>NC_139353.1:34508656-34519601 GCF_055883805.1 Amblyomma maculatum
TCTTGAGGAAAGCCCGTGGCCTGCTGGACTTCCTCACGGATGACATCCATGAGCGAATGACGTGAGTCGGCGCAATTCTTCACGAACGACTTCACGGATGATCTGTCTGAGGTCATCTCCTCTTGTCGGTGTGGCGTCGTAGTGGCTTGCAGACAGCATATGAAGGGGCCGGTTGTAAAGGCGTGTCCTTGATTCTCGGGAAGTTTTTGTATTGATTTGTGTCTAATTCTAGGGCCAGGTTGATATTATTTACAATGTTGCAAGCAACGTTGCAGTTGTTTCATTGATTTAATTGCTAGTTATGATGCTGTAGCAACCTTCTAAACTACCATGAAAAGCAGGCTGAAAAAAATTAGCGTACGGTAGTTGCTGTTTGGGCTAAGCCATGTGTGCAGCTAGGTGTGAAGAGGCCGGTTGTAAAGGAGTGTCCTTGATTCTAATGTCTTTCCAATATTCATAGTTTCTTGGCCAAACTCCGCGACAGTCATTGACGGCTGACGAAGCAGACCTGCAAATAGCTGATCCTCTGTGCATCAACCGGCTCATCTTGGTCTCCTCTGTAATACTGGGATTGGCGCGGCGGGAGAGGCGCTTCATGTCCTCAACGTAAGCCAGGAGAGGCAAATTTGGGAGCAGTACTCTCGATTGGAGGAGGGCCTGGGCTCTTTCTTTTTGGATGGAAATTGCAAGGACCATCAAAAACTGCGCTTTGAATGTCTCTCAGTCCTTCAAAGAAGTCTCACAATTTTCGAACCAGGTTCTTGCAGATACTTGAAGAGCAAAATAGTCTTCCCTGAGTTTCGCAGCGCCGTTCCAGTCACTGAATTCTGCCACGCGGTCTAAGAGCTCTATCCAGACTTCAAAATCTTCATTGATTAGTCCTTGGAAGATGGGGAGCTCCCGGGGTTGCACGAATGTGACTTTCTTTCATCGGGCATCTTCGAATGTATCCCACGTTGACGGTACCCAGCACTCTTACAGATGTCACGTGGTGGTGAAAAGGCCGATGGCAACATATGGAGAGTCGGGAGAGCACTAAAGAAACTCTTAATTGAGCTGATTTGTGCCCGCAAAAGAACTAAGCGATTCGGCGGTGGCGATAACAAAGCATGATCTCTGGTCGTCGGAAAAAGAATCCCTGTCGCGCACGTCAAAGCTAAATTTAAAGGCGGCAAAGTAATATCTAGATAAAGCCGCAAACGGTGACTACCGTAACCTGAAACATTGTAGAAACACACGCGAGCGGCTGGAATCTTCGAGATACATCTCGAAGCAACTTGCGCGACTAAAAAATGATAAAGCGTTGTCTCACGACAACGAGCATGAACAAACTAGAATACAGAAACGTTCCGCGCGCTGCAATCACAGTGATAAGGCCGCATGTTGGCGGCTGTCGAAAAAGAGCTAATAAGGATTTGAATAGTTCGCGGCAATACAAGGCATGCGGCGCCACGCAATGTTTATCGAACAATTTTATTTTGTCATATTTCAATTGAGGGTGCATTATCTGCCTCGAACTAAATTTTAGCTCGCAAAATCCGCAAGAGCAGGTCAGCAAAGAGTGGGGAAAAAAGGCGACTGAAGAATTCAAACGCTGTCCTATATAGACCAGGTTTTTTTGCCGTTCTCGGGCACGCCCACTTTCTGTCGATTGGCGCACCGTTTCCTCGGGGACTGCAGGGCGGCGCTGTCTGCGGCAGCCCCTGCACGATAGCCACGATTAGCTAGCGTTCGGGCGCTGTAGAATATCGTTAATGATACCTTTACCGCACTGTTGTGTTGGAGCAGGTGCATATGCGCTGTCGTAGAGTGAAAACTCGACGCGTTAATTATGGCTGTGGTTTGCGGTTTGTGGGGTTTAACGTCCCAAAGCGACTCAGGCTATGAGAGACGCCGTAGTGGAGGACTCCGGAAATTTCGACCACCTGGGGTTCTTTAACGTACACTGACATCGCACAACACACGGGCGCCTTGGTTTTCGCCTCCATCGTAAAGCAATGGCAATGGAATAAGGGAAGGGGTGAAAGAAGAGTGTGTCTGCAGTCTGCGCCATAGTGTTGCGTGTTTATTATCTAGGCAGGATTTGGGTGCGGGGAAGAGCTGGCGCAAGGCTCTGTAGGCCTGCGTTAACTCGTTGAACGAGTGCATGCGCTCTTTCGTGAATTCCGGATTAGAGACCACCTGAGCCCGGTTTAAAGAACATTGGGCTAAAAGGTTTTGCAGCTTCGTTTCCGGGATTCCTGGAGTGCGCAGACGTCCATATCAGCTGCACACGGCGGGGTGGGGCTGCATATCAGGCGAGCCCAGTATGCTAAAAGCAGGGACATGGACTCGGCCTCGAGCAAAATTTATAATCGCTGTTTTTTGAATCTGTTAAAATGTACGGGGCTTCCTTGCGGGTTATGGCTACTGTAATGACGGATTCCTCTGCAGCTTCTGGGGAGGTGTCTGGGGACAAGTAATGTGATGAGAGGGGATGAGGAGGAATCCAGCATGGCTGCGGTCGCCTCATCGCCCGTGCATGCATACAGCGTCCGATACACGCCATAATATCGGTGGAGCGCCTTTGCACGGGCTCTACAGCGCTGATGATAGTAGGATGGATGTATATTTTTCAGGGGTAGCTTGATAATCAGTTTTCGGTGAATGTGTCGAGAGATGGGGAGAAGGGTTGAGTGGTTAGCCGGTATCCTGATTCCAAGGGAGTCTAGGATATACCATCCAGTTGATGTTTGCATGAGTCTGATGTACTGGACCTGTCGGTGGGCCTTCATAAGCTCCCCAATGTATTGTGTAGAGGCCTCTGTCGGCGAGTGTGTTGAAGGGAAGGTGAAGTGTGACCTTGTATGCCTAGCGGATCAAGGTGCCCAGCGCTTGAGACAAGCCACGTCAGCTGCTTCTGGTAGATTTAAACATTGTCGGGAGCAAGAAGGGGAAGATGGTGTCTGAGAAACCGCGGGGCCAAGCTCCTGACGTAGAGTAAAGAGAATAATCAGTGATCGAATACTTCACGGTATTGCATGCTTAGGTCACGAATGGCAACACGGCTTCTCAGAAGTTCCACTGGTCCGATGCAATGGGGAGAGGGGGGGGGGGGGGGGGGTTTTGTACGCTTAGTAAGACCGTTGGCCTGCGGGTGATAAGACGCGAAATCGCAGTAGTTAAAGCCGCACAGCCGAAGCAATTCTTCTATGACGTCAGTAGTAAACAGCACTGCGTATTTGCAAAGACGCGAAAATACGCTTGCATCCGTTTTCAAAAATCAGGACGCCGTTCCTTGTGGCCCTGCTCAATTAACTAAATTACCAAGAAACTCTCGACATAAGAAGCCCGATGCACCGACAACCATCTCGGGCATCGTAGTGACTCCCGGTGTGACTAAAACTGCTACAAAGCTCCGTTGCCGCGTCTCGAGTAGAAAACACGATAAGACCGCACGTTGGCGTTGATAACCAAACATGGGAGCATAAACAAAACTCTTCGCGGCAATGCAATCTCTGGAGACGTTGGTCTGGCAATCTGCCTGACAGGCTGCCCTATCCTGATGAATATTATAAAGATAAGCAAAATGAGTACAGTCAAGGGAAAGGATGAAGGAAGAGCTGAAAGCAGGGAGAGAGAATCAAAGAATCGCTGGAGTGGGGGGCTCCGGGTGCGCTCCAGTGGAGTTCTTTCTCTATTACTTTTTTTTTAGCGCGCTTGCATGCAGAGATCGGCCGATTTTGCTCTTAATCGCCTTATAAGTGCGGCCGCAGAAAACGGTATTCGATCCTTCCTCCGAAATTCGTAACAACTGATCGAGAATCCGCACACGAGTCCGGAACAGCTCTCGCTCAGCTTTAATTTTTATTTGTTTTTAGGCTATAATTTTTGTCACTTCTTTTACTCCTGGAGAAGAGTGACCGTTCTTTTCTGATATTCAGTGTCTTTGTTACTAACCATAGTTTGGTATCTCTTAGTACCACAATATCTGTGCAAGGGGCGTTATGTTTGGTTACGATTCCAATGCTATTACATTGAAGGACCGCATCCATTCTTATCGCGCTTTTATACTAGATCCACCTTTGTTAATACTGAACCCATTAGCCTTTGTGGCCTTAACATACATCATGTGAAAAACGCGCAGGTTGAACCGCCACGCAGAACATTTTAGCCCTCCCAGAAGCCGCTTAAGTCGAATGACGAGGCGCTCAAAGGACCTTTATAAGAAAAATAACTTCTCGTCGGACTGGTTTCAGCTGTTGATATCACTGCTTTTCTACCGCAAATTTAGCCGCGCTAGTTGCGGTTTGTGTCCATTATTAATGTGGCAATCGCTAACTATAGCTTTACGCTTCGCAAATATTCTGCAGATGTAGTTGTATATAACAACGTGTAGTAAATGGATCGCGTGCCCTTTCCACAATATCAAGGTTCTGGATTCAATTCTCACTCCACCAAAATGAACGCAATTTTATGTACAACTCGGTTACAGCAATCGCCTTGAGAAATTTGGCGCAAATCCTGTCCCTGGATTTATACTCCCCTGTTGAGTCAGTGGACTGGTGGTCAAAGGAAAGTTAAAATATAGTCGTTAAATGCATTCCCGTTTTAAAATACAATGCACTGAAAAATGAGCTTCTTGCAGCCCACATCGATGAGACGCATAAATCGAGTCTGTAATAGCCCTGCGTACGAGTCTCATGTTATCAACGCGTGTAAAAATACGTTAGTCTATAGTTTAAGAGAGGGTCCCTCGTAATCAACTTAACGCCTTATCCATTCTCTGGATGCTCAACGGATAAGACAAAGAAGAAAAAATAAAAGCTCAGGTCAAGGAAGGCGCATGTAACGCCAAATAAAGAACCGATAACAATTACCTAATATCGTTTCGGCGCCACTGTAAACAAGTTATGAAGCCGACCGACGAAAAACCGCGCGCATGGATCAAATGCAAAGGTGACGAAGAGAAGAAAAGCAGGAATGTCAAAGGGCTCGTTTGACTCTATCGTCCTCTATGACATCAGGCCAAGGAAGCGAGAGATATGGCAAAAGAAATTCGAAACAAGGAAGAAAAATACCCCAAAGAAAAAAAAAATCTAATTCGTGGTATTGAAATTAGGGCGAGAAAGAACGGGGGAGGGGGGGGGGTGGGGGGAGGTCTTAGTGACTCCTTCCTCCGAGTCGGTGTCAAGAAAGCACGAGAAGAAAGGGCCTAGGATTGTGGTTCGGAAAAGAGGTCGGAGGGGGAAATGTAGGAGGCCTGGACACTGAACTCCGCAGATCTGCTCCCCACTCCTGGACACCGTCCTAAACTATTCCCCCTCCTCCCACCCTTTCCCAGGACCGAATAATAGCCGCAAAATTATAGCCCCGGGACAACAAAAAATATAACGGCGCAAAAGTGGCGAAAAGAAAAAGAAGGTGAACGGAATGACTTGTATACTCTCCGGCTGCTTTGACCCACAACCGCTGCCCCAGCGCCCTCTGTCGCCTCAGTGATGGACGCCTCTTCGGTTGCACCTGCAGCCGGTGCGATGCCCGGTGGCAAGGCTGCTGAAAGACAGGCGCACCCAACTACCTTCCCCCGCTACGTTTCGCGGTTTCCCTCTGTTACCTTTTTAACGCCGAGCTTTGCACCACTGTGGTTGTTTTTTTTTTCAACACCTCTTGTATTCGGATTTCTCTTTGTGGCACAGGTACGTCCTCGAGATCCACATCCTTCTGGCCTTTGCAGTTTCCCGAGTTTCATTCACCGTTGGAACATAAAGGAACGGAAGAGCCTGCACTGATGCTACTACGGAATTCTTCAAGCACTAGCGATCGTTCAAGCTTGCTGTATTGCCCGCTTCTGAGCACGTGGCTATATATAGGACGTAAACAGTCGCCTGTGGCATGAAGCAACGCCAGTTTAGTGCCAATGTGCTGGTGCTTCAATGCAGAAGCCTTTTTAGGGCGACGCTGTTATCAGCCCCATTACGAGAAATTCTTCTGGTGTTGTTGTTGTATTGTGCCACCACATGGTGCTACCCGTAAAGATGGCCTCGCAATAGCCGTTGTCATAGCTACCGACGCCGCGATGCATGGAACAACGGTATGCGCTAGAAACAAATACCCCTGTGGTAGGGGAACGGGCCCTGCCACAGGAGTATCTGGTTCCGGTAGGTATCATCTCGGCGAAAGCCATTGCAACTTATGCAAGAGCGCATGGCTACCCTTAAAAAAACACGGTAGGATATATTTGCGCATACCCGGCTGAATATGCGTAAGTGACCCCCCCCCCCCCCCCCCCAAAAAAAAAAAAAAAAAAAAAAAAATTTGACAATCCTGCCTTCGGCCAGCCACTGTGGTCTCAAGAGGCCTCCTTTCAGCCCAAGGTCGCTAATTCGATTCCGTGCAACACGGCTATATTCCGATCAAGGTGAAATTCCGTTACTCCCGTGTACTGCGGCTTATGTGCGTTAAGCAGGCATGGGAACCCCTCCTCCAGTGTTTTTTTTTTATTTTTTCTTAGTAAAATAGACTGCTTGGCTTGCGCTGGCAGTTTCATGAGGGACGTAGCTACCGAATTTATTGCCGAGAAAGCCCGAGCATGAACAAGACTGCGGGGAACGGCGATACGCACGTGAAGATTGCCGCTCTTCCAGCCGGACGCCATGCAGATGCGCCCCGTTGTTGTTGTTATTGTTGTTTATGATGATGCTGATGATGATTTTTTCCTTTAAATTGATGGAACATACCCACACAGGAAGATCGGCCAAGAATTGGGGTTCAGATATATTTTTTTACGTGTATAATTACATCGCCTTGACTCGCCTCAGTGTGCTCTGTCTTCTTCGCCCGTGTTGAAACGGGAGCGCTACTGGCTCCTTCTGATCATGTGCATGTTTTGGTTGGCAAAAAAAGGCACGTTTATTGTACTTAAAGTTGAATGCTATAGCATTCAACTTTCAGTACAATAAACGTGTCTTTTCCTTGTATATATACAAGAAGCATTCAACTTTCAGTACAATAAACGTGTATTTTCCTTGTATATATACAAGAAACTTTACCTTGGCAACCGATTCAACTATCACGGTCAAGATCTATGCGAACTCTGTGATCGCCGTCTAGAAGAGAGTGGAGATGTTGCCAGCCCCAATGATCCATGATGAAACCAATCTTTACATCATCCTGTCTTATAAAGCCCATGAATACGGCGTAATGTGGCGATACCTGACCTTTTCTACTTTTTGCCTCTAATTCTATTGAAAGTGTTTACTTTTTTGCGAGGATCTATACATGTCAATGCTCTTATACAGCCCCCACCCAATTTCTCACAACTCAAAATATTGGACAGAAGTCTTTCTGACTTGGAAATTTAATTTAAAAGAAAAGTGAATAACACCAACCAAGGTCTTTTGCGAAAAAAAATATTACTGTTCGGAACCGGCTCGGTTCCTTCTACTCGAATCATGGCACATTCAGCATGACACAGGAGAACGGTGCCTCGGGACCATTCCCTCTTCTTTCATGCATGGTTTTCGCCCACCGACACGGAAGTTGTTACACCATGAAGAAGGAATCGAGCCAGTTAACGGCATGTTTTTCCGTAAAAGAACTTGGTTGGCGTTATTTCCATCTCTCTCAAATTTCTCCCAAGTGTATCTCTAGGATTCTATTTGGCCAAAATTATTCATATGCCTACCACAAAAATTTTGCTCATAAAACCTGGCAATAAAACATAATGAAGGACAATTAAGCTCCGCCTTTAGGAGTATGACGCGATAGCGTAGGGTATACCAGCCCATATTGATGCTCGGCTTTAACCAAGACAAAAGAACGTGCCTGCGCGGCCAACTTTCCGTCACTGCGACCGTGGTACCTGGTCTGTTCCCGAATATTTTGCGGAAAGCATTGCGAAAATCCATGACGTGATAGTCAACCGAGACTGCACCGAAAAAACTGCAGTCCTGTTTGAAAAACACTAACAAATAAAGCAGTTAGGGCATTCACTGCCACCTAAGAGTGCTGCAGTTGTTTGAAAGATACCGTGCATAGTGTTGCATTGTATTGCATTGTTTATTGTTATGTATCCTCCCGCCTTACAGGCAAAAAAGCTTTTTTTTTTTAATTGCATACGTGGCCTAAGGGCAACGTGTCACACAGAATGCAAGGATGCAAAGGTACTGGCAGGCTGATTCTTGTATCACCCTCCCACATGAAAGGAGAGGACCGAATTGGCAGTTCCTACCCAGCGTAACGTCATCAACCCTACGTCCAGTCAGTGCGTGCTCATGTCAGTTGCCAGCTATACCACATTGTCTATATTCCATATTCGTGATTTGTCCCTCGCAACGACAACGCCGGATTTTTCGGTGAATTAAGGTCTTTAACGCTATCGCGTTATGATCACTCAATGAGTCCAAAAGAATGGCATCCTTATATAGCTCCCAAACGCTGCAGCAGGGACCTTGCAGCACAATAAAAGAAAAAAAGAAAGAACACCCCCCTACAGGAAGCATTGTGCCTACACGCAGAGCGCCGGAAACACGGTGTCCGCGCATCACCGAAGCTGATGCGGTGGGGTCAAAAGTCAGCTCACAAAGCACGAACTCGGCAACAAGATAAAACGGCACGACCAGCAAAAACACACGCGGCACGCACACGAGGCGTGAATTTTGTCTCTGCCTTCAGCGCCGCCTCCGCCTCCATTGCAGATAGCTTTTCGCCGTCCGACAAACGCGACACAATGTCATCTAATCTCGGTCTCGGCGACCGCCGCGAATGCCCAGGGTCTGCTGCCTTGCGCGCCTCAAGAAGCGCTAAGAAAAGCGCGCACATGGAGCCAAACAACAAGAGGCGCAGGTCTGGACATACGTACCAAGAAAGAAGTAATAGGCATCACAGGTCTTAGGCCTTCGTGGGCTAAGCGCGTTGCCACAGACATTTGTCACCTCGAAGCGGGCAAGGAGATGCTTTCTCAAAGACCAACTACAAAGCAGACCACACCCAGCTTTCGCACTGACGAGCTCCTCACCGCTTTGATTACAGGGAATGAATGAAGTTAGTTCCATTTCAGCCATCTATGGCTTGAACTGCAGTACTAATTCTTTGTTTTGACTTTAAAGACGTAGATGCATGGGGTCAGGTTGTCAAGTGGTTAAGGCCCTGGCAGCAGTGAAGTTTAGGGCGATCATTTTTGTTGTTGAGGTAAAAATGCGGAAGTACACCCTTTTTCGAGTGCGCTTATGTAGTAGTGAGGATAACATTAGAGACTTGCAATATATTTGAGTCTTTCAAGTTTTTCGTTCTTTCGAAGCTATTCGTTATATCTAAGTCTTTCGTTATAACCGAGTCTTTCATTTCAGCCATCTCTCTATAAAGCCACTTCCCAGCCATTGCAAATGGCCAGTGGCCCTTACGTGTAACAACCGTGGTAGATTGCAGAGGGCTCAGATACGTGCCGGATATTTCTCGCCTTCCCGACACTCTTCTCTTGCATTAATAGAAATTACTTCTTCTCTGGAACGAAATAGTGGGGTGCCTGTCCCCGACGCCGAATGTTTAGTGCTGCACTGCGTGGCGTATTAATTTGTCACTATTTATATACATACTCCTATATTGTCAGTAGGTGCATCTGGCCAAGGGCAGCTGATCATGCTTGTACGCGCTCATACCTAAGGACAACATCGACGTTGTTTGCAACAACGCTTATGAATAACGTAGCTAAGACTACAGACCCACATTGCCACAATGGTGGCAGTAGATCCGCAGCAGTAGATCGGCTGAAGCAGCAAGAGATTTGTGAGGTTAGTTGTGTATGCATAATATTAGTTCCACAGTATGCAGTAGGAGTAGAAACCAACTCTATATTGAACAAGAATTATTCATCCAATAGGTCAGCAGCTTGTCGTATCAAAGCCAGTAGGTTCGGCGGTGACGGCGGAGAAGACTCCAGCCAGGCTTCTGTCAAGAGTCAGATGGGGGATGGGGATAGCATGAAGGTTGTACATGGCGGCACGAGTGAAGAAGAGATTCACGTATCGATAATAAAACAGCGCTGGAATTAATACGCATAAAAGAAAAAAAAAAAGAGACCAGATACATGACGAAGTAAACGAAAGAAGGATGAGTGAACAGAATTTGAGTCGTCCCTGTGCACTTTTCACTACGTTCATCTTTTTCAATCAACAAGGCAAGCTTTTTTTTTCCTATTGCGCAGCAGCAATCATCCGCGTGACTGTTCCTCAACGTTCTTCCAAACGCAACTATTCAGTGGCGATCTACAGTGGCGAAATCTAGAGATCTGTAGGAGCTGGAGGCTCAGCGCTCCCTCACGTCTCCCCATCAAGCTACTGTGGAGGACGGCCAACTCTTACATCTTCCTGTTTATCCTAACGCTCTTAAGAACGAGGAGATAGACTTCCAGACTCAAGCACTTCGCCGTGTAATGGGGAGAAATTACGTGGACTTTTGTAAGGACAGATCTCTGACAGCAAACGCTAAACTGCGGCTGCGCGAAAGTAGCCGATGGTTTTATATGAGCTCAGCAGATCCTACCTTGGTAAGTCCAAAGGTAGCGTTAAGTGGCATTAACCGCTGTTTAAATTCTGGTAATCATGAAAACAATTCGTCTCATCTGGTATGAGCAGAGAACTCTCGTTGCAAGTGTGGGGTATAATTCTATAATTCTTAACCGCATTCCGACTGGAAAGTTTGATGTCATTAAACTGCTTAGTTTAGTCTGTCAGCTACCAATGACGACGATGAGCTGTCCTCAGACTCCTCACCAACGCGCGATAAATATGAAGCAGTTCCACTGGGTTCCTGCGGGTGTCCACTGCTATATAGCTTGTCCGCAGCGTGTTATTTTATAGTTGAAGCATTTCCTTTGAATGCTGCAGCCGGGAACCAAGGGGTGATCACAGATTTTGAGCTAGAGCTTTAGCTCTACTGCAGTCATTCGTTAAGGTCATCTGACGCC
>NC_139353.1:34519701-34664701 GCF_055883805.1 Amblyomma maculatum
GTTATACCTACAGCTGCTGCTACTGTGCAAGTGCGCTATATGCCGCATTATTGTATACCATATTTAGTAACATTTCTTCAGCGGCCTTTCAAGGCGCTTGGCGTTGCATTGCGACCCGTCCCACACGTTATAACTATCAAAATGCCACCAGACGCAGAAGCGCCCACGAGTATCCAGGTTCGGGGCACGGCCTCACGTCTGGACCCTTCTGCTTCACCGTAGCGGCCGCTCAGCTCGGTACGAGGGAGTGGAGCCTTGGACCAGAGATGGACGACCTCATGAGGTTTCGACGTCGCCAGGGTGACCTCAATGTCACGAAGTGAGGTGCGGTTGAAGAGAGGTCGCTCATAGCTGTTATTGGTTTGTGTACTGTATACTTGTATACTGTATACTTGTATACTTTGTACACTTGGTTTGTGCACTGCCGCGCGCGCGCTTGTGTGTGTGTGTGTGTGCGTGCGTGCGTGCGTGCGTGTGTGTGTGTGTGTGTGTGTGTGTGTGTGTGTGTGTGTGTGTGTGTGTGTGTGTGTGTGTGTGTGTGTGTGTGTGTGTGTGTGTGTGTGTGTGTGTGTGTGTGTGTGTGTGTGTGTGTGTGTGTGTGTGTGTGTGTGTGTGTGTGTGTGTGTGTGTGTGTGTGTGTGTGTGTGTGTGTGTGTGTGTGTGTGTGTGTGTGTGTGTGTGTGTGTGTGTGTGTGTGTGTGTGTGTGTGTGTGTGTGTGTGTGTGTGTGTGTGTGTGTGTGTGTGTGTGTGTGTGTGTGTGTGTGTGTGTGTGTGTGTGTGTGTGTGTGTGTCCGGACATCAATAAAACACTTTTCGAACTTTTCGAACATGTTGGTGCATAGCTGCTATGAATTCAATACCCCTACAGAAGAGAGAAAACAGGACAATCGCTACTTACAACTAACTTGCGCTGCCTGTGCGGTTGCAAGCAGCGCTTGTCCCGTTGTTTCTCCTCTGTATGTTGTTGTTGTCGCTCTTAAATGCATACCAGTTACCAGACCACGTCTCCGCCTTATTTATTCAACCTCCTACATACTCAGCATGTCATTCCTAATAAATAATCGAAATAAATAATAATTTGCCGAACGATAAGTTTTTGAGGCGCGTTTATAGTTCTGGGTGGTTCTCCCGTAATGCCCCTTTAATCCGTTTATAAAGGCGGCTTTTAGTTGCAGAAATGCCCCTATACACAATGAGTCATTATAGAGACGAAGAAAAAAAAAACACAAGGCTGGATCCAGCGTTCCAAGAAACTTCCGATATGCTAGCAAGTGGCCACGCCAAGAAAGCAGGTTCCAAAAAAAAAAAAAAAAAAAAAAACGTGGGGGAGAGAAAAGAAAGCAAGGAAAAGAGAGAAACTGATGCGTAACCAGAGAAAAAAAAAAGCAAAGAAAAGATTTCAGCCAACAGTCATTACGGAACAAATTTATGAAATAATACAGATAAAAATAAACGAGCGTACCAACAAGTTTGTTAATTGTACCACTGGTGTCATATATAAGTTTCCCTCTCTTCTGGTAAGGTATATAAATAAGGGTAAAATTGGCAGATGCGTGAATGACCATGCACGTGAACACATGTACGTACAAAAAAAAGTGTCAGATCAAAATAAGCTCCCTCGTCACTGCAGAGAATATGAAAACTGCGTTCCTGACTTTGATGTATTTCAGTAATCAAAAAAAGAAAGAGCAAGCAGGAAATGGAGCTTATGAAGGCATGTCACATTAGGATCGAAGACAGTGACAAGTGCATTAGTGCACCGCCGCTGTACTCACCAATAAAGAGGTTAGATTACTAAGCAACGGAGTGCGCATTTAGGTAGTAAGCGAAGTAAATTAAGTTTTGCGTGCCTATGGTTGTCAGCGTCCTTGTAATACTGTATTGACCCGACACTTACTGGTCCTATTAGGATCGTTTGATACGCATATGTGATTTGGTTCCTCGGCCTGTCGCTTGTTGGACTAAACCTCAGTTATTAATTAAGCGCTATGCTGTTTTTCCCTTTCTGGGGAATTATGTTATTTTTAGTTTATTATGCATATGTAACCTATAGTTTTTGTATAGTGCTTTGTTTTGTGAGTAGCGTTTTTGTATGTATGTATGTATGTACCAATTCTCTTTTTGTGTTCCGTGTACTTGTCTTGTGTTTCTCTCTCTTTCACTGGTTCAATATGTCAAAACAAAGACTTGTCATCCGACCCAAGTTCACTATTTCGCCAGCACAAGAACTTATACTCGGCTTCGTACAAAGAAGTGGATGTGTTGCTTCAGCATTTTTCCTTAATATGATAGGCTTCAAGTGCCAACCACACTTTTTCATTTTTAATGCGAAAGATTACTTTGCTATGCTGACAAATTTCTGTCCGCAGAACGTGTCCGAAAAATCGTGTCCGCAGCAGTTGTGAGTAATTGAGAAGTGGTAGAGGTTAATGAGTAGTGTCAATCGATAGAGGGTGACGTAATGTTGTGTCCGAAAAATAATTAGGCTAATAAGGTATATAGGTAATTAATTAGAATAACTGGTTCACAGGAAAGAAAAGGCGCAGTATCTGTCACACGCTCTGTGGACGCCTGAACCGCACCGTAAGGGAAGGGAGGAAGGTGGAAGTGAAAGCGGTAAGATTGAAAGGGGTGCCATAGTGGATGTGACGTCATGCAACCGTAAGTAGAGCCGAAAAGGGCCTAGGAAGGGATTGGCGCACAATTCGAAAGTACCAAGGAATAAAATGGGTAAACAAGAAGTGAATTAAGCAACTAGATGCAACCAACAGCAGCATCCATGCTTTCTCATTACTCCAATGCAAATTCTGCAGTAAGCTTTATTTTTTATTTTGCCAAGAATCGAGTAATGTATGCCAACCCACATTCCTGTAGAATGACCTACGTCAGGCGGATAGGCCGCTGTATTAATCAGCGACTCAGGGAGCATGCGCCAAATGTTAACAACAAAGATAACGAAGGAGAACAAGTCGTGTCACACATCCTTGCTTGCAAATCTGCTCCGCGATTGTATAAGACGTCGATTCTTGGCCGAAGCAAAAAATTAACACAAGCGGTTGGCACTTGAAGCCTACCATATCTAAGAAAAACCTGAAGACTGCATTAGCGACATTTCGATTTATCTGTACGAAGCCAAGCATAAGTCTTTTTTGCTCGCGATATGTTTAACTTGGGTCGATCGACGTCTTTTTCTTGTTTGCTTGTAGAAGGGCGGCTTGAGGTCTATATGTGCGTTGTTGCCAAGAGGAAGAAAACGCCTTAATGTAGCGCCTGTCCTTGTCTCTTGCTTCTCCGTCGATCTTCAGTGTTTGCACTCATCAGTTACCACAGGAAAATCATGAGCCAACTAGCTTCAGTCAAAATTTTGTGTAAGACACTATGTTTTGTTATGGATTTGCCATCAAAAGCTCCATAGTTCTCAGAGGACGAGGAGGAAACCACTTTATTTTTACGCATTATTAAGCGTCAAGAATGTCCTGGGCCAGGGTCACCAAGAGCAACTGATATTTCGGCTGGTCAGATGCTAACCAAGCCCGCCACGTTGGGGGAGGAGGGTGTGGAAAGGGGGGTGATTGAATTGCGACAGGGCATGAATTTTCTGCTGCCTAATGATATAACCACCGTCTAGGAACTGTCACTTCATATAGGTTCCTAATGTTATACCGAACTGCAAGTACAGATTTGGTTCGGGCAGGTAATGCGGGAATACATCACCTTTGAGGCGATCGTATATGCCGTAAAATCTAGAACTGCGCCCAGCCTAATCCTTTCGCCCGTGCACTGTCGAAGTAAAATCATGGCACAAAGACGAGTTCCATGCTTGTAAACACGTTCCAGAGTTTGCTCCGAGTAGCTCATGAGACAGGTGCGAGATGCCGTGGTAGTTGGCATTGCATTCTTAAAGACCAGCGCAAGGAACAACACAGAACCACACAGAAGAATGGGTGGGCACAGCCTGTGTGGTTCCATGTTGTTCTTTGCGCTGTTCTTTATCAATGGTTCTTGCGAGGAAAAAAATTGCGCACGTGCGAAAACTGAGCATACAGTTTACATGGCATCGAATTGCGTATGTAGTGCTTCAGAGAAGGCTGAACGCAAAAGCTTTCAACAGTAATAATGACAGTCTGATATCGAGGCTGGTGGTGCACTTGTTACCACATAGCGTACGAGACTGACCACTATGTAACCAGCAAGAACAACTGCCTTCCCCTGGACAGCAAACTTTATCGCTAGAGCTAGAATAAATTAGAGAGAACCCCGAGCCAAAGCGACAAGGGTATAAAAGCCTGCGCTGATAAAGCTGGCTGTCTAAACAAGCAAGAACAAAGTTCATAGCTCTTGGAGTGATAAAAACCCAAACATATTTGTCCAGTACGATGGGGAAAGTAAAGGGAGGGAACGAGTACTGACACACGTTATTCTTGTTTATCCAGCTGAATACTACGTATCGGCTTTTAGAGGTAATGTACATATTATCTTAAAACAGCACTGCGGTACATTTGTCCACCATTTTTATTCTTAGTTTCCCAAGATTTCTCGTCATCCTCGCTAAGTACAGTGCACGCCAATCGTGTCCTTTGTGCACTGGCGTCAGGCTACAGCACGTCACCGTTCCAGGGACTGAGAAGAAGACCTATATGGCATCTCAGGCTTGAGCTAGACAAACGCCCCTTTCGAATCACTCTATAGCATCGGTATTACTATGCGGATTATTATACGTGCTCCTCCCCCACCAGCTATGCGGCGGACAAACTTTATTATATGGGCAGCTCAAGGTTCCTTACAAAAATGCATGTAGGGTTTTTATAGAAATTCGAAAGCGTTGTGTCAATACACGCTGTTGAAAGTCTGTTGATAATCGGCAACATCTTGGATGATGCAGTGTTGACCTCTTGTTGAGCGCTTATGAAATAGTGGCCCATGTGTTTCTTAAGAGCGCTTTTGGAATTCGCGCAACTGAAATTCTGTTGATTTCAGGCTCAAATGCTTCAGAAACTCTGCAAGTGACGCTTTTTGATTTTCTGCTACCTTTCCACTCCTGAACAACAGAAAATAGTACACGACCATCGGTTTGCCAGGAGCAGACACGGGGTGACTTTCATTAATGCAAAAGTAGTACAGTACATCTCCTAGCTGCGATAAGTCACCACATTCTATGTTCTGCCCGACCAATCAACAATCCTGCCTGATCAGTGCTGGTTAATGATAAGCATAGTGAGGCATAAAAGAACAAAACAGATCTTGATCTTTTAAGCCCCATTATACTTACGCACTCATTAACCTACACTAAACTGACTAAATTGTTGATTGGTCGAGCAGAACATAGAATGTGTTGACTGACCGCAGCAAGGATATGTGCTGTGCTACTTTTGCATTAATGTAAACCACCTCGTGCCTGCTCCTGGCTAACCGTTGATCACGCAGCATTTTCTGTTAATCCGCAGCGGAAAGGGAACACAGAATAAAAAATGCGCGTTAATGAGAAAGAAAAAATATGCATCTTTGGTGAACCCATAACATGAGCTGGGCTGTTTATTTGCTTTATTTCAATTCATGTGCAAGGTATGACGCCAGGCTGTTCTTTGCGTAAAACGCTGATACGTCCGGGAACTCCTCGCATGTGATGCTGAAATAAACAATATAAATCATAATTAAGTTGCGGTATATACTAACCTAAAAATAGAGCAAAGGCATTTGTGCGCTGCTCCACGTCATAGCTCAAGAAATTTCTTGTCTAAAATGAGTTGTCACTGTCTTTCACTGCTTAGACGGCACCGACCGCCGCCTCCACAGCTCGGCAGCACTACCACATCGTTCATTTCTCCCTGATAAACAATATATGCTGCCGTCAAAGATCCTATTGTGAATATAAATAGCAAAGTGCAAGTCACAAGCATTACTACCCAGAAAACTTGGAGCAAAATTACTAACTATAGGCACTAAAATGAGTGGAAACAAAAGCAAACACTGCAAAAATGGTGGAGCTGCACAGATTCAATAATCCACAATGTGTGACAGAGGCGTATTATGATCTTGATAATGTGTCCGTCTCAGCGCGAGTAGCGTATCGAAAGAGTACAGCACTCTGCCGAACAATCCGTCAAAAACGGTCACCGGCTAAAAAAAAAAAGAAAGAAAATGTCGCCATTCCAGCTGGCGTTCCATCGGCCCCAGCGTCCGCGTAGAGACAAGCCTCGTTCTCTCTCTCTCTCCCCCTCCTTTTTTTTTCCGATGAGGCTGGTTTGCCTGCTAGAAATATTTACATGCGTGCTTCACCTCGTAGCACACACTGTACAAGACTGGCACAAACACGAATAGGAAAAAGTAAAACACTCACCAAAGTGCAGACGCTCCCTCCGCCCGCGCCGGCTTTTCGCCCAGAATCCAAAACGCCTGCGACTGTTGAACTTCTTAAACACGTCCTCCTTGCGCAGAAGCTGCCACCCAAGAGCGGATTCCTCCGAAGACTTAAATGCGTACGTTCGCGCTCCAATTTGAACAAAACGATCTTCGTGATAATCACCAGCGAAAAACCTACATACGGTGCTTCGCTCACAGTGCAAGATGCGACCACGGTGGCGGGAAAACGCCAACTGAACTGGCACATCGCCGCACTCAGCGTACCCGCGTCTGCGTGCAAAGAAAACGGGGCGCAGAAGAACAGCTTCGGTGAAAAGGGGGAGCCGCCGCCCCCGCTGCGCGACTCCAGCTATGCTGCAGCCAAGGTCATCTCCGGGAAGACAAACCACGGAGAAGGCAGAGAGCAGAGACCCAGAGGGAGCAACCCCTCCCCCCCCCCTCCACCTTTTTCCCCCCAGCCGACAGGAAGTAACCCTCGACCCTCCGGTCATGCTGGCGCCGTTCGCGGCACGGGGGAAAGATGGGTGTGGACAGTAGCAAGGCAGTGGCCGAATGCTTCTTTGAAAAGACGAGTCGCCGATAGAAGACGCGTGGAATCCTTTTTTTTTTCTTTTTATTTCATACGCGAATGTTTTTGCTATGCGTGTTAACTCTATAGTATGCGTGGGATCAATCCGTCATTATTAGAACCCCTCAATGTTTAAAGTGACTTCATTTTAGCATGGTGTCCACTTTAAGAAAGGAAGGAAAAGAAAAAAAAATAACAGTTAAATTCTCCAAAGACATACAGCGGTGGAGGATTCCATTACAGACTGCACCTCATTTTGCGGCAAAAGCTACGTGCAAAAATACCTAGGCTTGGGCAGAATGTCAGACCCTGAAGCATATATATAGTGAACTTTGCAACTGGTTTAAAAAAGCTCTGTCCTGCCCTACATGGTAGGTTCAATCTAGGATCCTGTTTGTTAGTATGACTTACTGAACTTGTTTTATGATAAATATAAAATATGTCCTACCACTAAAGTTACCTTCTGCGACATACAGAAGCTGATTCATTACGGATTCTGATTGACATTCAACGATGTATTTGCAATATTAGTGGAGGCTTTGCCATCATGAAGTTTTTAGGGCATATTTTCACTGTGTTGCGAAGCTTGAGCTAAGTGTGCACCGTTAATATGTACTTTTATATAACATGAACGAGCACGCAACTGCATGCTGCTCTTATATTTCCCTTTGCAGAAAGTGGCCAATAGTTGATTACAAGTGAGACCAAAAATTCATAACGAAATTGTCACATCATGTTCTTATCATTTGTGCCTAAAACTACTTAAAAACATGGGTCAGCATGAACAGTACACGCTAATTGTTCGTGAACGTTGAAAACTGACAACAAAAAGCACATAGAAAAAATAGCACAAAAAGTCTATTGGGTAGAACACAATGAAAATTCTGTTGGCCCTGTAAAGATTGCACTCAGCTGGGGTTGAATGTCTATCGAAATTCAATAAATTCAAAAGGCGGTCAATAGTCCAACAATAGAGTTTCAAAACTCATTTTTGTAAGGGCGGAGCGACCATATCGACTTTGCTTCAGCTCCTGCAAGTTATGCGGTGCAGTCAGTACATCGAAACTGCGGTATGTTGTCTCAATCCTAGGCCTCAAGTCGAAGCTTACAAACGGCCATTTCAGTAGCATGGTCGTGGCAGCGCCGTGGGTAAAGACCTCGCCAAATAGGGTGCACTTTCATTCCGTCCAAATTTATATTATTTTATCTAGAAGGAGCTGTGCTTAACAGACCTGCATGCTTTCAGTCGACTCTACGTAGATATACACAAACGCTCCAAAATATCTAACTGCCACCTGAGTAACAGTCGCCCTTTCATGTGGCGCTAACCATTAAAGCTCTCACTTAGTCACCTAACGTTGCTAGATCAGTCGAGAATGTGAAGTAGCTCGAACGATAGAGTTTATTTGTAAGCAATATCAACATGCGAGGACATAAGAAAGTATCGAACGACTCTTATAGTCTCATGTTATCTCTCGAATATCTAAACGATGCTCCACCAGTCATCACCGCGCGTATTGTGTACGTGTTGACCTGACGGAATATACCGTATACCTGCTGCTACCTTTAAAAAGTTTCCTTCATCTCTGACCACATCTGAAATTTTTCAGGGCAAGCGGATTGAGCGGTCGTCTTTGCCTGATTTTCCGCACTTCCTTTCTTTGATATTTGGCTCCCTTTGGTCCTTGACCACGCATATGGCAGCCAGCTGAAATCCTGCATATAGGCATTTCAATAATTTTCTCCTTCCTCTCTCATTTCTTCCTTTATCCGCCTTTTTTGACATTTCCAGTCTACGTATTTCATCCGTTAATGGCATCCTTCATCTCACCTTGTGACTTGAAATCCGTCTTCAGTGTTACATTTAGAAACTTCCTGGGATGACTTTATATTCGATTGCTAAGATATCGGAGCACTTAAGTAATAGCTCGGGGGGAAGCGGATCAAGTGGTTGCCGTGCCTGAGCTTTCCGCACGTGTCCGCTTAGATCTCTGGTTCTCTTCTGCCCATCGACCAGACATACGGTAGCCAACTGGAGGTATTATATTTAGGCACATGCCTTCTTCTTTCTGTGTTTTCCACTGCATTTACAGCCAGCTGATTTTATCCATTCATCTCACCTTTTATATTACAATGCGTCTTGAGATACGCCATCCCAACCAAGCTACCATCACATGTGCGCCAACAATCCAGTGCCGTCGTTCAACTTCGCACGCATGGGTTCAGCGGCCGTTTTGGGCTTGAGTGGCAGGATCTGCCTACGCCCAGCGCATTGTTTGTGAGGGCCTCGCACATGCAGACGTCCGGCGGGCTGAGCGCCAGCGATGCTTGCGTGGCTGGCCAGTCGGAGTGCCACTCACGCCAAGTGGCTTCTTGAGCCTCGAAGTGCATAGGGGGGAGGGAGGAGGTGAAGGGGCACTCAGAAGCCCCATCGCTGATTAGTCGCGGGTATGAGGATGAAGGGGAGGGGGCTTGTGTCTTGGAGTGCCACTTCTTTCGAACGGCTGACGAGCTCCTGCTTTATAAGGGCGTCAGAACGACCGGCCGTGAGGTCCAGTCACTCTGGCTGTTGTCATGGTGCACAAGCGAGCAAGGTTCGTCGCGGCTGGATGGAAGTTGGAGCTTATACAGATGTGGACGATGAATGACGTTCAGCGAATTCGAATGTTGGTGACTCGAAGGATGGTTGTGTTTCAAACGTACCGATGAAGCCGAGATGCATGCTCCCGTCGACACTTCCAACAGGCTGTCATCTTTCACGTCGAGTGAGTTCACAGAAAAGACCGCAATCATGGCACTGAAGACAGACGGTGCGAAGTTGTATTGATATTCAGCTGTACCATTGTGAAAGTGACCTTGGTGTTGACGTAGTAATGAACGTCGCTGGGAAGTTCTTGGCTGGATCACAACCCTCCGGTATTTGTTCATAGCGACTATGGCCTCTTGGTAGTGCGACACGTGAGCCACTTTGGCGCTGCATTGGGGGATAAAGGTGGTTCGAGTGTTTGTCATCTCTGACGTCACGTGATGCGAATCGGAATACCGTATATCAATTGAATTAAGTTGCTGGTGAGCCTGTGAGTATTACATAGATTCCAGAAAAGCAATGATTTCTGATTGTGTGTTGTGTTCGATAGAAACGGGACATTACAAAAGAGTTGATGATGAGCTGATAACGTGAAGGGGTTGATTGTAGGGCTGATTATTGCTCATGTTGCGTAACCAGTGATATACAATTCGAATAGAAAGAAGGTAGACAAATATGTCAATTGATCGCACATTGACTAGCGACATCGGTGTGTGCGTCATATGCTTTCTGATGAGTATATTTGTAATATAGTTATTTTTTACACCGAGTTCAAGGTTGTTTGTTCTTAATCGCTGTCCTCAGAGAACTTTCACGAGACAATTACAATCCAAGCAAGCTTATTAGAAGGTATTTTATGAGAGCGTTCAACAGGATAAACTTTTGAGCTACAAATTAAGCACAGTTTTTTAAACCACGGAATTTATTACTCCATTGATGAAGTGAGGGAGGATTTTATCAATCGATGCCAGTTCCAGAATTCCCTGCTTGCAAGGCAACAAATGTGTGATATATAACGAACTGTTCAACTTCCTTTATAACGCAATCTCTAGTAATACATTCATTTCCCTTTATCAATGGGAACACATAATTCTGCAGCAGCGGTATCAACATGACCATAAGGCTGGTGGCGTCCTGTGCAGGAAATATGCATTCCGCATTGATCGATAAACAGTCTTGTCGTGTGCAAGCTTCGACCACCCTGTGCCTGCAAAATTTCAACACAAGGGCAGATAAATAAGCTTGCATTCGGCCAGCCCTAAAGTCGTACCACTTTTGACTACTCAACGTGTAACAGGATAAACAAGCAATTTCTCTCCGATCGACGACCTAGTCAATTGTTCAGAATAGTTAGCAAAGTTCAAGATGCTCTTACTTACCGCTCGACATTGAAAAGAAAAGTATCCTGGCTTCCGGACACTTCTCGGGAGCAATGGACATCTTATAATTCTCTATCTCCAAATATGTCTAGAATGATTAACGGCAAGAGCGTAAATATGTTGAGCGTTCATTGAAATCATCATGTTTCGTTATATTAAGCTGACGACAAATTGCAACAACTAACAGGATTAAGTTCAACTGAACAGTCACTGTGCTATAGCTATATCAACCAGTGGAAATCTTCATACGAAAAAGAGAGCAAGTGGTGTCATTTCCTTACATTCTGTTAGCTTTGTCTCGTCTAGCTTCATGTCTTGTGCCATGGAGCTGAAGCGACACAGATTAGTTTAGCGATGTTATTGAAAGCTGATACTATCTAAAATGCTCAGTGATTAATTAATTCCACCACTAAAATACGCTACAACGTTGTCCATTTAGAATATGCATATTGAGTTTATTTCAGTCACTGCTCTAGAAAGGAAGATACATCCATGTTTGTCCATCCAGTGAGCAACTTCCGAGCACTGCATTACATTTTAACCTAGCACTAAGACACGATGACTCAACCAAGCCAACCAGAAAGGGCTGGAAGGTCCCTCGATACCACGGACGTATATTGCAGCAACTTAATCTCCAGGAGAGCAATTGAACCTCCGCCCCTTATCAGTGAAGTCAAGCTTGAGTTTCCACGAATGAAGATAAAACAACATCTCTCGTATAGCCACGTCCTATCCTCGAAATGCATCTGTTGTTCCCGATACATTGACCACTGTGTGTGCTCAAGGATAGTGACCAGCGCGCCTAACTCCATCTTTGGAGAAGACGTGATAGCGTTATAGCTTGCATAAATCAGCCGAAGGCCATGGCAGGGAGACGAAAAAGAAATTCTGGGCACTTTCTGTCTTTATCGGAATGTTTTTCGTTTTTTTTTTTTATACTTGGATTATTTTAGCAACGCTGATGACGATGAATATGCATTTGGCAACCATGGCAAACAAGCTAGTGTAGCAATGAAGTTGGCCAGTTCTACATTATTTAATAGTTAGCTACTCATTCTCTAAAAGCTACGCTGAATACACTTTTTTATGAAGGATTTGCTTCAGAAAGTTCAGTACCTCCAGGAAAGTTTTATTGCAATTATTGCAAGAATTTTCCTTTTTTTTTTATCATAGCCAAGATGACCACGCTCGACACGTTTGAAAAACTCCACGAAAGGATGTGCTCTACGCACTTAACAGACATTTCAAAATAAGTGTTGGTTTGATCATTTATTATTTTTTATTATTTTCTAGCCCATGTAATAAATTCACAGGCAGTTAGACTTATCCGGCATACATGCCACAGCATGAATTTTTCATACTGTCTTTGTAAGGTAATGACAGAGACATTAATGCCCGTTTCTGAAGAATTAATACTTCCCCTATATTGTCGAGCGCACATCCGAGAGTCAGTGCCAAGCCGTACCACCTGCCTCTACCATATGTCAGAGGAATGCTCTTCATCAGGTTATACTGACGCGAAAGTGTTAAAACGTCAACAGAAAGGCAATTTGTCTTTCCTGCACCGTTCAAGTAGTCGGTGCCGTCAGTAGAGATATATCACATTAACACTTCGCATCGAAGAGCAAAATAGAGCACTGCGTGTGTCGGATGATGCCGCAACTTCGTTTCTTTAAAATAAATACTTTTTCGACGTGTTTGAAAACAGGGAAGCTGGTTTTTAATTTTGTGAAAAACGGCCGTACTGAGCTGCATGCCGAAATGGATGAAAATTCGCAGAGTAATAACCTATGCAATGAGAGATATTATATGTCAGTACACCAGCTCACCGTGATCTGGAGCTCATATCACATGCGTCGTGTGTTCTTTTTTTCGCTTTCCCTGTATGTTTACGGCTGTTATCCACACCTAGCTCGCCCCATAAAACTGCTCGAATAGACAGAATAATCTCGCCTTTGTCATAGAAAAAAACACAGAGCGCATCTTGCTTACGGAAAAATCAGTAGCTCAAAACTATATTGATTGATTGATTGATTGATTGATTGATTGATTGATTGATTGATTGATTGATTGATTGATTGATTGATTGATTGAATGATTGATTGATTCACTGACTGATTGATGCATTCATTTCGAGGTGTTTATTGGCAGGTATCAGCACAATGAAAGGAGTCCGTTACCAGCAATCGGGAAGTTTTCACTCAAAAGTTCGTTTGCGAACTGCAGATTTTGTTCCATTTTTTCTTGATAGTGCTGCTTCGGTGTTATGATGAAAAGAAGCTTAAACTTCAAAGCAGAAATCACCCGCTTTAAGGAACGCTTCCTTACTGACCGCCTGCACCTGTGCACTTTTCTTTCTTTATGAAACATAGGCACCCAGAGAAAATCTTGCAGAGTAACCAGCGACTATCGTCAAATGGCATGTACCGGTGGGAACAATTAAAATAATATCGCGCACAACTGCACTGACATTCACAACGAATACGGTCGCTGTGCCAACCCTGCAGTCTCCGAACTCTGCACGTCTCTCCATCTTGGTCTATGCAAACAAAATCGCCGACGTCAACGCTGAATACGTAAGCGGAAGTCACCTCCGCATATATTTTTTATTCTTCTTTTTTTCGTCACCTCGCTTCGATCCCTGTGACTTCCTGCGCTCCCACTGGGTGATGCGGCCGTTGAGCTCAACCGCTGGCGACGCTGCTGTTTTATGCGTAGTCTCCCCTCACCTATGCCCTTATCACTGTTGGAACTGTTGACCAAGGACTCGAACTGGGCACAGCAGCAGCAGCACCGCAGATTGCATTGCGGCGGCAATACCAAGCCCCACAAAAGCCTTTTTTCTTTCCTCCTTATCGATCACATTTCCTCATCCCCAGTTTTCCGCCGAGGATGCGATATGATATTGCCGCCATTTTTCTGGCCCGTTGCACGCTTTCCTACTGTGCCCTCTTGTGTAGAAAGTACCGTGCAGCGCCAGTGAAGCCCGAAGGAGGAAGGAATAAAAAAAAAAAAAAAGAAGGTAATGTGTATACAACCGAATATATACCGTCATAATACTTTAAAGAAACTGCAAACACGCAAGAAACATACTATTTGTTGTTTTCAGCTATTCTTTACTTGTGCCTTCTCGTTTGCTCACATCCTCGAATGGAGGCCGTTTAGGGAGAGTTTTCTTAACTGTACAATAAATAAACAAATTTCGAATTGTGTCGTTTGCCACCCCGCATTCCCCTTACACTTCTCATAACGCAAGGTGCCAGTATGTGGCTCAGCACCTCCGACATGTGCTGCAGTCGACCTTCGAAGAATTACACAGATGAAGACGCTAGCTATGGTGTAGAAGTCAACGCTCAGAGGCGCACTGGAACCTTTCAAAGGGCATTAATTGCTCATTTCTTTCTGGCCTCAGGTGGCGCAAAAGTCTGAAACTCCCGATTTTGTGACCAAGGAGAGCACCGATATTTAAACATATATGCACAGGAATGGAACGTTGTCATTGCCATAACAAACTGGTTTTAAACATCAAACAAGGACATTCGTACTAAATTGCTTTGTTGAGGCTTTAGAGGGGAAACAATTCGTATGCTGAACTGCTGCCCGGGTTTGACACTGCCACCAGGCGCGAGAACGCCTGGTATATAGATCTCGTATCGCTAAGCAGACGGAGTGCGAGTGAGCAACGCTTAACTACAAAGAACTCTGTGCCCTCACCGCACCCCCCCCCCCCCCCCTCCCAAAGAAAAAAAAAAGAAAAGAGAGAAGAAAACCAGCCCCAGCCACTCTAATGTTTCACGCCCGGTCCGAAGTGAAGTACGAGAGAAGAAAGATGGTATAAAAAAAAAAAAGAAAAGAAAGAGGAGTGCAAGGTTGGGAAAAAGTGAGGGAGGAAAGAAAGGATGTTTGTTCACCTGGGCGGACAAACAGTGCCCATATGGCGGCCGACGCTCTGACGCCTGCGGAGGCATAGAGGGGGAGCTCAAATATCCCTCTGCCTGTATGAACGGGAACGGCTACTGATAGGCAGTGTTTGTCCGGCTCGTCCACATTACTTACAGAGCTTCAAAAAAATATATATATGGGCGATGAAAAAACTGCGCACCTTTTATGTCGAAAGATGCATCGAGTATGAAATCTTTAGGCTCCGAAGCACGGCTATGGGATTGTGCTGCAGCGACTCGGCGTGTCAGTGCTATTTGAGTTGAGAACCATGTCCCGTCTGCTTGAGACACAACGTCAGTAGAATATCACTATGATTCAGATGTATACGTATGGATAGTGCAACGACCAGCCTCTTCCAAAGAATCTCTGTAACAGAAACATTTCGCTTCGTTTCTTCAAGGGTAAAGTTATTCGAGCATGCGGCTTTTAAGTTTTCTGTGCGTTCAAGGTCGTTCTGCATATGACGCGTTGTCAAGCTGTGTTAACAATGCGGCTGACAACCGCTTTAGTGAAGGCACGCTACTTGTAAAGATAGAATAGTTTGAAGCCTGAGTTCACTAGAGCACTGTTAATTTCCACGCTGAATTTCAAGGCCTGTTATTCATTTATTAACTGAGAAGAAAAATTGCTAATTACCTCACCAATGATGCTTTGAAAACCTAAACGAAAGCAGCTGGAAAACAATTTTCAACAAAAACAACCATTCTTTCATCTGTATTACCGGAAGTTTGGCTTCTATATAACAAAAAAAAAAGTCACCCGTCGTTTGCTGTGAAAATTAGAGCGAAAAAAAAAAAAAAAAAACGAACGTAATCAACCCTGCCAAGGCTTCTTGCATCAGGCTTTAAACTGCCATAACTATGTAGCCTCAACATCGGCGTGAAGATAATTTTGCGAGTGTGCTATCGCCCTTGAACGCGTTTCTTACTTGACAATGATATCACTTATCACTTGCCACAGGGGAAATACCACACGACTGGAGGGGAGAACGTGTCGTTCCTGTTTACAAAAACAGTGATCGTTCGTCTGTACGAAATTACCGCCCCATTCCAATCACGAGTACGTACTGTAAGCTCTTAGAGCATGTCATTGCCACCTACATCTGGGAATTCTTAGAAAGCCGCAACCTGCTATCACAGTATCAGCACGGCTTCAGGAAGCCCATATGTCAACTTGTTTGTACTGTTTATGAATTCGTACAAGTTCTTGATATGAATGGGCAGCTAGATGTGCTGTTTCTAGACTTCTCGAAGGCCTTCGATAAAGTGCCGCATGGAAAGTTATTATGCAAATTGGATTGTGTTGGTCTTCCCTCTTCTGTCTTGCAGTGGATTTGTGCCTACCTTAGAGACCGGCAACAGTTTGTTGAAATTATGAATTGTTCATCAAAAATGCTGTCTGTGATTTCTGGTATGCCCCAAGACAGCGTCTTGGGGCCGCTATGTTTTCTGACATATATCAATGACTGATATCATTCATGGTGACGTTTCTATCCGATTGCTCGCCGATGATTGTGTGGTTTCAAAAAACATCACAGCGCCCAATGATCATACAATCTTACAAACAAATCTACAGGCTATTCATGAGTGGTGTGTACGATGGGGAATGCAACTTAACAGAGAGAAAACAGTCCTGTTGCGAGTTACAAGGAAGAAAACTGTCAGTGCCTTTTCTTATTTATTGAACAACAATATTATAACAGAAGTAGAGGCGTTACGTTAATATCTTGACGTTACGCTTACTAATAAACAAACCTGCTCTCCGCACATATCCGCCATTTGCTCTCCCGCTCTTGGTAAGCTGTGGTGCCTAAAGAGAAAACTTAAGGGCGCACCTCTCCAAGCTAAACTTTTAGCCTATTATGCCTGCATTAGAGCCAAACTCGAATATGCCGCTATTGTATGTGATCCGTACAATAAGAAGAAAATACTGCAGCTCGAGCGAGTCTAAAAAAAAGCTGTAAGGTATATATTTAGTAAACACAGCAGGCACGATTCTCCATCCTTATTGACGATGCAGCATAACACAGAATTCCTGGAATCTCGTTGAAAAGTTAGTCGGCTTGCCTTTTTGCATAACTGCCTCTCAGGTAAGCTAAGGTTAAACTTGCCGGATTGCGTAAAGCCACATTGCACCAGGAAGACTAGACACACACACCCTCGCTCCTTGGCTCCAATCTTTGCAAGAAAAAACACCTTTAAACATATTGTTTTTTCCAGAATTATCAGTGATTGGAATTTCTTGCCTTTGCACACTTTCGCAGCCAGCGACTTTGTTAAAGAATTGGAGCATCAATTCTTGTTTTGATAATTGTACTTAGCTCGTTATGAATATTTTTACTTGTATGCGATTTGTTTTTGTGCAGCCATATGCTTGTTATATGTGTATTTACATTTTTGTTATGGATGCCCCTCCTGCCTGAACCATGTATATGTTGTGTCTGCAGTATCTGCAAATAAATAAATAAAGACCTGCAAATCCTGCAATAAAAATATTCCCAGAATTAGCAAATTTTGTTGAAAACTCCACTCGACTAAGCCTAACAAATTCTAAAAATTAAAAAGGAAAAAGAAAAAAATACGAATCGGTGCACTAAACTCCTGAACATGCGCATAAAGTAAGAGAATAATGCTTAGGATAAAATCGGCTCCTTCGCAGAAAATTACTTTATCAAGCAGTCAAAATCCTTACAACATTTTCTTTTTGCATATGCTTTAGTAGTTTGACAGGACAGTATGGACGCGAGAAATATGGCCGGATTCAGTCCTTCCTTTGTCGGGACCGCTTTTGCAACTTTCCAGAAAAAAGTTGGGAAGGTAATTCCCAAAGCTTTTTTCTTAGGGCGCTCCTACACCGCTTCTGCGACTTCGCAGCAAAACGTTGCGACGGTAAATCCCAGAGCATTTTTCTTAGGGCGCTCCTAAACGCCGGACGTGGCCTTACAACACAGCGACATAAGTGGGCGATGTAAGCGACAAGATTAACGGCGCTTCTAAATCATCGCTTCACCTCGCCTTTAAAACCGCTCGTTCAACGCACTACCGCGCCACCCGTACGCAACGATATGACACAACAGACAAGCAAACGTTTTTCCACACCCCGTTCGAGTCCCGGTACTCAAAGATCAAACACGCAGGGTCAGGCCTGCTATGACAACGGATAGGCTAGGAAAAGGTGCTTTCCACACCCCTCTCAAACCTATAGTTCGAAAGCGGCTCGAACAACCCGGAAAACATGGCTCGAGCCTTGTTAGCGAACCATACGCCTTCGTATCGTTCACTTTTCAGAACTCTAAAACTCAGTTAGCCGAACGGATTACAAGAGGGTATACGGTTTAATACAAGGCAAGGGATAGAAAGAACCCATATTCGCCCAAGTATAGAAACTTCAGCTGCACATACATATCGAACATTTATGCCAACAACCCTGTGACGCATTAGCGGTTTGAAACCGAAACTTGACGACAATGAAACACTCGGGCTTGGTGCGAAATCTCGTCGGGTGCAAAAACGTTCGCAAACCTGCCGTGTCCCGCGAATATAGAGTATAATAGGGACGGAAGCGTGACGGGTGGGATGCGAGGCCATGTGCGCTATACTTAATCCCATGGGAGGCCGAGAGATAATCCGGATGTGGATTTAAGCACCCGACGGTGTTCCCCCTCATACAGCCGTCGTTTAGCAACGACGTTCAATGGTCGACTAGAAGCCGAGGTGATCCCCAGCCTCGCATTTCTCTCTTAATATTCGAGCGATGTATATGTCACCTAAAGCGTATTTATAAGTGTATGTGGATGCGAATGTATTTGTATATATATTCATGTACCTATATGAATTTTGCCCCCTCTCCAGTTATGGGGCACTCTCTAACGGGACGCGATAAATTTGTCATGGTAATTTCGTTGGGCTTTGCGCATGAATGCGAAATGGGCTTTAAGAGGAGGGAGCCAGCTATAAGGGTGACACTAAGCCGCTGTTACGCTTAAGTGTTGGATTCTGGGGAGGCGTGAACACTGTGACGATTGTCTGCCGAGGCTTCAAATCACGCAGTGTATAGTGCCCGATCCGTTAGAAAGCTCCATCGTACAAATCCGTGACGAGATTCAGCAGCCCATAAAAGTCGAGGGAGAAATTGATAATGGCCGCCTGAACAGGTTTCTTTGTGCTCGTGAATCTTTAAGAAGGGCACAGTTTTTTACTCCTTAATACACAAAGGCATTAAAATAGGGGATAAAACCATATTTATATTTTTATCGATTACCATGTTTAGACGAAGCGACTGATATTTACCACTTCCTTTGCACTCAGCTGTGCGTAGTTAAAGCTCGACAGAGTAATTAAAATACGTGACCGATGAAATTTCAATTTCGTCACTCGTACCACGTTTTTTGCAAATATATATGCAAGTGAAGTAACGTGAATTTCATTACAGAAACTTGTAAAATATTCGTGTCATTTGAAAATAATCATGCCCATACTTCCTGGAAATCCCCAAGTGGCGCCATCCGTCGGCCGCCAACGCGATCGCAGTGTACTTGAGCGGGGAATATTTTCTTTTCCAAGTGTGAGGGATAAAACCTCGCTTTAAAATGATTCGCAAACATTTTGATGCCAATGTCTTACTATCCTTACGTACTGCATAATCTGACTTACGTTCTTCCTGCGCACGCACTGAAGAGTGTTGACGGTCACAGGGAATCAGTTCCTCAGTACGTTTTGGTGCTCAGCGCCATACAGCAATTTGTGGCAGCCCCACAAACAAGAAAAGCTTGTCCAGACTTCGTGAGCTTGTTTTGTGGTTATGAGGAAGGTAGATACCACGAATCAAAGAAAGCCATTAAAGAAAGCGGTGGTGAATGAGGAGGAAGGCTCAAGTTGAGTTCAATTCAAGAAATGGAATGAGTTATACCTATCTCGCCATACTGCGTACTCACTTTTCATGCGAGCGCCCCCAGAAACGTTTCCTTCCCCGTTGCGATTAGAGTCATAAGATAATCCATCCGAACCGTCGAGTTGTAATAAACCCGCAAAAAAGGAGGCCTGTGATCGCGCGCCAGCTAGTGAAACAAGCGCCTGTACTTCGCAGGGGACAAACGGAAGAAATAAAAAAGAAATTGAATGCCCGTTCAAGTGAGAAAAATCACCGCCATTAAACAAGAAAGGTTTGAAGTAATGAATAAAGCCCGCACGCCCCCATAAAAGTCGCTTGAACTTGACATTTTCTCTTTATTCTGTCCTGTTTATTTCTAGTTTCCTCCTATTTTAGCGCTACGGCAAGTGGAGGTAAACGAGTCTGGTTTCACTTAAACGCGTACCGCGCTTCATGAAACCAGAGCCGCTCTACAAACTTTTGCTTGGCCAGCGCCGACTTTTGCGACTCTGCGACGCTTCCATTGTACTTTTTTCTTTCCTCTCTTCAACGCACCGACCACTGCCCCCCTTCCCCTTTTTACTTTTCCCTTTTTCCCTTTTATTACGCGGAAAAAACCTCCCCAAATGGCCTGGAAACGCAACGCCCAGGTTAAGGGTGTGAAATACGTCCGCTTAGGTTCACGGCGGGGATGAGAATAGATGAAAAGAAGTTAACGGTGGCTGCCGCCTAGTAGGGAACGGAGCGGGCAGAATGAAAAGGCTCATTTAGGGAGCGCGCCCGTTTTTAACCCCACAAAGCCTTTGTGACGGGTCTGACGCGACGAGCGTAAAGTGTTTGTGCGCACGCGTGTGTGTATGTGCGCGTGCGTGTGTTTGTGAGTGCGGGCCTGGTTGCCAGACACGCACAAACAGACGCAAGCGCGAACTCACGTGCCCACAAGCTCACGCTCATTTATTTCTGCTGCCTCCCTTTGTGATGCAACTCACCGAGCTCCCCGTACACCTTCTTTCCCCTCCTTCGTTCCCACCAGATTCGTTACATTTCACTAAGAAAAGCAGCGCACAAAACGGTGGTGCTTTTCGTAACAGTTGCGTAGAAAGTGTGCCTTTATATTGCTGTATTTGAAGAGAGAAAAATCAGCAAATCAGACTGTATGAGGAGCTGTGCTCATCGAACGCTTTACATCAAAGGTGTGAAGCTCCACTTTTGCGAATATTTGCATATACTTGATGGCAAGACATCCTCGTCAGAGCAGCAAAGAAATTCGCCCTGTGCGGCTTGCCGGCATTGCCTCCGCTGGTTCGAGATGGAAATGTCTCGGTATCAAGTACATGCAAATATACTTGATACCAGTGCTTGGTTCGTGGTTCAGGAAGTGGTGTTCTGGCTTCAACGCAGCAGTGTCCTGACCAGAGAAGCGGGAAAGCAGTGGGTTCATTCTTTATCGCTCAAAGAAAACTGAGTAAAAAACTGTTTCGTTTATTTCATGTGTTAGGGACAGTATTTGTAGAATTTGGTGTCATCCGTTGCTATTTGATGAAGGTGAGATTTTTGCGGGCATCAATGTGAGCGAAGGGGATGCGTTTCATCACCTTACATGATGGCAACACTTCAACGAGCTTTCCCACCCACTTCACCCAGTTCGATAGGTTCGTGCTGTGTTTTCTGCGAAGACGCTTCGTTGTGATCGTTTTGCCTCTGGAAAGCGGACTCTGCAAATGAAACCTCTGTAATTTTTGTTTTCAGCACATAAAATAAATATAAGGAGCAGATTTCTGGAGAGGCACAGCTATTGCCCAGCCAATTTCGTGAGATAAAGATGAAAAGTGGGGCAGAGAAACAAAATACCAGAAAAACACTTTTCATGTTACATCATAGGCGGCGCCACGTGCCGTCTCCCCGCACCACGTCACGTGGCTGCCGACACGTGCCATCTTGTCGCGGTTGTCGCGTCCCCTCTTGATGCTTCCCTGAACCGATAGCGGTCCCGGCACGCGCTCCCGTTCGGCCATATCACGTTTCACATTGACGGGGCTCTTTGAACAATACAAGCCACCATGGAAACCGCATCACATGTAAGCTGATAGAGACGTTCTTATACACAGCGCTCAGCTTCGAGAGGCATAAAAGCAGGGGCGGAGATTTAAACAACCAACGGTGGACACCCCACTCCCCGGATTATTTCACAAGCCTCGTCAAAATGGGCTTGGTTTCGGGTTTCCTTGAATCGCTTTGCTCGTTAACAGCTATCACTTGACTCTGTATGTTCTTTGCTTCTTTGCTTTGCGGTCAGCATACACGAAAAAAAGTACCCCTGGAGGAGCTAGAAGGGTGTGTGTGGATTTTGTGTGAGGGTGTTCAGAAGCCATAAAGTGACGACACGTGTCACAGAGCAGTATATAGAAGCATAAAAAAACTCAGATGGCTTGCCAATCCAGCGCTGCATTGCGAAGTGACACTACCACGAGAATAGAAACATCGTTAGAGGGCGACGCGGGCTATTCATTACGCTGCTGAATTTCTCACGCTTTTGCTCCGGTTTTCAGGATGACTGCGCATTGCTCTTGCGTGTTACACAATCGCCTAGAAATGCGATCCCCCTGAGACAGGAGGGTTACGGAACGTCATCGAACTTATAGTATGGCTGCAGAGGCGTCTATGAGTTTCTATAAACAGCTTGGAGAGCGATGGGACTCGAACGTCGCGCTCGTACAGAGGAAGAGAGACGACAGCCGCATGGTTTTGCAGGAAATCGACGAACGGGTAAAATAAAAAGTACATACGTACACCATTCTATGTCCTGCTTTTAACAAATAAAAACCAATGTAACAACTGAATGTCTACGAATGAATGAATACCATTTGCGGCTGACTACATGAACAACGTCAGTAACTATGCGCTATTGCGAATGAAGGACGCCTGAAACGTCCTTTGTTGAAGTACAGTCTTGTCCCAGATTTCGCTTCTTCTTCAGGAATCGCCGCTCCCCTGCTAAAATCGTACTGCACGCTCTCCGCAGTAGTAAATGTCCGACGCATCTCAAGAAATTTCTAGGGAATAAAAGAAAGCGCCTGCCGAGACAGGGAACAGAACCGCCTCACTTTCGGTGTTATTTTAACTGGGCTCGCGCAACCTCTCGACTACTGATTTGTTCCCTTCGTATTGAACTTCCACGCACGATTGTTACAAAACAATAAAATGAGAAGCGAAAAAAAAAATAAGAAAGGTGGGAGGTTTGGTTTTGGTTTTGGGGTATAACGTCCCAAAGCGACTCAGGCTATGAGAGACGCCGTAGTGGAGGACTCCGGAAATTTCGACCACCTGGGGTTCTTTAACGTACGTGCACTGGCATCGCACAGCGCACGGGCGCCTAGCTTTTCGCCTCCATGGAAAAGCAGCCGCCGAGGCCGGGATTCGATCCCGCATCCTTGGGAAAAGAAAGGTGAGAGCTGTTGTGTGTTACAAACGGGGATATTACAACCTTTCAAAGTTTTAATACATATGCGCGCACTAACTACTGATTTATGCCCTTCAATAAAACGAGCTAATGTCTAGGAAATAAACCCGCACAGGCCTGGGGTTCTGATCACAGGGACAAACAACCATGCCAGGACACCAAAAGTCAGACCGGCCAGCCTAATAAGTGCAAGGGTACATCAACTGCCATTTTACCGCCGAGTATCGGATGCCTTGCGGATCCAACGAAAATATTTCTTTGGTTGCTATTTTTTATTACGCAAATGTGTCCTCGGGCATGAAGGATATAGGTGTCGATCTGTGTCATCTACAGGTGGCTTCAATACTCGATGCTGGGGCTCACGTGTCCCGATTCTTGTGTCAGGTAGAGTCGGCTAGCATGCCTGGCTGCCGAGATGCAGCTTGAGCGCCGGCCGAAGCCTTAGACTGGTTGTTAAGAAATTATACCCCGTCTCCTCTGCAGCGGAAACGAGCAGAAGGTCACGTGAGGAGAAGAGTCCGCGTTGTTCGGAAGGCCTTGACTACAGAAGTCAGCTCAGCACCCACACTCGGATTCTGCTCAGCGGCACCTCCTCACGGCAAGTTATGCCTTAGGGAAGGCTACATCTGCGCGCTGGAATTAAAACACACTCGAAACGGCGGGCCAATTGTTTCTCAGGCAGTACGGTATCTCCTGGAGATAGCTTCAGCATAGGCAGCACAGTGTGTCACCTTCAGTGAATATAGGAAGCATGGTCACGTTCCCTGAGATGATACTCAGTGATTCGAGTTCACACAACGCGAGCAAGGCGCTAATCTAGGTGGTTCTGGGAGGGCACGAAAACGCTTGCATCATGTAGTAGGTTCGTCCACGGTGTCTAGGAAATTGGTTATGAGCCGTAACGCCTGGTCTGCTTTTGTGGGGTCAAACGGCTCAGCGGTGCAGTGAAAATTATCTTCTCATCAAGAGACGTAGATGTAGCAGCGTATACCGGTTTGCCAGACACCTCCTGCGCAGGCGCATTGACAGGATGGGTTCAATGGCAACCCCTGCGCCTGCGTGGGAGGCGCCCGGTAAACCGGTATACGCCCACAATAGTACGACTCCACCAAGCTAAATCGCTCTAATGTCGACAAACCGTTATGGACGGCTAAGAGCACTGCTACCAAAGAGGGAAGCGGTCCCTCTTTGTTATGCAAACATTGGCGCCGCTTCCAAGTTTTTATTGGAGGGCATCTATTTTCTCTGAAGAGCATCGCAAAATATCTCTCAGCAATATACAAAAAAAAATGTTTTCAGTTTAAGGCTGCTTACGTATTACAAAGTTGGTTCCCATGATATGTAAAAAAAAAATCCCTTGCTGAACAAATATGTTTGGACGGACAGCTCTCCAGGACATAGATAAAAAAAAAAAAACGCCCTGGTGTCCAGGCGAACCTGCAATGTCTCGACCCACTTCAGGACATTTTTGTACTGGCCATGCCAATCTGAAAGAGTATGTAAAAAAAAAAAAGCCGGTAAGAAGCTGTCACATAATACACCCCCAATAATTTCCCGGCACACCCTCTGGGAACGAAAGGAAGGGTTCACAAATATATTTACTGAAGACACCGCCTTAATCCGCAACAATTGCTCTTTACACATACATACATACATACATACATACATACATACATACATACATACATACATACATACATACATACATACATACATACATACATACATACATACATACATACATACATACATACATACATACATACATACATACATACATACATACATACATACATACATACATACATACATACATACATACATACATACATACATACATACATACATACATACATACATACATACATACATACATACATACATACATACATACATACATACATACATACATACATACATACATACATACATACATACTAAGGGGAATAGGGATACATCGTCCATAACTGGGTTATCGTGCAAACCACAACATCCACACGATAAAAAGTATTGTGAATAAGACGACCGGCCTGGCTTCAAAGCGACAGGGCCAGGGCGCAAGCATGAGAAACATACCGCGAGAAGGTGGCGCCGCGCCGTGATACCCAACGGAAGCCTATGGCGTGCAGTCCGGCGGCTGCTTAGAACAGTGCGCTCGAAACCGAAAGCGTTTTGCGATTCCTCGAATAATTATTACATCGTCAGTTGCTTAGGAACTCACGTAAAGTGATCTCCAGGAATGAAATTCTAGCGCTTCTCAATACAGCCTCGCTTTCAATGCCTGCGGGATTGGTGGGGTTTTCAGCGTGCGTCGCATAAACTGCATGCATGATACATCTATACGGACCTGACTGAATGCGCCTATGCGCGCAGCAAAAACGTAATAATGCTTTTGTTATTTTATTTAGTGCTGACGGTACAAGATAGAACCCAGTGAAGATGTCTCGACGAAGTGTTAAAAGTATGTCGCGAACACGGCCTTTGATGTAGCGTGTTCTAAAGACATAAAAGACGTGTTTGGAATACGGAAAACTCTGTATCCATCAAAAAGCGGCCGCGGCGGCCGCGGCGGCCGCTTTTAGATGGCAACGAAAAGCAAGGCACCCGTGTGTTGTGCGATGGCAGTGCACTTAAAGAACCACAACTTGTCGAAATTTCCAGAGCCTTCCACTTCTGACGCGTCTGCCCCAGCCTGAGTCCCTGATGAACATATTCAGCGGGCTCGAGCTTCAGCATGCTGGCCAGATTGCGTCACTTTTCAGGGCATGAAAACAACTAAAAACAAGTCAAACCTCGTACTGCAGGAAACAATACCGCCTCAGTCAGTGCTATTAAAGGTCTGTAACCCTGAGAAGAAGAAGACGAGCATTACATAGTTTCGCTTTGCTTTACCAAATGCGAAATATATTTGCTCCTAACTTTAACTGATTTACAGCCAGCCTACAAGAAAGAGCGGCAAAGTGCGCAAATTTCTACTGACACTGCCACTTGAACTAAAGTTTGCTAGTGCTTGTTTCGTCGGTGCCGCTTGTTAATCAACATATGAAGCAAGTTCATGGCGATCAATGTTACTTCCTCACTCTGCCAACTCCATACATTTGCTTTTTTCTTCAGTATCGGTTCCCTTGTTTTCAGAGTGCAGAGGGCTAGTATATCAAAAATGGTACGCTAACATGTCTCTGGCACCTACATGCTCCAGTGAACCTCGTTTCTGTACAAACGTAAACATCGGTGCTTGTCATTGAGGCAAAAAGATAGAGACACCCCGCTTCTCCTTTATGAGAGAAAGATCAGCAAACAGAGCAGAACAAAAGAAACCAAGAACAAAAGTGTGCGCCAAGCCAAGCGCTGGACCAAGCAGAGTCAAGATATGTCCAACGAAAAGAAGAAATATGTCGCCGAGATGGAAAGGAAAGGAGGATTGTGGAAAGATTTGAGGGAGGGAATAGAGCATTCGGGCGACATATCTTGTTGGCTTCCTTGGGGCTCGTGCTCAAAGCATACACCCTCACACGCTCGTTGCTTCGACGTCTTAAGACATTCTCTCCTTCCATGTCTCCCAGCATTCATCCACAATGTCGCTATACAGCTAGAGGCTGCGTCCGCTCTGTGTCGATAGGATGGCAAGTGAGGCGAGGAGAGCCAGAGCAGCAGCAGCAGCAGCGACATCATCGTCATCCATCGCGGTTGTCGCCGGATGGCGCTACGCAAAAAGTACCCGTTATTCCATTGCGTTACATCTTGCTGCTACTAGATGGCGGTAAGTCATAAGTCCCTCTCCTCCTCCCCCCCCCCCCCCCCACACACACACAAACACACAGTTTTCTCCAATACTCTTGCAACGAACCACAGCAGTGCATGGTTACGCTCCTTACGCCCTGCAAGAAAGAGGGGCATTCTTTGGCGCTTCCTTTGCTCTTCTTGCACTCCATTGTGTCAGCGTTGCTTCCGCTTCCGGATTTTCTTCGTTTATATGGCCTTTCCTTCCTGCCATAGCACACATATGCCTTTTCTGTTGTCCCTTTTTACCCCCTCTTCACTACCCCTTTGCTCGATTATATTGCTGTGTCTGAGAACGAGTCGCCACTTTTGTTTTTATATTTATGCCGTGTATAACAGTGCAGTTTTGGGGAACTCAGAGTTGACGCCGTCTTACCAGTACGCTGAATACAGAAATTGAAGCGTGAGCATGCGTTAACTGCCTCCAATTCGCTGGTGTATTGGCTATCCAGATTGAACCATCGTGCGACAGACGTGCTGAGACATATTTCTTTCTGAATTCGGGCAGCGATCGGCAGACGCTGGCTCTGTATGCATTGCAGGTTTCACGGCCCCGCAGCGCGTATACCCACATTGGGCTGGTGTGCTCATAAGGACGCGGCTTTCCTTTCCTCCTCTTTCGTTCTTTTGTTCGCAACGAAGAAAAGAGGCAGGCCCTATCTCAAACTTTCCACACCACGGAGCAGACGCCTCTTGTTGCCATTCTTTTCAATATACGCGCCAATGGATCTGCACCACTCGCGAGCCAGCGACACACAGCTCTTTTATTTTCGTTTTCGTATTGCCCTGCATGTGGAGAGGCTGTTGGGAGGAAGTGGAACCGAAGTATAGAAAGCGAGAGAGAGAGAGAGAGAGAGAGAGAATCAACGTGTCGTGTTGCTTGCATTGTCTCGTGTGGTCGGTTGACCGCAGTGCTAAGCTTCGTTTTTGTTTGTTCCGGTTTTGTTTTCGACGTTTTTCTACGCGTACAATGTTTCCTCGACTTTTTCTCTTTTTCGTTTGTGAGGGTATGGACGCGGTTGCGCTTTTGAATTCTAACTCAACTCGAGAGTCAAGACTTGTAGTCCGCTATGGTCGGCTCACGTTAGATTTAACTACGGTCGAAGCAGAACGGACAGCTCCAGGAGGAGAAAGTGGGTTTAACATCCCCGACAAGTACCAGAAACCACTCGTACAACTGAAGAACCTACACGATCCACGTAATGAGTGATTGACGTGGGTGTGGGGCAAGAAATGTTGGTATCTATTTCATCTTGTTGCCGAATAGCACAGACAAGAGCCCGGAAAGCAGGACAAATATGCAGCACTGGGGATATAGCAGGGAACAAGAAATATGATATGAGGCACGCAGTGTTGCCCAACATATGCCCTCGTCCCTACCCTCACGTGCTAACATCAATAAAAACTTTCCTCCCTCTCTCTCTAGATCTCGTGCACTCACAGGCACTTGTTTTTGTCTACACCGTGGTCTGGCCTCGCCAGAGCCTTCACAGCGCAGACTGAGAAGCCAGAACCCGGTGGCCGCGGCTTCTGAGCGAGTCATAAATATTTTTTTTACGACGCGCGATCCGAGACACCGAAAGCTGCTGCGACCCGGGCGGGCGAGGAAAGGCAAACGGGCGGCAGTGCCCGGTTGGCACGAGCCGCGCGCTGCCGACGTCCGGTGGCGGTGGCCGAGCAATATTTACGAGGGCTGACCCCATTAGCCGCGGACAGCGCTCGGCTACCGCAGCTTCTGTCTCTCCCCGGACAGCATTTTACTACGGCAGAGGCCCTTTTCGGGCTGGACAACACTCAGCGGCTGCGGCGGTCGCGAAATGCCTGGTGGAAAAGCAGGCTTTCTGGTCGAACGGGCAAACAAAAGTGGACATAAAAGAAGGTCATAACGCAAGGATAGAAAACAGGGGGGGGGGGGGGGGGGGGGGGTGGGGGAGAGAGAGAGAGGAGGGAACAAAAGTGGCGTATACAGCGGAGACGCTTGTCGTGACACGCTCCTCGTGCGTTGTTGTGGAAAAAAGCACTACACGCCGGTGGCAGTTGTGACGATGGCGGTCGGCTCTCGGTCACGGGCGGTTGAACTTGGAGCTTTTCCCGGAGATTGGACGCAGTGACTGTGGCTAAGTGCGGTCACTTTGGGGGAATGGAAAGGGGCAGGCATCAGAGAGATTGCAAAAAACTAACTCCTAGGCTTCTCGTATTTCAAGCCGTCCGGCTTCTTTATTTACACGTGATGCAGCCATTTTTGCATGGGCTATAGCAGGAGTGGGCAAACACAATATAAACTGTATAGAGCGCCAATCATATAAAACGCAATACTAAAGAACAGAAACATAAACAAAGAAATGCCGCACACACTTGCGAAAGCGAACAGCATGCAAACAATCGTACAGTACACTAATTAGTTTCAATGCGATCGGGAAATTTCTTCACTGGGAGTCCCCAAGTGCTACCAGAAAGCGGGTTCTATAATCAACTATTGTTCGAGGGAAAAACTGTATTTAAATAAGTTAGTGTATAGAAAGGTGTAATGTTTAGTGGATGGTGACTTCTTGACGATGTTGATTGGGCGATCGTTAGATAAGCATTATGCGAGAAGTGAGAGTTAATAATGCATTTGTAAAGATGAACTTGTCAAGATGAGGAAACCGTTTCTGCGTGCTGTCTTCAGTGGCAATGATGTCGCTGCGTGTGCTTGACCTCTTCGTACGCTGACTGTTCCTACTATGCTTCTAGATCGAGTCCCAGTACCTCTAATAAACCCGTCCTACATTTGATGGAGGTGCTGGGTGGAAACGTCGGTCCCAGAGCTCCGTAGCCGTACTCTATTCCCATCTGCAATGCGAAATGACGTCCAACATCAAACCATGCAAGTGGCCCATCTGTCATCTGCGCCGGCTCACCAGCGAGACACAGGTACATACAGCGGGACCGATCAGCATGATGTGGAAGATTGACTCACTTCTTACGAACGGGTGAACCTTTACGATAAATAGGCCGACGGAACGAAATTGGACAACGTAATTTCTTGCCTCAACGGCGTGGCTAAATTGTGTTATACCTCAACCACGAAATAAGTATCCGTATTTGGGTTGCCTTTAAGACTGACTTTGTTCGCACGGCTGTCAGGAAACTGCGTGCCGAACAACGCTTGCTTGAATGGTCACAGCATGTCGGCGAAAGCTTTACATGCTATATAGAAGATATCGTCAACCTCTGCAAACGTGTGAACTCCAACATGTAAGGGGCTGATAAGATCAAACACACCTTCAAGGTTATTGACGACGGCGCCTTCCAGATGTTGTTAGCGCGCAGGATCGTCTTCCTTATCTTGACAAGTTGATCCTCATTTTACACATTTTAAAAACTTGAAAGAACCAACGCGACGACGCTCTGAGAGAAGGGGTAAATTTTGCTGATAAAGTGCAGAAGAAAGAGAAATATTACGGTCATATCGCTGAAAGATGAAACCAACTGCTTGTCTCTGCACATTCTCAAGTTTCCTAATTTCGGTTGCTGAGTTCGGGCTTCAGAACACGTACGCATATTCAAGAGGGTGGACTACAGATTTATACATGAGAAGCTTTGCTCCTTTTGGGGCTTCAGACAATCTATAGGGTATAGATACCCAAGCTTTTTCCAAAGCTTTGCCGCAGATTGATTCATTGTGTTCAGACCGTTACATGTTACTCGCAAAAGTTATTCCAAAGTATTTAAATTTAAAAACTGTGTTTAATAATGACCCGTTTAAAGAATAATTGAATACTGAAGGGCACTGTTTATTAGTGAAAGTGAGGACAAGAGTTTTCTGAAAGTTTAAACTCATCTGCCCCTCAATGCACCAAGCACATAATCTTGAAAATGAGTGAGTAAGGTGGCTGTGATCCTGATGGTTTGTTAATGGCACAATATAACACGCAATCCTTACTGTAGAGGCGTATATGAGATATAATATTACATGGAAGGTCAATTATATAAAGAGTAGAGGGCCGATAACGGAGCCATGCGTAACACCAAAAGTTACATCAATGGCAGATGATTCGGCGTTGTTGAAGGAAAAGAATTGTGAACGTTGTGTGAGGAAACTGGAAATCCAATCAACTAGAAAAATGTTATTTAGAATAGATTTCAGATTTTTTAGAAGTATATGTGTCGTGATGGGCTGCGTCGAATGCTTTGAACAAACCTACAAATATGGCATCAACTCGGCCCCTGAGATCAGGCATTGAAATATATCGTGTGAACTCGATCATTTGTTCATTTGCGTTGTGCTAAGTTTTTCTAAGTGTTGAACATTGGATGACCATGTTATAGATGCAATACATTTCTTGAGCTTATCTATAATGTGCTCGAAGAGTTTACAAGACTGTGATGTTAGTGAGATAGGCCTGTAAGCACACAATTTATGCTTGCCGCCCGACTCATGTATGGGCAGTACCTTGGCAAATTTCCAAGATGAGGGCACTACGGAAGATGACTATGATCTTTGAAAAATAACAGTAAGGTAACATGATGGCCATAATGAGTAGCGAACCAGACAAGAATTCGCTATACCATCAGAGGCAGTAGCTTTGTGCCCAATTTTATTACCAGAGTTAAAATTCCATCTAACGTAATTTTGATTTCATTTATGGGACCCACTGCTAAATCGAAACGAAGAAGCTCACATTTGCCCATCGTAAAAATAGACTAAAGGTAAGTGTTGAAGTCGGTGGCAAAATTTAGGGGATTAGTGTTTGGGACACCATCAACTGTAAGTGAATTCTGGGATGTTCTGTTGGGTAGAATAGACCTCCAAAACCTAGGTGGTTTGTCTTAAGCAGCCGCTCAAGTTCTACGTGACAAAAGAAATCCTTTGCCGAATTCATTTTCAGTGCTATACGTCTGAAAATGAATGTATTTAGCGTGGCTGAATCGAGTGAGGCTGGCAGGGTCGTCGAACTCTTCGACCGTCTAAAGCTGCAAACACGGCATGAGAGATATATCAGTATTCATCGATAGAATCTTAGCATTGTGAGACAGGAGCAAGAACCGGTAGGTTCATTTTTCTATTGCCAGACAAGCCAATACAGCAGCTACCAACCAGCAGATGTTCGTCCACACTTCGGACAAGCTGACCGATGATGATGAACATGTACTGATGAAGATGACGTTCATTCACAGTGCTTACATTCTTCCCCCTCCCGAACGGAAGCGATCACCTCGTCGCAGATTATAGATGAAGATTGGCGGGCTGAGTGTTTCAAAACGCGACACATCACGGTCACGAACAGGCGATACAGGGGCGATTCGATTAGTTCACTGGAGATATTTGTTCCAGCATCGTGTACGGGCCAATAAAGCGGCTCAGAAATTTTTCACTCAAGCCGGGGATACCAGTGGGTGTCGAGAGCGGAATACTTTGTGACCAAGGAAGAAAGACACTGAGCGGTGGGTCGAATCATTACTGCTTTTTCATGAAGCTTGAGTGGCTTCAGATTGAAGGCGGGCAAGCTCCAGGCAGTTGGTGATACAATAAAGGAATTGTTCGTGGGAAGGTGCGTCAGAAGGTGTGGTAGCTGAGAAGAAAGATGCTTCGAGCGATAATGTAGGGGGGCGGCCGTAAACAAGAAAAAATGGAGAGTATAGGTAGTGGTCCGTTGAACGGCAGTGTTGTAGGCAAAGGTGACAAAGAGTAGTAAAGAGTCCCAGTTGTTGTCATGAGGGTAGATGAAGCATATCAGAAAGGGTGCGATGAAAGTATTCTGTGAGGCCATTGGTCTTAGGGTGCTTTCTTTTTTTTTTTGTTTTTAGGGGTACAAACCGATGGATACAACAATTTAACCAGTTTTACAAAGGCTTTACTTCGATCACGCACATCACAATTTGACTTTAGTGCCGTAAACTTATCGAATGAGTCAGCTAGCGTGTGTATTATAGAATTATCATCTGCACAGTTAATATTAGGAAGCTTAAGCGTGGTCTATAGAAGACGGTGTTTTAGAACCAGTTAACTAAGGGAAAGGAGGCTATGGTAAGGGACACCGCAGGACAGTTTTATACGGTCAGAAATTCTTTCCATTATGCCACACGTAAAGCCTTTATCAGCAAGGTCAGCACTAAGAAATGCTAAACCCAGAGTAGCACCTTGTCTGATTTTATTATTTACTAATATTTTTTAGGCTTAAAGACAAGGAGAGTTAATTATTTCTCTATTAATACATGAATCCTGATCTAAATATGACAGTGATAGCCAATGAACGCCGAGGAAATTAAAATCTCTCATGCAAATGATGTTGAAACTTATAGTGGTGTATGAAGTGGATGAGAACATGAAATAGACCTGCAGGAGAACTTGGACTACGGTAGAAGACGCCCACTGCAAACGTTTACTTATTTATGTAGAGCCTACACCAGGTTGTGACGGCATATAGTGGTGAGGGCAAAAGAAAGAAGTTCAGATATGAACCAAAAAAAAAAAAAAAGAGCGATCCACCGTCATTGACTTGACGGTCAACTATTACCAATTAATGACCTGGGCCAGTAATTCCTGATGCATATATACTGTCATGCAACCATTTCTGTGTAACATCCACTACACGCGCGGAGTGAAAACACGAGTATTTATTTGCAAGATTTCTAACGTTGAGATTCAGATTAAGGATTAACAGGCTATCAGAGAAGCATGCGGACTGTCAGTCGGAGGATGAGACAGGAGGGGGCGGCACAGCTGATCTGTGCAGGGAAGCAGAGGACCTTACAAGAGATTCGGATATATCATTCTAGTTTTAACGTATGTCGTAGACAGAAAGGTGGTCATATCGCATCTTGATTTTGGAACTGCTAGACTGATATGAAGATGGTGCGCCCTGCTTTTTTTTTTCTTTTCTTTTTTTTTTTTTACGAACTAAATGAACCCTAGCTGAAAAATCTTCTGTCACGAAAAAGTTTGTTTTCTTAAGCTCGAAGGCGTGGGTGAGAATCAGGTTGCCCGGCGCCACCTACCACTCTCGTTAGGTTAATCGAGGATAACATTAATTTAGCTGTGCACTTTCGTCTCCACCAGTCTAGAAATTTTTGTAGTATTATACATCCGACTTCGCGTTTGCCCACATTTCGAAAAAGAATGAGGATATGAAATACACGTAAAATGCAGCATGTTGCAGTACGTCCTCCAAGGTCGCCATGGAAGGAGTGTCCTTCACTGTGTGTCTCTCAAGGAAGCGGCAAATGCACTAAATTTATGGAGGCTTGAACCAACAACAGAAATTGTCACAATAGAATGCTTGGTAGCGCCATCTCGCAGTCAAACAGCAAAATACGGGATAGTGGGAGCTTTAAACCCACATATCATGGAAGCGCGCCTCGGGTGCATGTAGGGTAGGAAGGGGGGTGGGGGAAGCAAGCGAACGAACATCCGCAAGAGGAGATCGTAAGGGAACGTGCAACACCGGTGCGTTGCAGCCCAAAATTGTAATTTCTATTACTCTGCACATACTTTACATGTATTCGGTAAGGGTGCTATTTTTTTTTTTTTTTTATGAGGAGCTGGCAGTGTATCGATGCAAGCCAGTCTCATTTTTCTCTTCCATGTGCTTTAATGCGCCCATGTCGCATTAAAGCCCCTTGATAGTTTAAGTCGCGCAGCACTCAGACGTCTTCTCAAAAATAAACTTCGGTATTGATCCCGGGCTTGGTCCCCGGACCCCACGACCCAACAACCGAGCCAGTCGAGTGCTCAAATCGTTCGACCCGACTGCAGCGCACTCTGTGGAGTGTAGCTGTAGCTCTCCCTGAAAATATCTTCGCTTGCGACCGAGACATGGCGCCACGGGCCATACGGGCCACGGGCCATTGGGCAGCCGCGGATTTTGAAAATATTTATTGGGAAAACGCAGGCAAGAATTCCACACGACTGATGACAATCAAATGAAAGTAGAAAAACCGTAGTTGTCCTCACATGCCTTCAATGCAAAGCAATTGAATTTATCGGGAAGTAAAGCCGTGCTCGAGAACTGCCGGGCGGCAAGGTAAGAGTACGGAACAAGAAGAATGAGCTAAATGCCTGTATCATTATAACTTAGATAAACTGAAAAGACGACCGCTATGCATGTACTCAAAAGACAGCCTATATCCGGTTGTCATCAAGATGAATGGACAGCTCAGAGGTGCGTTCTATGGGAATGTGTGGGGCTTATATTTTAAAATATTCCCACTGATTGTCCTAGGCGGCAGTGCGGGGTTTGGGATGATCACATGGTCATTTATGCATAGCATATGCTAGTTTGCTTGATTGGCACTTTAAATATTAATTTATGCAGTGCATTTATGAGACATATAATCGTCGTCAGTCTAACGGTGTCCACGGGAACACGAAGGCCTGTCCCATCAAGCTTCAGCGCACTTTTTTCTGTGCCAGGAGCAGCCTTCTTGTCCTCGCAAGCTTCCTTGATTGCACCCAGGTTCCTACTAGATGGCAGCTATACGCGCCGCCTTAGCTTCATCCAAAGACTGAGTCACTCCAGTGTCCATACGCTTACTAACAAACAGCGACGCTAGCACAATAAAAAAATATATTGCAAATTTATCAAAGCATACAGATTTCCCAAGGGCATGAAAAGTATGTATTTGTTTCACGCGACCAAATTTATCCGGCTCTTTTTAAACAATGACAACTATTACTATGCATTTCTTCCTATTCACATGACCATGTGACTGCCAGTAACTATTTTAAGCGCATTATCAAGACAAGATTTCCATAATTATGGCTTAATTTTACCATGCTACTGACGACTGATATTTTCCTGGAGTACAGCAGTTCTCGATTGATTATTGTGCTGTGGGTATTCGCTGTCGACACTTGATTTCAAATCAAGTGAAAAAAATGTGTCCTTTTTACAAAGGAGTGGGAGAGTATAGCAAAACGCTGCTGTTAGAGCATCTTCACCAGGCGATTCCCACTCTTTGGTCAGCTGAACTTTTCATACATAGTCATTTGCACATTGGGAAAAAATCGCGTGCGCACTATACAAAGATGAATGCAGTAAGTTGTACAGTAAACTCGAAAATAAACATTCACGGCTACTGCATATACAGAGTTCTGCAACCTTATCGGAGACATTTTGAAAAATTCTCACTCGTCAACCTGAGCCTCATTTGCACTGAAGCCGCGCATTAAGCTTGCGTGCGTTTGTCCTTTTGTTGAGTAGTAAGTCTTACAGTGGTTTTACCTGGTTCGGTACCGCATGATGAGCACCCAAAAGCATCTGTGACAAGAGTGAATTAGCGAAAAGCGCGAACGCAAATTTTCTGCCAGCAGTGGCGCTATCTAGCACATTTACAAAAACGTGCCTTGCTTGCCTGGACGGTTTCGAACCACGGCGCTTTCCTCCAGCTATGCCAGATGGCGCCACAGCTAAATTTTGCTGGAAACTCGGCACTGGCGTTTTGTTCTCCTCAGTCTCGTCGCATACGGTTCTTGGTTTTTAATAATGCGCGACTGAACCAAGTAAGCTCTCTGGTCAAACTTGCTTCGTAACAAAAGGGTCAACAACGTGCAAGTTTTGTGCGCGGTTTCATCGCATATGAACCTCCAGTCGAGGCGGGAAAATTTTTCAAAACGTCCCCGACAAATTTGCCGAACACTGTAAATATGCTAGCTTATGAACAGCTCGAAAATACATGGACACGAATATATTGCGAGCGCGGGGAGTGAACTTTCATCTCTTTCACTTGTACAAGATTATAGTACATATCCACCATCATCATTGCTCGCCTCTGTTCGGAGGACCATGCGCAGTGTGACAAAGTGTCCTAGGTTATTGACGCTCTTTCAAGCGATAGTTCACACGTGATGGAGAGGCGTCTTTTTTATATTCAACCTTTGGCTTTAGACCCATTTTGCGTCCTCCCTGTAGCTCCGTTACGGCTCATTCAGAAACAGATATGGGTTTAAAAAGAACAGCAAAAGAGAAATAACTCAACAAAGTCAAGATAAAGACAAAAATAACACAATATAAAATAAAAGAAACCTCATTCATTTAAAAGCACCTCCAGAGCTGTTACTTGTTTGAAAATTATTTTTGATGTGGGCTGTCGCATAGCTTTATATGCATATGAGTGGGTGTATCGTAGCCGGTGAAGAGGAAGAAATGGACATGGGCAGGACATGAAGTGCGAAGAGAAGATAACCGATGGTCGCTTAGGGTAACAAACTGGATTCCAAGGGAAGGAAAGCGTAGCAGAGGGCGGCAGAAAGTTAGGTGGGCTGATGAGGTTAAGAAGTTCGCAGGGGTCAAGTGGATGCAGCTAGCACAGAACCGGGTTAAGTGGAGAAATCTGGGAGAGGCCTTCGCCCTGCAGTGGGTATAGTCAGGCTGAGGATGATGATGATGATCGTAGTCGGTAAATTAACGCTCGAAGAAAAGCTGCTCCATGTTGTCTGGATGAAAATCAATGCTCGCTGAGCTTTGTCTTGCGTATACAGATCGGTCACGGACATACGTACATGCTTAAGAGCCGAAAATTTTTAATCAAATTTTAACGTACAGGCACAAATAAACATTGGGTGAAATAGTGCAATTGTCAGCATTTGGCAGGCTGTGCAGACTATAGATAGTGCAACTGTGAAAGAGCCGTTGAATTCATTTACAAATAAAATTGTTTGGTAATCTAAAGGTCCCTAATTAAGCTACTCACTCAAGCACTCACAGATTAAGCAAGCACTCGCAGATTATGACTAGCAGCTTACCGGTATCGCTCAAGAGGAAAGTATACAACAGTTGCATCTTACCTGTACTCACCTATGGGGCTGAAACGTGGAGGCTGACCAAGAGAGGTCTACTTAAGTTGAGGACAACCCAAAGGGCTATGGAACGAAAACTGGTAGGGGTAACATTAAGAGATAGGAAGCGTGCAGAGTGGGTCAGAGAAATAACTCAAGTTACCGACATTCTAGTGGAAATTAAGAAGAAGAAATGGGCATGGGCAGGACATGTAGGGCGAAGAGAGGATAAGCGATTGTCGCTTAGGGTAACAAACTGGATTCCAAGGGAAGGAAAGCGTAGCAGGGGGCAGCAGAAAGTTAGGTGGGCGGATGAGGTTAAGAAGTTCGCAGGGGTCAAGTGGATGCAGCTAGCACAGAACCGGGTTACGTGGAGAAATATGGGAGAGGCCTTCACCCTGCAGTGGATATAGTCAGGCTGATGATGATGATGAATTAAGCTACGTTTATAATTTGAAAGGGACACACGCACACACACACACACAATTTGTGCATGTAAGCAATACACTGAGCCTTAAATGAGTGACTGAGCCATATTCTCATTTAGCAGCATACGTGTTGAATACTGCGTTATTTCACTGCGATGACTCCTCCACACAGTCATCCGACACTGCAGTATACACTCTGAATATGTGGCCCCTGCGTCACTGGGCTCTGCTACGCGCATGTTACGAGCATGTTGTAGTGTTTCCAGTTGTAGAAGCAATGTGCAGTACCTACGTACCCTTACATGATTTACCGGGGCTCATGAGAGTATGCTGGTACAGTAAACAATATATTAGAGCAGACAAGACTCACAAATATTTTGATTCAGAATAATTGTTGAGAGGCACTATTTTTATGATGGTTGGCTTATTGTGCGAACGTTTCCGCGTGGTGAACAGCAGTCTGGAAAATCTGTTGGAAATTAGCAATCTGTGAGTAAAGAGCATGCATTCAAAATTGCCGATGATCATAGCGTGGCGAATGCTCAAGAATGGCGGATAAATGAAGCAGAAGCCATGGAGGCAATTAATGCGCCAAAACGGCATAGACGCCATTTTAGTCAGTTACACCTTGAGCCTGCTGTGAAGCTCCGCCAGCGTTCATGTCCGGTGCATAGGAGTCCTCAGCCATAAGAAAATAACCATCTACTAGTTGCTGCCTACAAGAGTTCTCATTGCTTGCTTAATAAAGCCGAGCAAAGCACCACTTGCGGCTATATGGCTCATTGTAGCCCAATGCTGTTTTAAGCCGTGTCCCTGTATTGTATATACTTTATTAGCGGAGGTTATTATGGATACAAAAGCCAATATGAAGTTAATATTAAAGTCAAAGTCAAGCCTCACACTAACACGCCTATACTGGTTAAAACCGAGTGCACACATCCAAAACAAAGGCATTTTATCCGACATGTAACATCCAAATTTACTTTGCACGTTTTATGTACTTAACATTAGCCCACAAGAAAAAGAACAAGATTTAAGGAGGTTTCGATGGCCCCGCTGCGGTAGCCCAGTGGTCAGGTCACTTGACTGCTGTACCTATGGATATGCGGGATCAGATCCCGGGCGTTGTGGCCTCTTTCCGATTGGGGCGAAAAGGCAGGCGTCCATGTACTGTGCGATGCCAGTGCGCGCTAAAAAAAAAAACCAGGTGATCGAAACTTATGGAGTCCTCCACTATGGCGTTTCTGATAGTCTGAGTTGCTTTCAGGCGTTAAACCACATAAACCAACCCAAGAGGTTCGACGACTTCTTCCTTTAGACATATTACTCAATTCAAAACTGCTCTTTCCCGAAACGGAGTGGCGTCCGTGTGCTGTGCGATGTCAGTGCACGCTAAAGAACCCCAGGTGGTTGAAATTTCCGGAGGCTTCCACTACGGCATCTCTCATAGCCTGAGTCGCTTTGGGACGTTAAACCCACAAACCAAACCAAACCAAACCATTCGCTCAGTATTAACGCTTTAAAAAATGGTCGCTAAGCGAAGATCTAGAGTGTCTTAAGAGTGCCTTGATGCGCGATTTTTCGACGCGCGCACAAAGCAGCGGAGGGGGCATGCACTTAGAAGCAAGCAACCATGGAGGAAGACGGTTTTTTTCTTCCTCCATGCAATCTAGCCACTGTAATGCAAGTAACGTTGCGTAGAAGCACCCTATGACACGCCTATGTCTGCGAAGATCGGTGAGCTGGCGCCATCTGTAAGCGCTCCCTTTCAATTCATGCAAAATGAGCCGGGCAAGCAGTCGCAAGATGGAGCAAGGAGGCGGCCAGCGTTAAAACTCCTCAATAAACTAAAAGTAGCGCCATCTCCTCCTCCTCCGGCGGCGCCGCTCCTCCTCTCGCATTTCGACCGTGGCTCCACCTACGGGGTGCGCGACTAGCGCGCGCTCTCCGGAGCAGGCGTTCTTCACAGCCGATAACAGCCGTCTCGATCAGCGCCGTGCGCGCGCCGATCGAGGCGGCCGTGCGCCGGGTCTCACCAGAGCCTTGCATTTTGTCGCAATGTGTTCAGGTTAAAATATTACTCACTGCTGAAACATAATTACCGAATGTTGACAGGGATTTCCCGCCAGAATAGTTTCAGCTGTGAGTGTCATACACCACATATACGCGATTTCGGCGTTGGTTCAACTCGCCGTCATCTCCGTGTGTCTGTAGTTCGTCACATTTGGCCACTCAGCGGCATGCTTTATAAAATTTGTAACTAGGCGGCGGACAGGAACAATTTTGGAACAGTCTGTATGGTTTCTTCGCAGCGTTGACTGGATTGCGAGCTGCCGGTAAACTTGAGAATTGTGGCAGCAGCTGTCTTCCATGTATTTTCAACTTCAGCTGCAAATCAAATTAACTATAGGCGGCGGAAGCTGCAGTCTGTGTGGAGTCTTTGCAGCTTTGATTGACTTGTGAGCTACCGGTAAACTTGGGGAGGGAGGTAGCAGTTATTTTTTTTATATTTGGCGTTGAGACGGTGCCCTGTTCAGCTGCCATGGTGTGTCACCATACGTACACGATTTTGGCGTCGATTTAACTCGCCTTCACCTCCTTGAGTCCGTCAGCCGTTGACAAAAGTGCGCAACATGCTTGAAAAAAAAAATTAACTAGGCTGCGGAAGCTGCAGTCTGTGTGGTTTCTTCGCAGGTTGGACTGAATTGTAAGCTACCGTGAAACTTGAGAAGCGTGGTAGCAGTTTTTTTTTATATTTTGCGCTGAAACGGTTCCGTTTTCAAATGTCAGTGCGTGACACCATTTGTACGCGATGTCTGCGTTGGTTGAACTCGCCTTCACCACCGTGCTTCTATCAGCCGCCGGCCAAAGAGCGCAACATGCTTGAAAAAAAAATTAAATAGCCAGCGGGAACGATTTAGTAGCAGTCCGCGTGGCAGCAAAACACACGGCGATATGTGCCGCGCGCGCCGCCCGCCCCGCTGGAAAGGACGAAGCTGTACGCCCAGCAAAAAAAAAAGCGCGCGCGCGCACGTGACGGCGCTCGGCCAATGAGAGGGTCGAACGACGAAGGAGAGCGCAGGAGAGGAGGGGGGCGGCAAACTTCACATGTTGGCGCTACTTTTAGTTTATTGAGGGGTTTTAGCCAGCGTCTCTAGGCAGCGTCAGGCAACATATACACTGAAGAGCGAGCGGGAAAACTGAAATCTCCGCTCATCTGAAAGGTAGGGGCCCACATTGACATGGAGCATATTTGTATCTGTTTTACACGCCGTATACCATCCAGTTTTGTAGTGAAAGGTACGCTAAGCTTGTCAGCGGCGCATTTAGAGTAAGCATCACTAATCGCTACTGTGCATACGCCATAATCATAGCAACTAGTTGCTCCAAGCCACAGAAGAAGAAGACGCCAAGAAGGAGAAGAAGCCGGGAAAAGAGAGGGAGAAGAAGAATAAGCTGGTCAAATGGAATGAAGTCAAAGTATTTTATAGAGGCAGCAAGTGCCTAGGGTGCAGACATAAAGGCAGAAATGTCTGACTGAATCATTATTGTTGTTAGCTCTAATTAATTACATAATTAAACCAAGTATCCTAGTGCAATTATTTTTCCGATATTCCAACTAGTTCCAACTTGCCAAGAAAAACTGGGCAGATTTCTGCAATTCGCTGAAAGGTATCCTAAGCACGGCTAAAGCATGGTCAATATCAAGAAGCATGATAGACCCCTCAAAAACCAAAACGGCCACAAGAAGAACCCTCCACACCATAGCCCATAAATACCCGGGCACAGATGCAGAGTTGATCACCGCAATGCACAAGAAATACATAGGAGGCCCTACTCCGGCTTGCCAAACTTCATATGCGGGTCAACCAAACCCCTCCCTTGACTCCCCAATAACACTGGCGGAGGTTTACTCAGCCGCCCGTACATTTACAAGAAACACTGCCCCTGGAGGAGACAAAGTCACCTACGCCATGATTAGGAACTTAAGCACCGAACATCTGCAAGACCTAACGAAGTACATCAACGAAGAACTCTGGGAGAAGGGACAGGTCCCATCAGCTTGGAGACACGCGGATATCATCACCATAACAAAGGCTGGAAAGCCACCGGCTGTGGAGAGTCTCCGTCCTATCTCCCTCACTTCTTGCCTGGGAAAACTCTATGAAAAAGAAGTCCACCCCAGGCTCCAAAATTACATCGACGAAAACAACATCTTTCCTTCCTGCATGCTGGGCTTCCGCAAGGGACTCTGCACGCAAGATGCTTTCCTCCGGATTAGGGAAGAAGTCACCAACACCATACCCCGAAAAGGCGAAAATTTCATTCTGGCACTAGATCTCAAAGGAGCATTCGACAACATTGGGAAATCAAACCATATTGCACGAATTAAACAATATCAACTGCGGGGAGAAAATCTTCAAATACGTGAAGGCTTTCCTCTCAGATCGCACAGCCACCATAGGAATTGGAGAGATCCGATCACCAAAAGTACCCATGCCGAACAAAGGTACACCGCAGGGTTCTATAATCTCTTCAATGCTATTTAACATAGCAATGATAAATTTAAGCTGCAGCGGTGGCGTAGCGGTAGAACATCCGCCTCGCATGCAAGAGGACCGGGGTTCAAATCCCGGTGCCGCGCAATTCTCCACCGGATGACAAAAAAAAAAAAAAAAAATCCGCGTGTCGATGGAATTGCATATACAGGTTTGGGGTGCGACCTGATGCCGGTGAACACCTCCGGCAACGCACTCCCTCACCAGAACAGGAGTTGGCCACCCTGGTGCAGTAATTGGCCACAACCTCCTATGATAAGCTCCATAAAACCTCGGCCCTCAGTCACCAGCGGCTGCGGAACAACTGACCACGGCGGCGGTCAGACCTGTGACGCAGCAGGGGGTGCTAAGAAAGCCTGGCTCCGCTGGACAGGCCGCCATTGGAAACTGACCCTGGCAACGTTTAATGCTAGAACCCTAGCTGGTGAAGCTAGTTTAGCAGTGCTGTTAGAGGAACTAGAGGGCATGAAATGGGATGTCATAGGGCTTAGTGAGGTTAGGAGGCCGAATGAGGCATATACTGTACTGAAGGATGGGCATGTACTGTGTTATCGAGGTTTACCAGAGAGGCGACAACTAGGAGTAGGTTTCCTTGTCAATAAGTATATAGCGGGTAATATAGATGAATTCTATAGTATTAATGAGAGGGTTGCAGGCATCGTAATTAGGCTTAATAAGCGGTATAAACTGAAGGTTGTACAGGCCTATGCACCTACATGTAGTTATGATGACCAGGCAGTTGAAAGCTTCTATGAAGATGTAGAATCGGCAATGCGAAAAGTAAAGACGCAGTATACTGTACTAATGGGTGACTTCAATGCCAAGGTAGGGAAAAAACAGGCAGGAGGCAAGGCAGTAGGTGACTATGGCATTGGTTCTAGGAATAGCAGGGGGGAGTTACTAGTTGAGTTTGCAGAGCGCAATAACTTACGAATCATGAATACCTTCTTTAGCAAACGGAAGAACCGAAAATGGACATGGAAAAGTCCTAACGGAGAGACTAAAAATGAAATCGACTTCATAATGTGTTCAACCCCCGCCATTGTGCAGGATGTAGAGGTAATCGGGAAAGTTCGATGTAGTGACCACAGGATGGTGAGGTCCCGAATTAGCCTAAATCTGAAGAAGGAACGCAATAGATTAGTAAGAAAGAAACCCATCAACGAATTAGCGGTGAGGGGGAGGGCAGAAGAGTTCAGGATCTCGCTACAGAATAGGTATTCAGCTCTAACTGAGGATGGCGACATTACCCTAGAGGCAAGAAACAATAATTTCAGAGATATCATTACTGAGTGCGCGGTAGAAGTAGGCGGTAGGATAGTTAGAGAGGATACCGGTAAGCTGTCTAAGGAGACGAAAGATTTGATTAAGAAACGGCAGAGTATGAAAGCTTCCAATCCAACAGACCAGATCGAATTCGCCGAGATATCAAAGCTAATCAATAAGCGCAAGGTGGCCGATATAAGGAAGTATAACATGGAGAAAATTGAGCATGCTGTAAAGAACGGGGGAAGCCTTAAAGCGGTAAAGAAGAAATTGGGCATAGGCAAAAACCAGATGTATGCGATAAGGGACAAGGCGGGCAACGTCATCACTAATATGGACAAGATAGTCAAAGTAGCCGAGGAGTTCTATACAGATCTCTACAGCAGCCAAAGTAGTCAGGACCGTAATGAGATTGGCGGTAGGGAAAGACAGTCAGACGTTCCACCAGTGGCGAAGGACGAGGTCAAGAAAGCACTAGAAACTATGAAAAGGGGGAAATCAGCTGGAGAGGATCAGATAACGACAGATTTGCTGAAGGACGGGGGGGATATCGTGCTAGAAAAACTGGCCACCCTGTATACGCAGTGCCTGGTGTCATCGACGGTACCGGAAGCATGGAAGAATGCAAACATTATCCTCATTCACAAGAAAGGGGACTCTAAGGACCTCAAAAATTACAGACCAATCAGCTTACTGTCTGTTACGTATAAGGTATTTACTAAGGTAATCGCTAATAGAATCAGGACAACCTTAGACTGCAATCAAGCAAAGGATCAAGCAGGGTTTCGGAAACGGTACTCTACTATCGATCATATCCATACCATCAATCAGGTGATAGAAAAATGCGCGGAATATAACCAGCCCTTATACATAGCATTCATTGATTACGAAAAAGTATTTGACTCAGTTGAAACCTCGGCGGTGATGCAGGCATTGCGAAATCAGGGGGTAGACGAGCCGTACGTGAAAGTGCTGGAAGATATATATAGAGGCTGCACAGCAACCATAGTTCTGCATAAAGAAAGTAACAAAATTCCCATAAAGAAAGGTGTTAGGCAAGGAGACACAATCTCCCCAGTACTATTCACAGCTTGTTTAGAGGAAGTATTCAGAGACTTGGAATGGGAGAAGTTAGGGATAAGGCTAGATGGAGAATACCTCAGTAATCTGCGATTTGCTGATGACATTGCCTTGCTAAGCAACTCGGGAGATGAACTGCAAATAATGATTGATGACCTAGACAGGAAAAGTAGAAAGGTAGGCTTGAAAATCAATATGCAGAAGACTAAGGTAATGTTCAACAGCCTCGGGAAGGAACAGGAGTTTACATTAGGTAGCGAAATACTGGAAGTAGTAGGCGAATATATCTACTTAGGACAGGTAGTAACCGCAGATCCGGACCATGAAAAGGAAATAACAAGAAGAATAAGATTGGGATGGAGCGCATTTGGCAAGCACTCGCAGATTATGACTAGCAGCTTACCGGTATCGCTCAAGAGGAAAGTATACAACAGTTGCATCTTGCCTGTACTCACCTATGGGGCTGAAACGTGGAGGCTAACCAAGAGAGTTCTACTTAAGTTGAGGACAACCCAGAGGGCTATGGAACGAAAAATGGTAGGGGTAACATTAAGAGATAGAAAGCGTGCAGAGTGGGTCAGAGAAATAACTCAAGTTAACGACATTCTAGTGGAAATTAAGAAGAAGAAATGGACATGGGCAGGACATGTAGTGCGAAGAGAGGATAACCGATGGTCGCTGAGGGTAACAAACTGGATTCCAAGGGAAGGAAAGCGTAGCAGGGGGCGGCAGAAAGTTAGGTGGGCGGATGAGATTAAGAAGTTCGCAGGGGTCAAGTGGATGCAGCTAGCACAGAACCGGGTTAAGTGGAGAGATATGGGAGAGGCCTTCACCCTGCAGTGGGTATAATCAGGCTGATGATGATGATGATGATGATAAATTTAAGCAAAAAAACTATTGACCCGCAACGATATTGGCTTCACTTTATACGCGGACGACATCACCATCTGGGCTACTCAGGGATCCTTGGCGCAAAAAGAACAAGCTCTGCAAGCCGCTATAGACCTAGTCGAGAAATTTGCCGGGGAAAGCGGTCTTCAATGCTCCCCAAAAAATCCGAACTTATCAGGCTACACAGAAGAGATGACAAGTTCCCAGGAGAAATTCAGCTCTCTCTAGGAGACCAGACAATTCAAGAGAAGGACAAGATCAGAGTTTTGGGGCTGTGGTTGCAAAGCAATTTGAGAGTGGATTATACAATCAAAACACTCAAAACCACAGTCAACCAAATTTCCAGAATGATTAGAAGGGTGACCTGGCATCGGAACGGGATGAGGGAGGAGGACACCCTCCGCCTTGTACAAGCCCTAGTCGTTAGCAGGATTACCTACGCGCTCCCATATCACGAAATTAGAATCACTGATAAAAGGGCCATTGACACTATCATAAGAGGAGCCTATAAAACGGCCCTAAACCTCCCGCCAACAACATCAACGGAACGTCTTTGGGCACTCGGAGTGTCCAACAACTTCGAGGAGCTCAAGAAGGCGGTTCTAGGGAGTCAGAAACAACGCCTAACAACAACGCAGGCGGGTAGGGAAATCCTGTCAAAACTAGGGCTATGGTAGGCACTAAGAACTTCCGAGATCAAATCACAAATTCCGACATCCACAAGAAACAACATCTATGTGAACCCGACACGCAAGCACATGCACCATGAGTTACAGACGGGTCGAAGGAAAGCCAGAGTCAAATCATTGGAAAAACAATTTTCTAAAGACGCTTAGGGGCTTACGGCGAGCCTGGCAAGTTCACAACAGCTGCAGTTGACCACCAGAAGAGGCCAATTATTCAGGCTTCGATCTATGCCAAGGATCCTGCGGAAGCGGAATCACTGGCAATAGCCGTCACCATAAAAACACAAGACCACCAAAAGAAGTCATCACACGTAGTGACGGACTCCCAACCAGCCTGCAGGGACTACCTGGCCGGAAAACCTCACAGAAGAGCGTGTGCAATATTACGTTCCATCTCCCAGACGCACACAATTACATGGACACCTGGACACGAAGGCCTAGAAGGAAATGAGGTAGCGAATGATCTAGCCCAAGCTCTCACAAACCGGGCGGATCCCCATCCCTACCCCACCCCTCTCCTAGGACCCTACGGCGACAGGCTGGAACACCTACGGTTAGAAAGAAGAATTTTCTCACCACCACACAAACAATTTCCTTCCTCGGACGCTATAGACTGGAGAAAAATACAAACAAACACATTCCCTAATCTTCACATTTTAAATAAGATAAGCCCAACAAAATACACGAGTTACTGTCCTTGGTGTGGTGCAAGCCCCACACTCTATCACATCTCTTGGGAATGCCAGGACAAACCTGACCCAACGTTACTAGTGCCATGTCCGACACACGAGCAGTGGGAGGCGGCCCTGACCAGCGACAACGTGGACCAGCAAGCCTGGATTATCCAGCTAGTCCGCAAGTCAGCTGTTGCCAGCGGAGCCCTGGACTAGGGGCACCGACCACCCAGCTCCTGCGAATTCTTACTGATTATTAATTTTTCTCTCTCTCTTCCTCTATTACAGCGCCGACAGTCGTGCCCACGTAAAACCCGTCTATATAGCCAAACAATGGTTACGCATTATATTTCGGTGGTTGCATAGACTGCATGACATTGATTTCAAATGTTCCGCTTAGGAAGGGGATCTGCCTCTTCGTTAGATACCCTGCAGGCACCAGGCGGACGTGCTTCATGACGAAGTCCTGATGAGGCCATACACAAGGGCAAGATCAAAGCATGCGGCCAACTTGCTGTGCGTTTTCAGGTTTTCGAAAAAATTAGAGCACTGCAGAATCTACATTGGAGAAATCCGAAAGCACGGATGCTTCTAGTAGCATCCTACCTATCCCAGCCCCGTCAGGGCCAGGACCAGCCACCCTTCCCCACCTCCTCCCCCCTCCGAAGTCTCCGAATCTGCCGCTATTTTTTATATGCTCGTCAGTTCAGAGGGAAAGGAAAATAATTCATGTCCGAACAAGCTGTGATGACTCCGTCCCGGTGTCGCGACAGGAGTCTCCTCCACCTCCTGCAGACGGGCGAGGGCGACGCTCTCTACCTTGAGCGCCGGGCTTGGCCAGCGTTTACACACACACGCACGCACACACATTCGGCGAGTGTGACCGACACGCCGGGACACGTTCGCGGGAGGAAGCTTGGGCGATCGACCGGACGGCGCTGAAATGACCGAAACGCTCGCTGCTTTGCCGAATGCGGCGCTGTGGCCGCGTCGGTTGTCGCACATGTAGATGGCGAATCGTAACATTGAGGTGGGCAGGTGGTGAAGGGTAGCTGATGCCGGCCCTGATGGGGTTGGGACAGGTGGGTCACGGCTGCTTGCGGCGGGGGCTAGCCTGCCACCGAATTTTTATCTTTTGTAGGCCTGCTACTCGCTCTGTAGCTGTGACCATCTAACTGTTAAAGTAGAAACGATGGTAGAGGGGGCAATTACCCGCATAATGAAGGTAGTTGACGCCAGATTGGCTACACTCCCCATCCAACCATCCCCCACTTCTTTCTTCCCAAGCCATCCCTCTATCCAACCACCAATACCCCCCTCCGTAGCACCCCAAGTGCAGCATGATGGCAGCTCATCCTCACTCCTTCTCCAACCATCCCCCACTTCTCTCTTCCCAAGCCATCCCTCTATCCAACCACCAAGCTACCCCTCTATCCAACCACCAATACCCCCCTCCGTAGCACCCCAAGTGCAGCATGATGGCAGCTAATCCTCCAATTCTTAAGGGCAACAACAACCCACTAATAATCTGGCATTGGAACTGCCGGAGCATTAAGCGAAAGCGGGATCCTCTAGTGCAACTTATTACTAGCAACTCGTCACCCCCAGACCTTATACTTCTACAAGAAACTCGTATAGCACTCAACATACCAGGATATACAGCATACCATGCACCTAGCGTGGACAAGCCCGTGGTTACAACCTACATCAGACGCACACTCAGACACACAATACACGACTATACACACGAGGTAGCACACATTACCGTAGAAATTATACCGAATGATGTTACTAAAGAATCATTAATAGTCTCCAATATATACAACCCTCCTAGTAGCCCCGCATCTCGTTGCGCGAATCTAATTAGGACCATAGCAAAGGAAGCCAAGAAAACACCTTTATTAATAGCGGGGGACCTAAACTGCGCACACGCTGATTGGGGATACAGCCGTACAAACAGCAGAGGAGAGGTTCTGTCCAATCAGATACAGCAGTCACAGCTATCCGTACATAATGATTTTGAAATGCCCACCAGACAGGGTACAGTTGGTATTATGGATACCAGCCCAGATCTCACGCTCGGCAGACACATCCCGCACCTGAAATGGGAACGAACCGGACACACATTAGGTAGCGATCATTATATCATCGCCCTAACCCTTGAGGGACCACAGTGCACGCCAAAGACATATAAGCATCGTTTGGTGAACTGGGAAAATTTTCGAAAACAACGACAAAACACCCCTGCTGAAGACAACATAGAATTAAGGCAATGGGTGCGACAACTACTTCAGGACCAGGAAAATAATACGCAGGTCATTGATACAAACGAAGATGTGCCAACGTTAGATGCCAGAATGGCGCATTTACTTGAGGCCCACCGTAGTTTAAATAAACGGTATGCCACACAGAAGCACAACCGCAAACTTAATCAGAAGATTAATGATCTGGCCACCTAAATTGAAGACTATGGAGCGCAATTGTTTCAGCAGAATTGGACACAAATATGTGAAGGGCTAAAAGGAAATCTCACCACAAAGCGTGCATGGCACCTACTTCGGTACCTTCTGGACCCAACCCAGAGCAAGACATATACACGAAACATAATAGCTAGACTAACCCATCAACACAGAGATGACACAGATGCCCTACTAGCTACTCTAAAGCACATGCACACCACCCCGGGTCAACCACAATCCCTTCCCTCCTATGCAGGAGGACCAAATGATATATTAGATGCTGCAATAACGACATCAGAAATACGGGCAGCACTTCACAAGCTCAAGAACACAACGCCAGGCGAAGATCAGGTTTCAAATGCGGCGCTAAGAAATCTAGATGATAAATCATTGGAGCAACTAACGGACCTCTATAACAAACACTGGGAAGAAGGGACACTCCCAGCAGAATGGACACACGGGAAAGTAATTCTCATACCAAAACCCAATAAGCCAATTTCCCCAGCGAATATGCGCCCAATATCGCTCACCTCAAACTTAGGAAAACTCTTTGAACAGGTTATACTAGCTCGGCTAACTGCATACATGGATGACACGGACCAATACCCGCACTCAATGGTCGGTTTCAGGCCCCGTCTATCTACGCAGGACGCTATGCTGCAGCTAACGTCAGCAGTGCTTGACCCACATATACCAACGCATACTAAGGCGATACTAGCAATAGATCTCAAAAAAGCGTTTGATAATGTACAACACACAGCAATCCTACAGGCACTCACGAACATTCAAACTGGTCCTAGGCTTTACAACTAATAAGAGCCTTCCTTCAGCACAGGACAGCCACACTTCACATCGACAATCTCCACACCTCACCGTACACGCTTGCCAACGTGGGGACGCCGCAAGGCTCCGTTCTTTCCCCGTTTCTGTTCAACATTACCCTTATCCCCTTAACCGCAGAACTACAAAAAATCCCTCACCTCGGTCACACCATATACGCCGATGACATCACACTCTGGACAACACACGGATCAGACGGTGAAATCGAAGACACGCTACAAACAGCAGCAGACACGATAGCCAAGCTTACCGCAACAATCGGATTAGAGTGCTCCCCAGAAAAATCAGAATTACTAATCATACCCCCTAAAGGACGGACCTACCAAAGCCCCATAGAAATTCGAATTCAGGGAAGACAAGTACCACAGGTTCATACCATCCGCATTCTGGGACTATACCTGCAACAGGATGGAAAGAACGTCGACACAATTAAGCGGCTCAAAAAGGCCGTTGCAAACACCACACAACTCATAAAAAGGGTGACAGGACGCGCACATGGGCTTCGAGAGGCGGACACACTTCGAGTAGTGCACGCCTATACCCTCAGCAGAATTCTTTATGCTACACCATACCTCAAACTATCATGCAGTGAGGTCCAGCAAATAGACTCATTAATTCGGCAAGCAACAAAGGCAGCACTTAAATTACCGAAAAGCACTAGTAACGAGAGACTACTCGAACTTGGAGTCCATAATACAATACATGAACTTCGAGAAGCCCATTTACAAGCACAATACCTCAGATTAGCTGCTACAACTACCGGACGACATATACTCACTAAGCTAGGCATCACTATTCCTGCAAACAATTCATCCCTATTAACACTCCCTAGCCAAATTTACACTTCAATCTATGTCAAACCATTACCGCGGAACATGCACCCCTACTATGACCAAGGTCGCAGGAAGGCGCGCGCGGCAGCGCTCCACAAATGGTACGGGAATGAGCCCGATGCCGTTTGGGTAGATGCCGCCTGCGATGAGAGCGGAGCCACTGCAGTTGTCCACAACCCCCACACTTCCCCCTTAACTATTGAGCTTCCTTCAGGCACGACCTCTGAAGAAGCCGAGGAGACCGCTATAGCTATTGCTCTGGCATACACCGATGCCAGTTACATACTCAGTGATTCAAAAACTGCCATTCTAAATTATGCCAGGGGCCGGGTTCATCCTCCGGCGCACCACTTGCTGCACATGCCCACCTCCCACCTCCCCCGACGGATTGAGCTCATCTGGGTGCCTGCGCACTCGGGAAATCCCGGCAACGAGGCTGCCGACTCCTTAGCCCGAGGGTCTAGAAACCGGGCACAGGCGGACCTCATGGGGGATTTCTCGAAGGATCGTATGCACTCGTTTGCTGAGTTCACCGCAAACTCCCGCGCTGAGCGCCTCATCTATCCATCACCCCACCCATCCCTCACTATCAGAGAGCAGTCAATCTGGCGTCGTCTGCAGACACGAACTCTACCGACACCAGCTCTACTTTCGAAATTTCAGCCGGTATCCCCCATATGCACTTTGTGCTCCCACCCCAAGGCCACTCTTACCCACATTCTTTTATCCTGCCCTGCGTCTCCTCCCCCCGCCGGGCCGGTGCCTCTCCGAACCTGGGAGGACTGGGAGACCTCACTGCGATCAGCGGACCCGGCCAGGCAGAAGATCGTCGTCAGCCGGGCCGCATACGTCATGGATAAACATAATATGAACGTTTAGATCGTGAGTGGGGTCGTGCGGAGACCCAGGAGGCCTGCGTGCCTCGAATTCTTCTGCAAATAAAGTTTTTTCCTCCTCCTCCTCCCTCCACTGCCTCGTGCGGACAGAGAGAGAAAGTAAGAGAAGAAAAAGAAGAGGGAGAGAAAGACGCGCGCCGCAACAGCCGTCGTCCACCACCTAAGTGGTGACGGGTGCAATGACTGCCTACAACAGATAAAAATTCGGTGGCTGGCTAACCTCCGCCGTAAGCGGCGTTGACCTACCGTCCCAGCCCAACGCCCAGCCTCGTAGGGCTAGGAACAGCTACGCTTCACCCCATACCAAGTCGGCTCTTTATCGTAGCGTGGCTCGTAGCCACACCGGGCGTTTCGCGCTTTTCCACTAGGTGCGCTGTGGTCTAACAGGTGGTGTCATCTTCCATTGGAGACACTTCGCCTCTCTTCTCTCTCTGATAAGTAGAGGAGGGGAGGCTGCGCTGTATCTAAGGCACGTTCATACGGCTTGGTTAAAGCGGGGCTTATATGTGGGCTGAGGAAGAAGAAAAAGAGAAGAAGCAGAGCGCTCGATCACCCGCAGCTAATGCTTTCGCTCAATATTTGGTTCAGCAGTGTTGAACACACGCTAAAGATCCCCAGGTGGTCGAAAATACTCCGTGGCCCTCCACTACGGCTCCTCTTTCTCTCTTTCCACTTTCACTCCCACCTTCATCCCTTCCTTTACGGCGCGGTTGAGGTGTCCACAGAAAGCAAGTGAGACTGTTACCTCGCCTTTCCCTTCATATAAATCAATAAATCAATCACATATACGAAGCTGACTCCGCCGGGCGTCCCATGCTGGCGTCCGTGCGGTGCCTTTCATTTCCCGTTTCCTCAAACGTCGCACCACACAGCAAAGAGAATCACCCAGATGTCTAGGAGGCGTTAGTACAGCACGCACCCGCGGCTTTTGAAATTGAGATACAGAATAGAAAATGCGCAGTATCTGTCCCAATTCTCCGCGGACACAAGTACCACGCCGCTATGGAAGGGAGGAACGTTGGAGTGAAAGAAGGGAGGGAGATATTGGCACAGCAGTGGAGGACTACGATCCACAGCGCTATAATGGCTTTCGCTTCATCGCACTTTAGTGGTCCAAAGTGCCCTCTAGAATTACGGCTTCCCAACGCGACGTCGACAGACGGAACAACGGCGTCGTTTGATTCGGACTGTGCGTCGCGAAAACAATTTTGAGCTCCGTGTTTTATCCCCATCTCGCTGTTAAATTAGGCGCTTGTTGAAGTCTGAAAATGCACAAAAGGGATGTTTCTTAGCATCTCTCTTGATGCTGCCCACATATGACGTTGGATAAACGCGCTCTATCTTCGTTCATTGCATATGCGTAGCAGTGTATGCTGTTTAGTTGTTTTACGTTTAGCTCTGTAGCGAAGACCACGTGGATTGAGTGCCTTCGGCAAAATTCAAGATATGCAGCAGCCATTTTGTGGGAAATAGAAAATTCGAACGAAGAACGGCACCCGTCCGTGACACAGCTATTTTCCCCAGCCTACATAAGAGCAAGTGCAAGTGGTTGTTCCGGTAACGCTATCACAGGCATTACTTTAGTGTTAAGAATGTAGCTGTCACAAAGGCCGGTTGGTAAATTGCATAAAGCTAGCAGCTCAACAGTCAGGATGCTAAAAAGGCAGCAAATAAATATTGCTTACCCGTAATTTGATGGTTTTTGACGGCGCACTGATGTTAGTCTTCGCAACGCACCAGTCTGAAAATTCGACCTCATCACACAATATCTCTTTCACGTCGTGCAAATCGCCTGCTTCAAAAAGCTTCGTTCCTTTCTTGAAGTTTGCGCCTCGAAATAAATTTTCAGACCCATTAATAGCTCCAATCGCCGCCTTTACAATCAGCGGCACACCGCTAGCTCACGCCATCTCCGCGGAGGCGCGGAGGGAGCCTTCCTGACAGAGACGAGGAAACGGTCGTGCGGGCGCTTAACGCAGCCTTGACGTTGGCGACCCCTAACGGGTGCCTATAGTCGCCATTCGTTGGACCGCTCATGATATGCAAAGTTTGGAGGACACTTAAGCTCCGTCTTTAAGGCTATAACGAGACATTAATGACTCCCGTCCGCAGCTTCCACTGCTGTTCCTTGTTCGTGTACACGCTCTTGCCACTCGCCTAATCTCTAATCCGTCTCCAATCCCTGTCTCTAATCCCTGCTTCCTCTGTCGTTCCTCGTTCGTGCAGATGCTGTTTCCACTAGCCTAATCTATAATCCCTCAGTTTGTACCTCTACGAACTCGCATACTATCCCACAAACGCTGAACTTGAGTGCCCCGTAATTTTATTTTACCGTAATGAAGAAGAGGTCGTGTTGAGCTGCCTGACATTTGGTGGCAGCCGGCAGGAAGGTGACTCCCACAGTACTACAATAGCATTTCGCAATGCCAGCAAGGGCAGCTTACATGGTTTGACCAAATCTGTACTATGTGATATCAACGTGTGTCAACGACGCCGCTTAAGTTACAAGCATTTCTTTATTACGAGATTACGTTAAAACGCAATGGCCTTGGAAGGAAAACTGTACTTACCACAGCAGGCCAACGACGAAGAGGGTCCCAAGAGATTTCTGAGCGGTTTCACAACTTGAGAGGCATGGAAGCGTATACAGGCGGAGCACTTGAAAGACAAATCTTTAATACTCTTCTTTATAGAGTTACATTCCAGTATACTGTACAAACAGCGATATGACTTTATTCAATTAGTCAACCATGGCGCACGTGCACGATCAGTCGCGCCGTGACAGTAGCCCAAGTCTTCACTGTGCTTCTCAACGGTCTCCACACATCACTACACACACAAAATCATCATGGGAGTGTATATTGCACAGTATGTGACGAGGCTAAGGTCTCGTCAAATTATATACACACAGCGGCTGGCGTTAGGACACACTTTCCACACACCTAATACACGAGGAAAACACGGGAGTAGCATCATCAGTCAGAGTGACAATGTAGGTGTTCCCGCAACGTATACGGCTGCGAAGGAGGAGGTTGAGGCTTAGAACATCTCTCGTGACGCTTGGTAGGACACCAATCGCCGAGGCGTTGCGACGGCATCGTATTGGTTGACAAGCAGAATACGAAATTACGGCACGCGGCGACTAGTAATGGAGTGAAGGCTGTAAACGCTGAACATATGAAACAGGGTCTCCAAGTGGATATTCCCTCGTCGCAGTATAATTTTAATAAAGGGCATGAAAAAGACAAACTAAAGATATGAAATGCCGGTTCCAAATGAACTTTCAAACATAACCACCATTTATCCACGAACAGCAGAAAAGTATTGTAAGAAAACACTCAGCTAAAATAGATAAAGTTCACTGCTAAACGCTATCGGCCCATTTCCTAGGCTCCTTTTATCCTCTGTCCCCTGCTCTGCTCTGACGCAAGCGAACGCGGCCTATGTTTGGTCAGTATAGCCTTTCCCCCCTCCCCCCCCCCCCCTTTTTTTTTTTTGTTTTACGTAGCTGCGACTAATACACTTGCAGGCCGGTTATCGTGCACAGGAGGAAAATGGAGGTTATGGGTTATTTGAGTGAGGTGTGCGACACCAATTCCTTGACTATAACTACTAATGAGTTGGGAGTCTCGCGAGACAGAGACATCGACAGAGTAGGGAGCATATAAAGAAACTGTAGCACCCGTGGAAGGAATACCAGGGTAGGTTTAGAAATGCAGCCAGACCAGGGGCTAGCAATACCTCCTGCATTTTCCTACGCCGGCACACCAGAGGAAAATAGCCAGTCAAGACCTGTCATGTTCACCTATGCGAACGCTAATGCTACACGCTGCTTCCAGCGGAAAGCGGACGTTTTAGCAGGCCTCGACAATACAGGAGGCGTTGCTGCCTCTTACGCGCTCTATCCCAGTGATGGTGCAGTGATAACAAATTCAAAGGCAGAATTCAAAGAAGTAAACTGAAACAAACGCCTTAGGGCCCTCAAACGACAACTTTAGACCGAACCTGTGCAAAAACTAGCAGTAATAAGGCTTTGGGCTCGTGACTGCAAGGATCGGCGAGAAGACGTGGTTCTAAAGAGCTGCATGGCAAGTACTGTTGCTTTCACAACGAAGGGGCAGGACAGACGCCGACCTCACCTACAAAAGGTGAACACAGTTCTGATCCGCAGAACAGATGAACAGATTTAGCGACTATACGCTGCTAGCATCGCTGTTGAAGGGAGGTGGAACACGGTAAGCATACAGATACACATCAAGCAGCGTATGTACAGGCAAGAGCGAAGTTCACGAAAGCAAAAAAAAAAAAAAAAGAGAGAGAGAAAGCCTTGAGTGATGACGCTGTGGCTGGTGCGGCTAGTATTGTGGGATGTGAATAGGTTAAGAACACGGAAAATCGTAACCAGATGGCCATCCCGACCAACCAAGTGGAGCTCTAAATACGCGTTTGCGATTGACGTTAAACGTGCAAAAATGTTCAACAGCCGCAGTCATGCCCCGCTCTATTTTAGTAGACATCGAAAAAAAAAAAAAAAAAAGAAAACTCGCCAGTGTGAAACATTTCACTACTGTGTCCAATAATATCATCATCCGACCCACCTTTATAATGAAACTGAACCATGTGTCGTTCTGACTGAGCAATGTCACAAGAGCTGCAGTTATCACAGGTTACAATCATTAGACAAAGGAGCGTACCGACCATCGTCCGTCTTGAACACTGCTTGCTGTTTTGCCTTGAATTATTCAAGCCATTTTTCGCGTACTATTAACGCTCTGTAAAGCCTGTTTTGACGACTTCAACAACATGAGTTGGTTTCAAAGCGGCTTATCTCAAAAGAACCCGTAAACAACGTTAAAACAATCTTAAGCGCCTATACAAGGGGAGGTGGGGGGGGGGGGGGGGGTAACCACGCAAAGGGCAAATAGAGTTTAACGATTTCTTACCAAAGCAGCGATTGGGTAACCACTTACACGATTAATGACGTAATCGGTGCACGTTAGTTTTTAAGTAGGTAAACCTAACTATGCGAATAAATGATGAACATTGACATCCCTATAATGGGAATGTTTGAAAAGTTTCTTTTGCATGCCTGTAGACAATTTCCACCTTAATTTGAATGCAAAATGATTATGAGCAAAATACGAACAAAAACAAATGACGCTCGTCGGATAAAGGAAAAAAAAAATATTATGGCAGGAAGTAGACGCATTTTTTAAAATAGCTGATAAAGCGACACCACAAGATTCGGTTAAAATCTCGCTATAACGAAGTTGCTCTAGTGGATGCATCAGCTGCAATGAAACAGAACATGCAACATAGAATGAAAAGCGCGCAATGCAGTTATGAGTTGAGCGGTGGCACAGTACGCATTATGACAAAAAACATCGCATTGTCGTAATTATGCGCAACCCGTCAGTGCAACCCGTCAGGCGCAACTCGTCAGTGCAGACAGGTGAATAAGCTGCCGTTCGCACAGCTTGCTAACCCTACATCGCGCGTTAGCACTGTGCGATGGCAGTAACAAAATTATATTTTTTTATGCACTGAACGCGTGAAAATGTACAAAGGCATACTTTCCAACACACTGTTTAAATGATAATAAAACTGCACATGGTACTTGGCGCACAATTCAAGCAACAATTCATAGCTCAACGAAACATGTAATTATCTGAGAACATTGGTAACACGTTATATTCTTTGGTACAATCTGGACTAGGCTGAACATACTTCAGTAAATAACGTTTGGGGACAAATTTATGGCACGCGTTCTTGACAAGACACCACCTCTATCGAGCTTCGACATTACCTGGTGGAAAACGAAATTCGGAGCACACAGATGTAACTGAAAACGAGAGGATGTCGTCACAAAAGGCGCTGATGACACTGTTAAAAAGACACAGCTGCCTACATTGAGAGTGGAATTCCAGATTTTAGGGGAACACCGCGGCCGGATGAAAAAATGCAAGCTCTCAAAACGAGCGCAACGCTCTAAGCATTACGTTAAGCCCTCCATCTAGGGAATAACTCGACTTTAAAAAATCAGAGCTTAAATTTTGAAACGTAAAAACCATAACCCGAAGGATCACACTTGTTCTTTTTTGTTTGTATTCAGGCATGACACAAGTAAAACGAAAACAGTGTACGCAAGTTCGCACTTATAAAAGAAAAGCAGAGACAACGAGACACTCTGTATCAATTCAGGCACGGGCACATTAAGAGCTACACACACACACGCAGGAAGATAGGAAGAGATCCAAGCACAAGTTAGTTTGCTCTAGAACATCCAGCAAATGATCACTGCTGATGCCAAGTACAGTCCATACACAAGGCTAGCAGTGTACAAGATGCCACGTGGAAGTCCCAGCTTTGTAGAGAATTGTCAATTTAGTTCTACAGCGCATATTTACAAGCAAAGGGCAAAATCAAAACAGCAAAGAAGGAGGCTTGCAAATGACCGTAGACATGTCGAATGTATTTCTGAGTCTAAGTTATCAGCACACAGGTCAAGCCAAATGTGTTCGTTCAATCGCGAATATGCACTTAACACACATCTTTCCGGCATAGCTCACTTAGAAATTACCATCGAGCTCCATCATTTCCCGAACCCAACGCATTAACTTAGGCCATCTTAGGAATGCATTTAGAACACTGCTCAAGCGCTTAAATCCACCGCCTACGGGGCACTTATCTCAGAGCTTCACGGAATCTTCGATCGTCCTGTGCAGCCCAAAGGGTTTCATTAAAGAATGCAGCACGCGCTTTCAAAGGAACCGTCGTATATAGCTAATTACAGCGGTCCAGTACAGGCTAAGATGCCGAGGCTGTGTCGACTGTACACGCCATAGAGTTGTTTACACTCTTAACTAGAAGGAAAGCTGAGGGCGCTGCACTTCAGCCACCATGGGCGCGCTAAGAATCATGGGCCGGTTTCAAACTTGGTGCAGGACAGTCGGTTTTTCTCGGGTGCACGGAGTTGCGTTACTATGTTTTTATCATCATGATCATCATCATCATCATTAGGAAGAAAAGGAAGTTTATATAATAAATGTTGTTCCTCCTCCTCCTCCTCCTCATCATCTCGATGTGCGTACATAGACCGCAAAAGCCATAGTAGCGAAGGCGCAAAAGCAGACGTCGCCAATGAAAGGTTTCTGTTTCCCGAAATGCCACTAAAAACTTCCTTAAGTGATTGCGCAACCATAAATATTTCCAAAACGTTTTTTTCCTTTCAAAGTGTGCCTATTAGGTGCGAAATATTGGTATCTGTGCTGCTCAAATCTAAGCCAATAAGAAAAAAGAGCCATCGCTTATATTGGATAAATTTCACACTGACCATGCTGTTTCTCTCTGTTTTTCCAATTTATAGTCACAAAATTGAATGTTAGGACGTTGTTTACGGTAGAACAACGTTTATCTTTGCATTAGTTTTAGCCAAAAGTTGTAGTTCTGCACTCGGTAGTTTTCCGGCCCATGATGCTTTAGGCGCCCATGGGGGCTGAACTGGTCGTCAGGAAACTCAAGGTAAACTCCCATAGGTGGCGACACAGCTTTCCCTCTAGGTAAGAGTAAGAAACTCTATGGTACACGCACAACATTTTGCCGTCAACGGTTTCGCACGGACAAACAGGTCTTGCTTAAGTGCTAGCTTTAGCAAATTGACGCAATAAGCCTTATAGCTCCTGCTGGAGATGGTATATGATCAATATCTGGCTCGTTCACCCTTCAAAGTCCTACTGCTTTCGGCGCCGAGCTTCGGTGCCTAGCTTACTTAGACACCTCCTGTGAGCGGGAAATCGCGAGGTGGGTGAAGACAAACATCCATCGTCGGCAGCGCTTTATAATTCACGAGTTAGCCTTTAGATGTCATGACAATCCGCTAACCTGCGCACAGTGGTTCTTTCATTGAACTCTAGTTTCTTATAAACATGAAAGAAAGAAAAAAAAAAAAGAAACAAGATCTGCGCTGACCTTCGTGATTAAGAAATGATAATGTGGTTTGGTGAACAGCAGTTTCGCCGGCCGAGTGCACATGCTGTTAACGACAAAAAGACGCTTGCGTGCGACGTTCCTCCTCAAATGTTTAAAACGCGATAAAAAGATACGAAAAAAAAACCTGATTTTTCTTTTCAGCTCTTGTTGGAGCTAAATAACAAGATGCCTGTAAATTTAGAAGCAGTAATTTTTGGGTGCGGATGCGGTGGCTTCAAGCTTAGGTTTTGTTTCACCCTGAACATTCCGCCAACGACAGAGACAACAGTCGACGCAGTTAGGTGGAACACGATGGAATCGCGCGAAATACATTGAACTAGAGTTTACGTGAAGAGAAGGTTCCTTGTGAAGAGAAGATCCCTTGAAAACATCTTCGAGGCAAAAAACGGCAATGTCACGCTTGAAAATAACCGCTGGAATCACCTATAGCACATCAAAAAACACCGACTACTCAGCCGTGGCCACGAAGTGCCTTCTTGAAGTACCGTATGCTTGAGTGTCGTCTGCTGAGGAAGCGTTCGTCTGCTCAAGCATCGTTCGTCACGGCGTCGTCTGCTTAAGAGAATACTGCACTGCACAGCTTCAGCAGCGAAGAGGAATCGTCCCGCATAACGGAGTCGAAAACACCACAGTGTCCAGAGTAAAGAATGAGAACACATACAGTAGAGGGAGCAACCGACGCCGGAACGGCGGCACACATCAAAGAGCTGAGTCCCATTTCTGAGGCTCCTTGGAAGTACAAGTTAAAGAAGAAGACACAGTGTACTACCATCGTGGAAGCACTGGGATCATCGATTGTCGGGTCGTTGCAAAGGCGCTCCCCCTTGCGAACTCTCTGCCGCACAGGTTGCCGACACACTCCCACACACGGGCCGAGGCAGCGGCGGCAAGAGCAGCGTTACACTTACGATGGCCGGCGAAGACATGCTCTGCATACCGAAACGACTTGGGTTCCTCCCTCGAGTAAAAGTTTGCCTGATGCAAGCGAGCGCTCGCTAAGTAGCAGGAGCGGCGCTCCCTAGTGATCGCGACTACATGTTGCGGCTTGGCGCATCTGCCTTTAGCTTGCCACAGCCAAGAGATCCGCCTTCTAGCTGTAAGTTCCAGTTCAAACAAGGCTTCAGTTCTGACTTGTGAGGCAACCTGAAAAAGAAGAAGAAACGGCACGGTAAAGGAACTGAATTATTCTCTCAGGAACGAGGTTCAAGAAATGTGTTGAAAATGCTTAAAAATAAAGCTCTTATGAATTAGTTGAGCATTTCAGTAACGGAGAAAATACGGCGTCACTTTTTAAAAAGCGAAAAACAAGAACAGCACTGAAATACATTTTCTCCTTACTACAAACCTCTGCATCACTGGAATTAATAGTTATCCGTACATTTCGTTCATGCCACGTTCGGGTTTTAGTGCATCGGAAAGAGAAGTATGCAGGTCACATTACAGCAGGTTTAATATCCACTAGCCCGTGAGCTGTGAGATTAGTATATATGGGTGCCGCATAAGCTTTTCCATTTGGATTGCGGAACAGTCGCCGCTCAGTCTGCCCTTGCTATATGTTCCTGAAAAGGTGGCTTGTCCTCATCCAGGGTACTAATGTGGTAGAGCGCACCACACAGGGCGTCTACATAAGGCTATTTTGATGTGGTGAAAACAGCCACATTACGTTAGACACGCAGCTCTTACATGAATACGGAAGATAATTCAGTGGTCACACTATGTATACACTGCTGGTTGCAAGGCGAATTATTAGGGCACGCGAGCCGAGCTTCCTCCCAATCGGACGATCTACCCGAGCGAGTCGGCCCTACGTACTCAGACATTCTGAACTACTATAAGGGTGTACGGATCCGCTATCCGCCGCCTTATCGGGATCTAAAACAACAAGAGGCAGTGTACTGGCTAAGACTGCAGACAGGAACATTCCCTAACCTGCATATCTTAAGCAAAATTTACCCGTCGCAATATCGGGACACTTGCCCATGGTGTGGTAGCAAACCTTCGTTATACCACATCACGCGGCAATGTAGAAATAACAATAGCTTTCGTAAAGACCCGAGTGCAGAACAGTGGGAGAGGCGGCTGTCCAGCGGCGATCTGGGTTGCCAACTATAGGTCTGATCCAGCACGCCCAGCGAGCAGCGAAGCCCTGGAATAGGGGCACCGACCCTGTGAGAAGACGGAAGATGGACCTCTTCTGCTACTAGCACAAGACCTGCCTAGAAAAATTAACGTATTTCCTATCCTATCCTATCCTATCCTATCCTATCCTATCCTATCCTATCCTATCCTATCCTATCCTATCCTATCTTATCCTATCCTATCCTATCCTATCCTATCCTATCCTATCCTATCCTATTCTATTCTATTCTATTCTATCCTATCCTATCCTATCCTATTTTATCCTATCCTATCCTATCCTATCCTATCCTATCCTATCCTATCCTATCCTATCCTGTCCTGTCCTGTCCTGTCCTGTCTTATCCTATTAGGCGACGCAAACAGACCAGTACTACAACCGTATAATCACACCCCCGAAGCGGTGCCTTCAAAGTAAAAAATAAAAAAATAAAAAAGCGCGCACAACGTAAACAATACCTCTTTATTCTTTTCTGTTCTTGATTCTGTATTTAGCTTTAATATTTATTTATGTTGGAATACTCAAACTGAATTAACCACATAGATTCCCTAGCAGGAGCTTGGACATGAATTATAACACATTTCAATGGCCATGCAATAAGCACACAGCTGCCTGCAAGGAAAGCCAAACCACTGTTAGACGACACGGAGTCCAGTACTACAGCCCTATAACCCCTGCCGAACAGCACTGTTCACACAGAGAAAAAGAGCGAGCAAATCTAAAACAATATTTCTTTGCTGAAATACTCCAACTCTCTACGAAATAAAACTATATCGGGACCACCCAGCTGTCACACGAAAAAGCCAGCCGAACGAGCGCCGCGACTCGTAATGACGCAGCAGTAGCTCGGGTCTAGGAGCAAACAATACTACACCGAAGCGAATGTTGGACCCTTCCTAAATATTCAAAACTAATCTCGAGCTCACAGAGATCAACTCCGCGCATGCGGCCAGCGCAGCTGTCAGATGAAGTCACGCCAGCCAAGTTCCCCCGAATAAACGGCGGGCGCTGCGAAGCTGGACAACGTAATTACGAACTCGCCGCTGGCTGCAGCCATCTCACACGCCTCGGAAACTGCATCAGCACGCGAAAAACAAACAAATAAAAACATAGTCGAGAGGGAATCGGCGTAGTGGACGGCGAAGGAGTATATAGCACGCAGGCCGGAGCCGAACACGAATTGGGGCGGCGACGGGTTGCTGCTCCGGGCGCGGGCGAGATGCCACGGCGCGGCGAGGTCTCGTGTATTATTAGCGCTGTTTGTGGGCGGCGCGCTCTGGCGAGAGAGCGCCGAAAATTCATGAGTCTACCCCAACCGCGATGAACCAGCACTCGAGAGAGCGACGCCTCGGCACCATTTTCGCCGTAACGCAGCGAACACGTCGGGTCGGATATGCACGCGATGCTCTCGACGTGAAGAGATGCGCTTACTCCGACCACTAGAGGGAGGAGAGAGATGGGAGTGGACAGAGAGAGATGGGAGGGACACTCTCAAGAACACTGGGGAAAAATTAAAGCTGGTCAGTGTTGATGGATTACCGCATTGTAAAAGAAAAAAAAAGGAGCTCCTCTTTTCTCGAGAGCATAACTTTCATAAGCTGGAAAAGGATAAAGTAGAAAGTGAATGCAAATGGCTCCACCTTCGGACATTGTCGCAGTCCAACTACGATGGCGTGAAAGACTTCTTTTCTGGTTGCGATGTTCTGCGACCAGGCTACATCTCCACGGACGTCCACGTGGTAATCATACAGACATTTTCCTTATCTATGTCACGGATTTTATTGCAGTTGTGGGAATCAAATGTGCTATTCTCACGCCCCATTTCCTAAGCTGAAAAACGGGACTCTTTGATTGCCGAACGGACAGTTCTTCTCATCTTTTTCGCCCTTCTATCTTAGCACACACACGTATTACGTAACAGAACAAGACGATGCCGACTGAGCGTCAGTAACCCAAACTATCATTGCAGTCGCGCAGTTCTGAAATGCCAGAGTCGTACTGAGCAGTCCAATTTAAGACCATGACGGGTTACACTACCTCAAAGGCAAGAGGGAAAACAAGACGTAGATCAACGGCAATGGTGTCAGGGTGCACTGCGATGGCTCACAGTGAATCTTCAGTGCCTCGGAGATACAGCTAATGCACTAGAATACTGGGAATTGTGTCGTATGATGGCGGAGAGCGGGTCGTTTCATCAATGAAAGCCAGGAGAAGACGCTGCATCTAAGACGAGTGGCTTGAACGCAGAGCAGACCGACACAGGAGCAGCCTTGGTCGCCGCTATTCCTGTATTACTTATCAATTACTCATTTGGCTTCTACATTTTGCCTCTTTAGATACCACAAGCTTTGCTTGTTGCTTTAGGCCATGCCATTTTACACTCCGTGGTCGCAGTCTCCTTAGAAAGGTGGCTGAGTGCACGCAACGGTCAGCGCTGTAAGCATATCGAATAAAGATGAGTTTCACAGCTCACGCGCATGAGATGCAATGCCGAATGAGCGAAACGACAGAAACATATGCTGCAGTAAACAAAGATGGCTTTATTTGACAGTTGAGGCTTAAGTGCTTCATTGGGGAAGTACTGGTATTTAGGGATATAATCAGAAAATCAGTCTTCAGGAGGTAATGACTCTTAATACTGTTGCATGCCAAATGGCAGATCGACGTAACGAATTTCGAAGTATTGCAGGAACCCTCGGACAGATAAGCGAATTGAGAAGATTAGGAAAGGTTTAGTAAGCAAAGAAAGGACAGAGTAACTGTGCCCAAATCAGACATTGTAGAGTGCAGCAGTCGAAGCAGGGGCTCATACCTGAGCGGCAGAAAACGGAGCCTAGTTTATGTGAAGAGGTCGGCGAATAGTAGTTGAGCAAATATTAAAGACGACGCGAGCGAAGACGCTTGCCGTTTAAAAATGAAAAAAAAAAAAAAAAATAACGATGAGTACCTGCGTATTTTGTTGCCTATTTATTCCAGCGCCATATCTTCTTTGATAAAGAAACAAAAATATACCTATCTGCTAACATGTGCGGCTCCACGACAGTTTTCGCGGGAAAAGCGGCACCGATTTCACTTAAATAAATTCTACTAGCGGGCTCTTTCCGTGCGTAAAGTTTTCTACATTCGCACACCAGACAGACACTCCTCAAAATACATAAGGGCATTAAAAACAAATATACGTGGTAAAAATCGTCGTAATGCGCCAAACGACACTCATAAAACTGCGACAGCCGGCCATAAAAAAGAAACAAAAACAAAAAACGTGTTCTTTCAAACGCACGTGCCGCTTATTTAAACGAAGTACGAATGCCGAGCACAGGCCGGAGTTTACACAGGAGGGCGTACGCAGCGACCACCGTTTATTAATTCATAGTCGACGCACACCTCCCCGTTTCGCCCTTATCTTTCGCTCACTGCATCCTCCAGCAAATTTTTTATCAAATGTCATGACAAGCGTATGACCGGCATTGGTGTCCTTTCGCCGTCGATGGCTAATCATGCAACTCCGCAAGCTGTGCGTTGCGGCATGTGGTTTCGCTGTTAGGGGTTCGCCCTTGGCTTTTGTGATAGCGAACAGACAACGACACGATCACGACGCCACGCACGCACACACACGCACAAACACGCACGCAAGAACACACACCGACGACACTTCACCAAACATCTCTGAGGCCAGCTCTCTTCCCTCGAGCAGAACGCTTTAATAATTGAAGCCTCGGACCAATCGAGATAGGCGGCGTGCAACGGGCGTTGCCGAAGATGCGGCGCGTGCAAAGGCCCAGAGGGCCCCTCGGAATATTACATATATCGCGCGAGGACGCCGCTGGGCGACTTCGTGTATTATGCACCGCCGTATACGCGGTGCAAACGAAGGGCAGATATAGTCACAGAGGAAACGTGTGTTCCATCCTCCTGTTCCCTGCATGCATCATGGCTCCTTCGCGATGGCAGAGACAAGCACGGTGAATAATGGAGAGAGACAGCGAGAAAGCGGAGTGTTTATTGAGGGCAATAAACGCTTGTCCGCTGCCGCACAGGTCGGCACAATGTGTCACAATGATTTGTTTATTCCAAGCAATAATTCATTATTTGGGCACAGGATTGCTTGCGTTTGAAGACGTTAGTAATGCACAACTAGCGACGAAGTCAAATAATGCTATGAAACAGTTGGTTAGCGTTCGAACGGAGAAGGGCGACAAGCGAGAGCACAGAAAAACAAGGCATGTGCACTCATAGCCGAACGACTTCTTTAATTCCATTGTACATCTTCCATGCAAGCTCCTGCTTCCGCTGTTGTTCTTCGCTGTCCATAACCAGCGTTATCAATTTTTCTAAACTTCTTTATCCAGAGAAACAATCCACCGTAGAAAAAAAAAGGAAAAACCGCTTTCAATAACACCCCGCTTTTCTTGCTCTCTACCCCACCCCTTTCTCCATTTCTTTTTTTTTCTGTGGGCAAGAAACAACTATACAGAGTACTGCGCAACTTACTTTCTTTCGCAGAACAAGCGAGCGGCTAAATGAGGAGTTGAATTGCTGCCAAATCAGAGTTAATCGTTAAGTAGTAACTACCAATGCTAACGCAGCCGATAACGCGATTGCTAGTTCAGAAGCGCCACTGAATATTTTCTGAAGCTACACTTGGTTGCCTGCAGCGGCCTTTTGGCAAAAAAAAAAAAAAAACCATTAGCTTTACAGTTGTTTTACGGTAGGCTAGGCTTCAGCCTTGCACACTAGTTTACAGTGCAGAGAGGTGAGGCGGCAACAACCATTAGTACCAAAACTAGCCAATAACACCATTACCAAGGCAGAAAGAAGCTGTAGCAACAAACCTCCAATGTCAAGTCACGTGAGAAGAACACGAATAGTTAAACTTCGGAACGAAGGTGGCTTAAGGGAGGACCTATAGTTCCGGAAGCAGTAGCTGACAATACCAATGCTAGCGGAAAGCACAATAAAAACAGTAAAGTGAGCACAAATAAGAATGTTTGTAAGACAAGCGGTACCGTTTGAATTGCTTGTTCACGCGAAGAAAACGCGTGTTAGTTACCAGCCAGGTTGGAACGGGCCATGGGGAATAATAAACGCTGTTCAAGACACTACTTCCCCAGAGGACGAATAAAGTTTTCTGGGAGAGCGCGTATGCGATACGAGCTCGGCGGAACGGGAGTAGGGAAATCATGGGGAGGATGGAGGAAAGAAGACCTGAGAGCATGAAGAGAACTTTTCGCGGAGCATTTCCTCAGAGTTTTATCCGGCGAAACAGGCCGTTCGTGCCTAAAACGAAGCACTCGTGAAACCGCCCTGCGGCGGATCAGCGGTTTGGACATGCTTGACGAAGTGCTCGCCTGACGGTGGCGTGTTGACTTGTCAGCTTCAGAGAAGTTTTGCGGGAAGTGAGAAGAAGGAAGTTTTGAAGCGAGATCGGTAAAACTAATCATAAATAGCCTTCAAAGCCGCATATGCGCACAATCATGTACTTTTGCTCTCTCTGTCTCTGTCTCTCTCTCTCTCTCTCTCACACACACACACACACACACACACACACACACACACACACACACACACACACACACACACACACACACACACACACACACACACACACACACACACACACACACACACACACACACACACACACACACACACACACACACACACACACACACACACACACACACACACACACAATCGCGCGCGCGCGGCAGTACAGAAACCACAGCGCATAGATATAACAAAACAATAACTACGAACTGTCGTGGTACTACAAATGTACGGTAAACAGAACCCACGGAAAACTACGTCATACTATCCTCTTTCGTAAGTAGGGAAGAGGGTCAGACGTTTACTGCATCTAAGGAACAAAAAAAAAAAAAAAAGGTCAAAGCTACTGACTCCGTAAAAGTTTAGAAAAATAAACAAATGAAGTCAAAGTATCAGCTTTCGCACTCACACTTCAATACCACCGCTGACTTTAAGCAATGTGACGTCACTGCGATCTGCGGTGGTAGTGGTAGGCAACTTGTCTTCTAGTGTTCAGCGACATCCAGTGCTAACTTTGAGTTAGGGCAGAGGGTGGAAGGGGAGGAAGGGAATCATGGCTTAATTATTTCTGTGCAATACAAGTCCCCGCTTTTTCCATGGCTGTTTTAAATACCGTTGACAACAAAAATTGGCCCGCCATCGTGATTTGGAAGGAAAAATCAAACAGCAAAACAGAGTAACAAAGAAAAATCACGAAGACTGCGGAACTCCACATGGACCAGAAAAGTGGTTGCCGTCTATTAATATGCGCGACGGACACCGGTACACGGTGCAGTCGGCCGTTTCCTCATGGGTAGCCCCCAGAACCACGTAGAAGGAAAACATCACTTCTTTTATACCATGATTAACATTACTCAGGGATTAACGTATTTTGCAATGAAATAAAGAATCTGATAAACAAAATAAGCGATATATTAAACCAACTTATAATAATGAGCGATATATTAAAAGAAACACGTCCTGCTTATTGCACAATATACATAGCGGGCATGCAGCGGCATCGGGGAAATTTGAACAAAACAAAACATCGCAGTGAGAACAGAGAGCGAAAATGACAATCGGAAATGCACATTTTGCGATGATTTGTCCGCTAAATCTATACCTTGAATAAGCTACCTCGCATCAATATTCTTCCTCGACAGTAAATGTCCTTTAGGACTGCCTGTAACAATCGTTTCATGCTTTTTGTTCAAAAGCAGTGCATGAATGGAGCAACCAACCAGCTGCTGTCTGAAGGCGATAAGATTTCAAGAAACATCCTTTTTTCCTCAAGGCGTCTGGGTTAGCTGTAGCCAGCACAGTTTTGCCTCGTCAGTACAATTCCAATCAATACGAGCGATTGAAATTATAGAATATTTTCGCAGAATTAAAATAAGCAAACTTTTACTAATTTTTGACGCCTAGTTAATAAGGGCGCTGTCAGTCAGGACAGCGGAGGGGGTGAAAATACGCTGAGCCGACCGGGGCACAGGCGTTTTTGCCGCGTTAATAAGGTCAGCGGTGGAGAGAACACCCAGCCAATCTAGCGGCTTGTTCCCTTTTCTGTGTTTCAGTAGCAGGGCACCTGCCAAAAGCAGCGCCTTCATTACAGTGCCTTAGCGACAGATTTTTGTTGTTTGCTTTATACCTCCATCCTTCAGAGTTCACATTTAATTAGCCGACAGGCCTTTCCATTGGCTGTATTGCAAAGATAGCTGTGCAGAAAGCTCTCTCTGCAACCCCTGCTAGGCAGAAAGCCGCGTCAGGCTGTTGTCAGCTGACTGGGAAATACCCACAAACGGCTTCCCGGATGACGACAGTCCTAGTGGAAGAGACGTCAGCATGTGCCCTGCACTGCTGATCGTTTCAAACTGCACTTCACTAAAGAATAATGGTGGCCAAGGTAATGCATTTAGAGCTCCCAAACATTTCTCCAATTTCCACTTCAGTGCGCACGGTTATGATGCACATAAACAGATCTTCATCGATAAGCTTTGCTTTCTTTTACTTTTCTTCGTGATTCGTTTTTACGCGCAGTTCGCATTATGCAAAAATTTTGTTGGGGAACCAAAGTGTCCACACCGACAAGGCACGACCGGCCTGCCGTTGGCGGTATTACTCAACTCGCGAGCGCTTTCATTTATACCGTTATGTTATTCGCTTTGCTGTTTGTCTCGTTTTGAGATTTCCATTGGCAGGTCGGTCTTAACAGTACCTGTACATAAACTAATAAAGCATAAAAACATTTACATTTAGAGTACTCTCTAGAAAAGCGCTTCAGATAGGAAATAAGAGCGCACAAAACATCTCTGGTCCTTCACTACCTGACAGTGAAAGCAATAAGCACAAATAAAAGACGGGAAAGATTGCGAATTTCAAAAGCCAGGTTATTCCGCAGCGACGAGCTTTGCGCCTATATCCATGCAGTTGCAGTGCGCCTCTTTCGAATGCTTCCGAAGCGAGCAGTTTCGACACAGTCCATTCATTTTGACGCGCGCGTTGGCGCGCCTTTGATATGCGCCATCCCAGGCTCTTCTGTATAGCGGGCGCAAAACGGCACCGTACTTTTTGGGCGCAAAACCGAATATATATATATATATATATATATATATATATATATATATATATATATATATATATATATATATATATATATATATATATATATATATATATATATATATATATATATATATATATATATATATATATCGCAGGACGATTTTTTCGAGGCGAAATTCCGAGAATATGTGCAACGCCTGGACATAATTTATGCGCGGGAAAAAGCAAACGTAATGGAACTGATGCGTAGAAGAAGGAATCGGGACAGGGGGTTGAAGAGCTGCAGTAAAAGCCGCAAGGACAAGATGGAATCTCATTAACATATTCATTAATTTTTCCCCTCGGCCGACTCATTCGGCGGCGTTTCCAGGCCGGTTCTTTAGCGAGGCGCGTTCGCATGCAAATGAATCCCGAAGCGCCGTCTTCCTTCAAGGAGGAGGAACAAAGCGGAAAACGAAATTCGGAGAAGGTGAACTTTCATGCGCAATGCAAGACGCACGTCTTGATGAAAACTTGACTCGAATCCGCTGCAGACGTCTGCTCTGCAGTTCAGAATCAATTCGAGAACGCCGGAGTAAGGAGCACCCCATGCCTTGGTTCCTCAGTGGATAGGGGTTTAGTGCGGCGTTCAGTTGCGGCGTCTTATTGTGGCATTCTACTGCCGGGTTCGAACTCGGCTCGTTGGCAGTCGTATTTCATTAGATGAGAAATACCGCACAAATCATATCGTAAGACTGATTTGTTCTTTTTTCTCTTTGACTGTGTCTTGGAAGCTGCGACGGCACCCGTCATCATGTTAGTTTTTTTAGTCGATAAGAAAAACGGGTTCCGAAAGCGTTCCCTGTCATTTTGTAGCACGTGATTTGCACCCACGTGGTCCATTGTAAAAGGTATAAAACGTGCTTGCTGCGAAATGACAGGGAACATTTCCGGAACGCGTTTTTGTTATCGACTAAAAAAACTAACATGATAAAACGTGCTTCTGATGTGCCCTATACGGGGCTGGGGCTGGGACAGGTCGGTCACCGCCGCTTGCGGCAGGGCTGGCCTGCCACCGAATTTTTATCTGTTGTAGGTCGTCACTGCACCCGCCACCGCTTCGGTGGTGGACGACGGCTGTTGTTGCGGCGCGTGTCTTTCTCTTCCTTTTCTTTCTTCTCTATTTTCTCTTCTATCTGCACGAAGCAGCGGAGGTGGCTCAGCTACAGAGCCAGTAGCAGGCCCGTGCATTTTCTTTTCCTTCTTCCTAAGCCACAACAACAACAACATGCAATAAAATTCGCAGTCAGCACCCGTCCCATCTTGTGTGTTGTCTTCTTTTCGCATCCGGTTTCGTTACACTGTGTCGATTCGTGAAAACTACGAACTAACTAGCCCAGACTAAGAATCTCATTGACGGTAACCATTGACGTCTTCATCAAGTTCCCACTGCAACGAACTATCGCGTTGTGCAGTGAGCGTCGTTGTCTTCATGAGCTTCCATCTGGGCCGTTCCTTCATTTAACCTATAAGCCACACATAACCGTCATCTGGCCGTGTGCTGCCAAGATCCCTTAGCGTAGTGTCGGGCCAATCCGCCAGGTGGCGTGACAGTACTCGCAATGCCTTCGCATTACCATTACTATAGCATTACTGCGCCTAAATAGACTTAACGGTACCATTTTAATTTTAACGCGATAGTGTTAGAAGGCGCGTTCACCGAAACCCGGTATCGACGTTAGCGTTGTGAGTCAACCAGTCGGCTCAACCAGTTGTGAATCCACACCAGTCGTGTCGATTCAGCGCCAGGCTGGCTCCAGCACATTGAAAAACTAGAGACATTGAACAACTCTTAGACATGTTACCTCAGTCAAATGCGGCTGAGGGTTCTTGAGGAGATATTGTATATTTTGAGGGCAATAAAAAAAAGCGTTGGCATTGTGGGCGAAAAATCGCGAGCATAGCGTTAGCAGCTGAGATGACAGCGCACTGAGTGGCCGTAGGGTTGTCTGTATGGTTACGTTTGGCAGGAGCTGCCAATTCGGGCTTCTCCTTTCATATGTGAGGTTGATATCGGAATCAGCCTACCGGGACATTTGAATTCACGTACGTAATTCATACGGCCTGGTTAAAGCGGGGCATTAGGGACTTATATTTAGCGCTACCGCTCACCGCTACTTCCTGCCGCTGCCGCGTGCTGTCAGCCGCGCACGCGCTGTTTGGCCCCTGCGTGCCAAATTCGCCGACCTTTGACGGGAACGTGGCGCCATCTGTCGTCATTAGGGTGACCTGCGCATGCGTACTGATGCTCGCGCGGTAGCGGCAGACGGTGGCGGTCAGCACTAGCGCTAAACTAAGTGTCTATTATATGTGGTGTCGTAGCCTACGCTATCGCGTCATAACCTTCAAGCCGGAGATACCTTGTTTTCCTCTTCACAGCACACGGACGCCACTTCGTTTCGCCTCCATCGAAACGCAGCCGCCGAGGCCGGGATTCGATCCCGGGAACTCCGGCACAGACGCCCGACTACTGTGCCGGAGTTCCCGGGATCGAATCCCGGCCTCGGCGGCTGCGTTTCGATGGAGGCGAAACGAAGTGGCGTCCGTGTGCTGTGCGATGTCAGCGCACGTTAAAGATCCCCAGGTGGTCGAAATTACTCCGTAGCCCTCCACTACGGCCCCCCTTTCTCTCTATCCACTTTCACTCCCACCCTCATCCCTTCCCTTACGGCGCGGTTCAGGTGTCCACAGAGCAAGTGTGACAGATACTGCGCCTTTCCCTTCCTATGAACCAACCAACCAACCAACCAAATTAAGACGTTTCATAGCAGCAACAACCTGGTAGCCGTAACTCCTTCCGCGTTTACCGCTTAAAAAAAAAAAAAAAACAACAACTAAATTCTTTATATTTTTTTTTTGGACTTATCTGCACCTCGTACCGCTTCTCTTGCGGTGTTCATCACACTTACAAGGTCAGTATCAACTTAATACCCAATTAAATAACCATATGCTCTAGAGCGTTTCTGAACTCTGTATAATCCGCCTAATATTGCACCTACTCCGCTGTTAAGTACTTCGACGAGTGCCTATGTATGCTTTCGGCCTGTAAATACTCCAATCTTCGACACTGCCGGCCCTTCACAGTACGTAAAAGAAAAAAAAAATGCCAACTGACTACAAGGACAATTTATTTATGACAGCAAAGGGGACGCGCATGTAGTGTCTAAGGAAAGCCGGAATCCATATTCTCGGCGACTCAAGGGAGTTTCATATCAAAACAAGCAAAACACAAAACGAAAGGAAAAAATGTATAAAAATGTTCCTGCGCCATTAGGGTGAAACTAGAGCGCCTGCGCGATCGGTTAAAAAAGAAAAAAGGAAAGCTAAACACACACGCGTTGAACCCCAACACGCACGAGGCGGTTTCACTCACGCAGTATATATTCTGAGGCAATAAATTTACCAGGCGAGCGGCCCTCATCGGGCGCGACACATTTTCAACGCTTCCTGATTTTTGGCAAAGCAAGTGAGCAGACAAGCATAACAAAAAGAAGATGACGGGAGGGGAAAAAAAGCGCGCAAAACGAATAACACATTCTTGACGGCACTCGAGGCCCCGCCAAGGATTACGGGTACAAGATCTACCCCTGCCTCCAAGGCGAGCCCAATTTTGGAATCCTTGGGGCAGAGGATTTAAGGAAGGCGCACAGAGCCGGAAAACAACACACACGAATGCAAATGGCAGGAAAAGAGCGCCGAGCCACGGGAAGAGACACTGTTCAACGAAGGGGAAAAAAACTGAGGAGGAAAAAAAGCGGGAAGAAAGGGATGGTTGCGAGGGAAGAGGGCGACGGAGGAGCCGAGGACATTAACAAGCCGCGCATCAGAACGCAGTCAATTTGCATTGGCACAGCGGCAGAAGTAGCGGTAAGCCTTTCTGGTTACTTACTTTTTTTTTTTCACTTGCCTTTTGTTTTTCTTTTTCCCTCTCGACTCAGCGCGCTCGCTTCGCCACATTCGGATTGCTTTCCGCGCGGACGCCAGTGGGGCGCGTAGTTATAATGAAAGAACGAAAGAGGGGACAAAAAAGGAAAGAAAAGAAAACGTTTAACAAACGGAGTCTGAGATAAACAGGAGAAAAAGGATGAGGGATTGAAAAAGAAAAAGCAAAAAAAGAAAAAAAATTTATTTTGAAGTGGAGCCGATAAAAAGGAAAGACGCACACTAATGAAGGAGACAGAGTATTTAAGGAAAAACAAATTAAAAGAGAGACAGCAGTAAAAAGACATGTGAATACAAAGGTAAAGGAAAAAAAATTTCGCGAAAATTGTGAAGCAAAACATACTAACTACAAGACAAAAAAATAACTGAGACGCGACCATTTAAGAGACTAGGGGGTGAACGAGAGAGAAAGGGACAAATAAATAAAGCCCAAATTCAGGGAGACCTCAGCGTGCAGTGAGGTGAAGCCTCAACTTCTAGCAAGTGTGTTGTCTTCGAAGGCGACTGTGAGCCGTGAACACGTCAAGGTCGGCCACGTTTCGACGCGCTGCGCGACTGTAAGAGAATCGCTGCGATGGCACACATGCATCAGCTTGCGGCAACGTGATTTGCACACGGTTTCTCTCTGCCTATAATTCAGCAACATGCGCGGCAAACGTGCTGCAGTGCTACGACTGCAGTGGGCCTCAGGACACTTCGTGTAAAGGCTGCTAGAGGATGCAACGAAAAATACAGCTAAACCTAAAGGGCCGACAACCTTTCACACCACAAAGGCGCTGAAAAAGTCGAAAGATAGAGTTCTCGTCGCGAGCGACATTCATATTGTGTTGCTGTTAACGTTAAGCCCAAGCACCACCCCCCGGTATCTACGCCCCGACCTCCTATTACACCACTTAGTCTGAGCGTGCTTCGTTTATCCGCTGCGGAACAAAACGTGCTCAAACTGTCATTTGCTGAGACATGGCTGGCTGGTGCAAACCTAAGCCAAAACGCAATACGCCACCAATACCTCAGCGGAGCGTATCATCCATAACTTCAGCATCGTCTCAACAGAACTGACCGACTGCTGAAGCACAGTGTGCATGTGAAGCGTATCGGGCGGAACTTTGTCGCGACTACACATTATAGCGGCGAACGGTGGCGGCAGGAGCGCGCGCTGCCCCCGGCTGCGGAGCTGGTTACGAGGGACAATGGCGACGGTGACGACGACGCGAAACGCAGGACCGGACGCGATAGAGCTGCGCTCTAAGAAACGAAAACAAACTGGCGCAGCGGCTTCCCCAAAATATCAGGGCTGCGTCCGGCTCTCGAGTGATGCTATAGCTTGCTCTCTCCATCCTCTGTGTCCCAGCGAGCCAAGTAATATTTGGAAGGTATAGTAGCTGGAAGCTAGTATAGAGTACAGTGCAGCTATTTTGCGCGGAGTCATTTCGTTAGACTGGACCATTGTCTGGCAGGACAACATACTAAGGGGACAGTTTATATACCTTCGCACTATCTCGTCACTACTTAAAATTGGACTTCAAAGATAAAAAAAAAAAAAAGAAAACTGATGCGCACGAAACGAATGACGTCTCTTTCCGTCAGTTTCGCTTCGCTGACACAAAACGAGGAAATAACTGTATTTCAAACTATCGTAAATAACTACCCTCAACTAACAAACGTTTTAGTCACAACAATTTAACAATTTGATCTCCTAAACAACTACAGTCAACCAGCAAACGCTTTACTAACAAACTCTAGCGTTAATGACATACTGCAGATTATTCACACTGGCATTAAGGAAATTCAAATCATCATGCTGAGTTAAGGTCCTGGGCCCTTGGACGACACCTTCATCAGAAAGGAAAGCAGTGAACGCGCTCAAGTTTTTAAAGAACTCGGGGTTGAGTTTTAGACATTAAGTGTACGCTCTCTACCCCCTTTTACTATAGATCTCTGGACATGTGATTAGACTCCTTACCTTGGAGCTATTTATTTCTTTTTTCTCCCTTTGTTCCCATCCCCACATGTAGGGTAGCCTACTGGGCCTCGCCTAGTTAACCTCCTTGCCTTTCTTTCTCTCATATCCTGATGCGGTATGTACGTTTCTGGAGTGCGCTTGTGGCCATCCTGAGGCTTCAAGTCCACCTCCCTCATAACCATTTTTAGATTGACTCCTGATGTGTTTATTTTCTGCATCACAGCACTGCAAGTACTTTTCTTAAATTGTTAGCTCATTGAGCTGCTCTCAGAAAAAGAGGTCATAAACATGCGAAGCGAGAAGCTCATTTAATATGCAAATGGGAGTTCGGGACCGGAATCTAATCAGTACGAACCGACTATACAACAGTCTGCAGCCCCACAAGTTAAAGCGAACAGTGACGTGTAGTTATGCAAACCTTGCGAAGGGTTCGTTAACATGATACAAACCAAGCGGCGACGGAGCATGCATTGAAAAACAGGCAAATGAAAATAAACAACTTTACACGCAATGAAGTAACCTGGACACAAATAACATCGAGAAAAAAAAACAAAAAAAAAAAAAAAAGCTCCCCAAAAACATTTCTGAACAAACTGCACTAGACAACTTCTACCACGAGAACAATACCAGACATACAAGAACATAGCCTCCTCGTCTGCAGTCGCCCGCTTCTGCCCTCATTGAGTGGCAGCCCCGTAATTTATGCGACTGCCTTTTAATTGGGCCCGCGGAGAAACTTCGTTAAAAGAACGGCTGCGGGACAGAGAACTCAATAAGCAGGAGAGACAGCCGGTGAGAGTACTCGGAGAGGCCGACGAGGGTAACAATTAATCGTCATCTTCTCATCAAATTGGACGCAAGAGGACAGGCGCCGTGATGGGAATTAGTAATTGGCGACAAAAAGCAGCGGGGAATAGTTGCAGGAAAGGACAGCACAAGAGCAGCAGGATAACTCCCAATTATGGTAGGACGTAACGTATACGATGTTCAATAAGAAGTGAGGCTAGTCCAGAAGTATTCGCTGTGCGCTGGCTGCGTTATCTCGCGGTGTTTTATTTATTTTTTTTTATTGCGTAAGCAACACTACGCGAGGCTTTAGCCCGTCGCGTATACCCGGCCGGTAGCCACGTTTGACCTTTAGAGAAGAAGAAGGAGAAGAAAATGGAGAAGAAGAAGAAGTAGAAGAAAAAAAAAGGAAACGAAAGAGAAGAAGCAGTAGAAAAGAAGAAGAAGAAGAAGTAGAAGAAGAAAAAAAGGAAACGAAAGAGAAGAAGCAGTAGAAAAGAAGAAGAAGAAGAAGTAGAAGAAGAAAAAAAAGGAAACGAAAAAGAAGAAGCAGTAGAAAAAGAAAAAGAAAGAAGAAGAAGGAAAAGGAGGAGAAAGAGAAGCTACGTCGGCTTTGCTTACGAAACCAACCGGGTTTATCTACAGCTAAACCCCCAGCTAATTTTCTTTTTTCAGTCGTTGTAACGCCACTAATTTCCTGCAGATACATCCCACTCACTCACTAATTTGTAGATCACTCGCTTTAACGCGAATGTAAATACTCATTCAAACTTAAGGGTTATAGCCAACAAGCGTGCTGGTTGTGTGACTTACGGTGACCAGGCATGAACGCTACACGATTGAGAAATTATGCCGATTTGATTCGTCAGTTCGATGAGGACGCCATGTCTCGAGAAATTTGCTTTCGGTGGTGCAGTCACATTAAAGAGGTTAGTAGCTCGCCAAATACCTGGAAGCACGCAAATCTACACACGCAAAGACTGTGGCTGCAGTTTATTCCTCGCCTACTTACGCTAGTCCAGAAACAAAAAATTACAAGGGTTCAACGCTGCTGAAACAAATATTGAACGAAAGCATTCGCTGCGGGTGACCGAGCGTTCTTCTTCTTCTCTTTTTCTTCTTCCTCAGCCCACATATAAAGCCCCGCTTTAACCAACCCGTATGAACGTGCCTTAGTGGCCTATATGGGTAACGTGAATGCCAGGGTCCTAGCAGGCTGATTCTCACATAACCGTCCAATGTGAAACGAGAGACCCAAGTTGGCAGCTCCTGCCAGCCCGTGTGTCATGTGGGGTGTGACGTCACAGCGTCACGTGGGTAAGGCGTAGCTGCGGCCGGGTCATGCGAAGGCTTGAAAATGCGAGTAGTATTGCTTTCGCAATAAAATAGTGTAGACGTTTGTCTGGAGTCGAAACAGTGCCCAGAAGAGGAATATGGGTGAAGCATAGGAAAAAGGTGAAGCATAGTAAAAAGGTCATTATGAGTGCATAACTATAACTAGAGTACACTGCCATGACCCAGAAATGAAGTGTCAAAGCAATCAGCCGGTTAAAAAAAAAAAGGCGCGCGGGCCCAATGAAGGCTAAAGCGAGGAAAGGTCGGCAAGCAAGGTAACCATACCTTTCTACTACAAGGAGGAATGGCCTGCATACAGCCGTTTCCCACAGGTCATACAGTAAACCCCAAGTACCACAGAAGTGTTTTCGAGACACTTATCAGGGAACAGATCTGACGAGAAAGTCCGAAACTTGCGGAAAAATGGAAACGTGAAAGCAAACATTGCGAACACCGTGACTAGATCTCTCGCTCTAAGAAACATAGCAAATGGCCCTCACTACCTTACTCTCGTCACCACGTCCACTGCGAATTAATTTGTACTAGACGACATAAGAGAAATTAAAGGGACTTGGTTTTGATAATGAGAAGATTGCGGTCAATGTTTTCGAGGCGGTTTCCCACCAGCTGACGGGAAACGGCTACGGCCGTATTTTCCAGGCATGGCAGAAACGGTCAGGCAAGTGCATTTCGCTCAATAAAGAGTACTTTGAAAATGACAGTCATTTTCAAAGCACTCTCCACTGAGAAAAGTGCCCATTTTTGCCACGCCAGAAAGAAGATGGATATGATGAGCAGTTTGATTAGCAACTTTAAGAAATCTATGGTTCATAAAATCAGCCTCAGTCTTAATTGAACAACCATTCAGGTTATTTATATAAATAAAAAAAAAAACAAGGGAAAACACTCTTTTACCGGCCTTTAGGCCCAACCCGTGTGTAGTAAACTAGTCTGCATACGCAACTAGATAAATTCCGGAGACACATCGGGAAGACCTGCGTACAAAGACCAACTCATGCAGGAACAGAGATGCACGAACTTTTGGTATAGCAAGCGCAAGAGTTCCTGCAAGTCGTCACACCATCGCCGGGCTACACCGCAAGCGGCAAGAAACGGAGCCCTGCTAAAATGGCGGCGCGCTCCGAAGCCGTACCGTCGACTCGAAGTGGATTCGTCGTTTTGCTATGGTTTTTCAGGACGACCACTGGCTGTGAACAGTTGATAGGGCTTTCGCTACGCCGTATTCCGCCCACGGCAAAATTATTAGGCAATAAATTCGACCTATGTTCAATTTCTTTTAACGATTCAGCAATGTTTACACCTGACCAGGTACATAAGTTCGCTGATAAAAATACTCCTAGTTCGCTTAAACAAATACATGACGCCGTTATGGCTGGAGTTATCGTTGAGCCTGAGTGGTGAACCAAATACGTGGTGAACCAAATACGGGTTGAGAAGGCCAGTCAACCAGTAAAACAGTTCGTTCGGACGGAATAAAGACGGATACAGATTGGTGGTGCTTATCGGGATGCCCGCGGCAGCCACACAAAATCCACTGTTCGTGTCATACATCTAAAAGAGCTTGACATTTTGCCGGACGGTCCAGCGCTCGTCGAAAGCGGTCAGTGCGAGCGTCAACGCGGACCAACCAGAGGCGCTACTGAACCCGACTTCCGCCCACCTCTTCCGACATGCCTCATCCGCCGAAGTAGGCATCGCAACGGATACGGTGCGCACCATTTACAGGAAATATTTAAAAAAAAAAAAGCACGCGCAGGTTTACGTACGTTGAGGTCTAACATTTTTCGGGTCAATACTTTGTATATTGAAATCACACATTTAGTCCATCGGAAGTACACGCAGACGACGACAACCGGCGCTACAGAAGTGCCATCTGCTTCTTACTCTTTATTTAAAGCGGAGCATTTTTGTCAGAACGAACATCCCCTTTTAAGCATGACACCTTCCGAAACATCCATTTAATTAAAAAAAAAAAAAACGAATGCATGCGCTATCAATTTTGCCAATAGCGAAATAAGACGAAGGAAAATTCTTATGACTCAATTACAAGCAGTGACCATGACAAAAAATAAAATAGAACACAGGCATAACGCAGGACTCACTCCGAAGAACTAGGAACGCCATTTCTTCCTCTCGTCTGGCTTACCCCGGGCGAAGATACGCCGCGGTGCGCCGGTGCAACTTCACTTGCCGCGCTAAGCTGGTCGTGCAAGCTCGCCTCATGAGGGTTGGCGTATATAGCACCGACTTAGCTTGCGACTTTGTTTCGTTCAGAAGACCAAGGCGAATCGAAAAAAATTACAAGGGTTCAACGCTGCTGAACCAAATATTGAGCGAAAGCATTAGCTGTGGGTGACCGAGCGTTCTCTTATTCTCTTTTTCTTCTTCCTCAGCCCACATATAAAGCCCCGCTTTAACCAAGCCGTATGAACGTGCCTTAGTAGCCTATAGGGGTAACGTGAATGCCAGCGTCCCAGCAGGCTGATTCTGACATAACCGTCCCATGTGAAACGAGAGACCCAAGTTGGTAGCTCCTGCCAGCCCGTGTGTCACGTGGGGAGTGACGTCACAGCGTAACGTGGGTAAGGCGTAACTGCGGCCGGGTCACGCGAAGGCTCTAAAGTGCGAGTAGTATTGCTTTCGCAATAAAAATGATTTGTGGTTTAGCTCTGGTTAAACTTAATTTGATTGCGAAAGCAACGGCCGAAGCTTCTTTTGCCTGCTACATTATTCTCTTATCACGCGTTATCAGTGTAAAGTGCTACATTATTGGGGAACCTTAAGCTCATCATTTAAGAGTATGACGCAAGAGCATCAGCTTCGAGGCCACATATAAATTCAAGCTTCAGCTAAGCCGTATGGACGCGCCTGCCTGTCGTAGGGGCAACAAGAACGCAGACGGTTCTGGCAGGCTGATTCTGATATCACCCTCCCATATGAAAGGAGCGAAACGAGTTGGTAGCTCCTGACCGTGGCATAGGGGTAACGTGATATCAAATGTCATGGCAGGCTGATTTGTTTATGAGGAGACCGTAGCTACGGCTCTTCCCGGCGTAGGGTGCCTCTTCACGGCCATCCGAGGTTTCGCTTTGGCTGTCGTAGTATTGCTTTCGCAATAAAAGGCGGGCTAAACATCGCAACCAGCGGGGCGAATGGTTTCTCCGCGCTGACGCTCGTACTGGATTGTTCCGCTGAGCGGCCGATCTCCCAGCGAACATTCTAGATTGATGACTGGCAGACCCTTCCAGGCTGTTCACACGACGGGCACCGCCGAGCAGCGTTCTTCATCTTACGGTGATAGCGTTATAGGGCCCCGCTACAGAGAAAATCCCTCACCGGCAATGCCAGCGTTGGCGCTGCGAGCGAAAAACTGGACGACACTTACACTCAGCGACGAAAAACAAACGGCTCCAACCAGAAGAAATGTGAAATGACGTTTCCGCTCCCACATCGGAAGCTCGTTTACAATGAAAAATCGTTACTCTAAATACGGCGCATGGCAGATCCAAGAGATCTTCAGTCTCCAACCATTACCAACTGCGATTCAGACTACTTTAATCAACGACTCGAGATACAGCAAGCCACGATGCTCTGTTGTTTTCTTTTGTAATCCCAAGCGTCTGCGCCCGGTCGATGTTGCGGCCACGGTGGTTGCTGCTGGCCGGACCGAATATTCAGCAAGAGTGTTCGTGGCCACTCGCCGATCTCTCACACCAATGTGCAGCTCTTGAAATCTTCTCACCTTCATTGTGAACAAGGCTTCCGTGTAGGAGCCGAGGAGGAGGAGGAGGAAAAACTTTATTTAGCCCTATATTACTTGGCGGTTTTTGGGACGTCTTCAGAGATGTCTGCTTGTTGAACCCACAAGAGTCTTCTCCGTCGACTTCGTCCACTTCTGCACAATGGTCGGTTGCCCTCCGTCCAGGGCTCCGCTGGCTACTGCCGCCCGTTGGGCTCGCTGTACCAGACCTTGCTGGTCTTCGCAGCGGTCGCTGGACAGCAGAGTCTCCCATTGCTCCGGACTCGGGTTTCGAATTTAAAAAAGTAGTTTCATCTTTCTTTTGCTGGGTGCCCTTTATTTCGTCTCATGTTCCATCCCGACCAGACGGGACTCCGTCAAACTCTTCACGTCAAAATTAAACTTCGCCTTTGAGGGACGAAGTATATTCTTGTACGTTGTTTTTTGATTCAAAAATAAACTTTTAACTTCAACTTCAATTTCAAAAAAGTAGCAGTGTTAACGGCTCCCGTTCGCTGGTTCCCCTTGCAGACCCCATTTAACGTGAATGATATTTACTACTTATTTAATCCCCATATTTTCCTTTGTACCTCTATTATTCCGCTCGTGTTCAGCGCAACCAAACACGTACACAGGAGACACAGCAGGCGCTCGTGTACTCGAGTGTCTCCTGTTTAGTACGTGTTTGATTGCGCTAAAAATGCCCTCTGAATCTGAAGACCACCTGGCCGTCTACAAGCTCTTTTGAATCACTAGCATACCATCGCAATTAAGATAACACGTTACGTGAATAATCACCCGACACAGATATGGATCCTCTCAACCAAGTCGTACTAACGTACTTGCGTGGCCTGGGGACAGTGCACTCAACTCAGGATACAAAGGCCCTGGACGGCTTGATTAATATCTATCCCTCCCTTCACACGGGCGAAGCCCGAGTAGGCAGCCCCTGCCAACTCGGCCACGTCACGTGGTTTTGTGGCGTCACACAACCCAACGAAAAGTAAGTGCACGGCAATTGCACCTCCTACCACTCGCCAGATGCATGCCCAAGACTTTTCGCTCGCAACGCCTTCCCCTCAGAGGTGGAAGCTCACCGGTGACATGGCCGTGCCCTGACTTGTAGTCGAGTTGTGTGACCTGACGACACGACATCCCATGGCCGATTAGGCGGCCGCTACAAACTCGGGCTTCACTGTGTAGATCGGATGGCGACGTTGAAATTGAGCCTTCCAGGACCCTTGGATCTCGACTTATACACGCTTCCTTTAGGCCATGCAGGCATATTCGTACGGTTTTGGTTCAAGAGAGGCTTACAAATTGTAGGGGCTTTTAAGCATGCCTTAAACCTAGTGATAGAGCGAAAGATGCGAGTGTTGCAGTGATATCACCTGCTGCTGACGATCGCGCTGCCCAAACAAAGACAGGTCCACTTCCAAGTCCAAGACAAGTCGAAACATTGGCTCGACTTGCGAACCGCCGACGAAGGCGCAGGATACTTCCGCGGATCCGTGTATACCTATACTTAATCAGGTCGTTTTCATATTTTTTTTCTTAATAACTGGTTTAGAGGAAAGGAAAGGCGCAGTATCTGTCACCACCTTTCAGGGGCCACGAAGTAAAGCTTATGCGGCTTAAAGGAAGGCGGTTTTCAAGGAGATATTAGCGGCGCAATTTTAGAGATGGGTAACGAAGCGAGCTGAAACTGTACATGCGGCGAACGAGGATCCGCAGTAGGAGGTGCCAAGCGGGAGCGATTAGCGCATTCACTTGATACCCTTAAAGACGAAGCTTAAATGTCCCCCCAGTTTTAAGGCGAAAGCCTTTAATGGCTCATCGTTGTCGTCAGCAAAAGTGTCACGCTTTTGCGGCCCTCTGATTGGCTGAGGTGGGGATGACGTCATAGAGGTCTCGAACAATCACAAGGCACTATCGTTCGGCAGGCGCTACAAACTCGGGCCTCTCCTTTCACATGGGAGGATGATATCAGAATCAGCCTGTCAAGACCCTAACATTCACGTTATCTCTAGGCCAAGTAGACACGCTCATACGGCTTGGTTAAAGAGGGGCTTTATATGTTGGCTGGTAGCTTACGCTATCGCGTCATACCGATTCAGGCGACCGTGTGGCGCCTTTCATTTGGCGATTCCTCGAACGTAGTGCCACACAGCTTATAGAAGCAGATGCAGTAAAACCAGGAATCAGCAAAGTTTCAAACAAAGGCTTTCGCCTTATCGCACTTTAGTGGTCCAAAGTGCCACAAAAATGTTTTAAAGAAGATACCATGCGGGTAGATAAATGGGCGCTTACCACATAAACATGACCCTAGTAGTCACCGTTGAGGCAGAGCTTGCCCTGATGGGCCTGGGGGCTAGCCTGCCACTGATTTTTATCCGTTGTAGGCCGTCATTGCACCCGCCACCGCTTCGGTGGTGGTGGACGACGGCTGTTGTTGGGGCGCGCGTCTTTCTCTCCCTCTTATTTTTTCTTTCCTCTCTATTTTCTCTCTTGTCTGCACGGGTGGTGCAGTGGTAGGACGCCCGACTACTGTGCCGGAGTACCCGGGTTCGAACCCGACCTCGGCGGCTGCGTTTCGATGGAGGCGAAACGAAGTGACGTCCGTGTGCTGTGCGATATCAGCGCACGTTAAAGATCCCCAGGTGGTCGAAATTACTCCGCAGCCCTCCACTACGGCTCCTCTTTCTCTCTTTCCACTTTCACTCCCACCTTCCTCTCTTACCTTACGGCGCGGTTGCGGTGTGCACAGAAAACAAGTGAGACAGTTACCGCGCCTTTCCCTTCCTATAAATAAATCAGTTTTTTTTTTTATCAGGCAGCGGAGGTGCCCCGCCGGGGTGGTGCAGTGGTAAGACGCCCGACCACTGTGCCGGAGTACCCAGGTTCGAACCCGACCTCGGCGGCTGCGTTTCGATGGAGGCGAAACGAAGAGGCGTCCGTGTGCTGTGCGATGTCAGCGCACGTTAAAGATCCCCAGGTGGTCGAAATTACCCTGTAGCCCCCATTACGGCTCCTCTTTCTCTCTTTCTACTTTCACTCCCACCTTCCTCCTTTCCCTTACGGTGCGGTTGCGGTGTCCACAGAAAACAAGTGAGACAGTTACCGCGCCTTTCCCTTCCTATAAATAAATCAGGCAGCGGAGGTGGCTCAGCTACAGAGCCAGTAGCAGGCCCGTGCATTTCCTTTTCTGTCTTCCTACAGCCACAACAACAACAGTTGAGGCAAAAAGCCTCAGATTGCGCTACAGATAGGGACGACAGGTTGCAGCGGTGGTACGCAAAGATGCCTATGTCGTGACCCAAGTCAGGCTTCATGTGTCATTGTGGCCCTGCCAGGTTGTGTTCTGCTACCTTACTTGGGATTGTGGGCTTAATTGTAAGATTGCCGCTGTCTGAATTAGGGCAAGCCACGGCTAAGCCCTAGCACTTCCGCTAAAGGACGGATCTCATCTCAAGTAAGAAGGGATCAACACAGCCCCTGGTTATATTCTTTACTTCAATGTTTGCATTAGATTTTTTTTTTCGTCAGCACCCGCAGGCATATGCAAAGAAAACAATTATGTCATCCCAATCCTGTGTAATTAAGTCTTCAAGGTCAGTGATGTGTTTTCTTAATTGGTGCACCTACGGCAGAGATTTATTGTAATTCCCGCGAAAAAGAAACGAGGAAAACAAGTGACTTCTTATACACAAAATAACGTCGCGGCAAAAATTTTTATTCGCGTGCACTGGCTTTGAGAGAATTATTCAACGCGACGCGAATGCAGACTGCTGCTAAATGTGAGGAAAAATACCTAAAGTACAGTCGTATTAAGCATAGTTCTCTTTTCCTTGTTCCATTCGAAGGCCACCATGATCTGCTTCGACGCATTTACAGGCCCACATACTCCGACTGTATCTTACAGTCTGCATATGAGCGGAAGAAACATATAAACTAAAGGAAAAAAAAAAGGAAACAAAAATTCAGGAACAAAGATGCAGGAAATTGGACAGTGCTGCTGCCGGTCCTTGAAAAAAACAATGCTATCGTAGGTAGATACTGTCTCACTGTCCCGGAAAGATCCGCAGAAATAGCAAAGGGGGACTTTTCCTTTAGAACGTACCTGGGCCGCAGATGCCGTGACTGGGGTTTAATCAGAAATAGAATGGGGCAGCACGGGAAAAGGAAATGAAAAGAGGCGGTCTTTCTTTTCATCCAGACTACAAAGAGCACTGGTCGAGAACATGAAAACAATCAAAAAGTACACAAAACGTGGATTGGGATCTCCAAGAAGAAACAACACGCCATCTACCCGATGATATTTCATTTTGATACGCCGTTGGCAGCAACGAGAAAGTAGGAAGATCGCAGGTAGATAGGAAAGACCTGGGCACAGTTCTGGAGCGGCCAACTATGGGAAGAACCAAGGTGCGAAATAAAGGTTTTATGGAGGAGAAATCGACCAGTAAAATATCTTACATTTATTTGGCGTATATCTCAGAATGCAAAAAAAGAGAAAGAAAAGTACAAGAAATATTTTTTTTTTACTTTTTTCTTGTTTTTGAGCTGACACCAAGGGCCAACAATTGTGAAAAAAAAAATAAATAAAAATAAAATGGCGAAATCGATATAACCTGAGCTCCGGAGCAAGTAATTTCCGGAGTTCAAAGGCACCTTAATACCACACCGGCGGCAAAGGCAACTATAGATGGCCGGCCGATGTCCCTCGAGAGTTCTGAACGAAAACTCGGAAGAAATAAAAAGAAACAAGATGGCTCCCGGTGACCCAGCCAGTACGAGACAAAGCCACATAAAAAGATTTCGCTCTCTTTCGCTTCGAAAGATTACTCCCAACTGTACGCGGCTGGATGGGCGGGCAAAAAGACGACGGCCGTTCAAGACGGATTATCAGAGAGCAGCCATCATTTCGGATTTTCCCTGTATCTCCTATTCGCGAACTCAAAAGCGAAGACAGAGAAGCACGAAAAAAGCGCAAGCGAAAAGCAGACGACTCCGCGCCCACGGCCCCGCAGGAGCAGACGACAGGCAGACGGCGCGCCACCACGGTTCAGTGTAGCAGACGACGCGCCGCGATTTCCAAAGAACGCTAGAGGGCGTTTGGCTAGATACCGCGTGCCGCGAGCTTTGTGTGCACGATAGTGCGTCGAAAGGGGGGCGACGTGGATAAAGTGAAGATGGAAACAACGATGCATTATTTCCCCGTCCTCAGATACCAACCTTTCTATCCCTGCTCCTATCCTAACCAACACTAGTGCGTATCCATATGGCGAGATGAGAAGAAAAGCCATTGTTCTTGAGGCTCGAGGAGGGGCTTCTGCTTCCCCATCTTATGCGGCAGACGGGTGCCAGCGCGAGATAACGTCAATCAAAGCGCGCGCGGGGCTCCCGGCCTAGTGTTATCGTCTGCTTACAGGAAACGAAGGCCAAAGCACTCGCAGCAGTTGGCTTTCGCTTTGGCTTGGGCCGACTGGACTACGCTACCAGAGAGCCAAGAGTCAACGAGGCGCCGGAGTAGTGCAACGATTCTCATTGGCTGCAGCAGAGGCGGCAAAACGAAGTTCGGAATAACGTTTTGCTAGAGCCGATTGAGCAACAGCGAACTGATGACGAATATTAATAAAAAAAAAAAGTTCACAGACGACCAGTGAGATTCATGCGACATACACACGAGATCGTTAATTCACTACATCACGCTAGATGATTATGTCCTGGCCCATGTAAAAGAAATTAAAGATACATTAATGATCATTTCGTAGTTATTTATTATGCGAAGGAAACTTCCTTTTAGATGGCTCAGATCACATGGGATGCCCTGTTGCCGTCGACATTCCAGTCAGGTGAAGGGTTCGAAATGAATGGGAGCATAATTGCCTTCATTTCAGAGGTTTCGAAAGGTTGACGCCACCGAATATATTTTTTTTTTTCCGATATGAGGTACAAAGTTGTAGCTTTAAAGAGAAAAAGAAAAAAAAGATGGCGGAATAAAAGCTTCAGAGCACTTGAATGCACTAGGGTAGTAAGAATTAGCTGCTTTACGAAATCAACAAAACTGGAGTGCACTGTCTTGCAAGAGGGCGCGCATCACACAGCGTCTACTCCGAGGGCACTTAATGCTTACCCTTCGAAAGATCACAGTGATATGTTTGACGGTTGGCACAATGCGCGCTGTGGCGTAATAAAAAACCCCTCGTAATATCGATACTTAAAATTCTTCTGGAACAGTGCGGAGTCTTCAAGAAGCCCCTTAATGCAGATTAGCATTTATAAGACCAAAAACCGGCAGAAAAATTATGTTATGAGGACACTTAAGCTCCGCCTTTGAGGGTAAGAGATGACAGTGCAGGCTGTTATGTCTCACGACAGGCCTTCACGATGCACGAATTCTGCCAGCTCCTCCGTGTCATGCTGGCACGTGACGTCACGCAACCTGTCGACCAGTCACTGCATGGTCATGTCACATTCTAAATATACACATGCCAGCGACACGCTCGAGATTTTTCGGGGATAACGCTCACAACGCTGTTGGCTGGCTTTTCGCATAACGGGGTTTTTAATAACGGCGTCGCAACAAATTTCACGATCCCTCACTGCATCATGCCAATATAGAAGAGTCTCGCATAAGAGAAGCGCCGACATGGACAAATTAGTAGAAAATTTTCTAATCAAACAACAAACGAGATAGTGAATTTTTTTATGAGCTTTATGAGAGTATAGCGCAGCTTCCTCCGCAAAGCCATCGCAAGAATTTTACGACAACATCGATGTAAAAATTCAGTATGCACGGCTTCGGGTAACGTTATGCAGCTCTAAAGTGTCTGTAAGACCTTTAAGAAACTGTTTCTGCGACCGGTAGAGGAAAACAGAAGTTCTAACACAGGCGCTGACTGAGGTTGCCATTAGGATTGCATGGATTTATTGAATTCTTGATGAAAAATGAAAATGGTCACAATGCTGTTCAGCAAGATACAGACGGAACCGGATGGCCGTGCATTTTATGTATTAATGAAGCACCCTAACGACAACTCGGAAGGTAGGCTGAAAGTGCTCTTCACAACCCCCCGTGAGTTAGCGAACTTTAGTACCGGTGACGACGGCGGATCGCGACGTCTGCAACAGCCAGAGATTATTTCGGAAGGCGCGTGTTTGAGAGAAAAGAAATGTTGCGAAACACCGTCTCATCCGCTTAAAAGGTGCGAAGACGTTGCCACGCGCGAACCGGGCACGGAGAAAGGAACGAAAATTCCGCCAAAGTACGCCGAAGAGCAAGACAGTGCCCTCTGGGAATAGTGACAGCGACTTCAGTCGAAGTGTTCTCCGTAAGCTTGCAAATTTTCAAGCAGGCAGGCTTAGACTGCTTTTTCTTTTTTTTTTTTTTTTGCACCCAACTAATCGGCCCTGTAGCAGCACGAAGAGCCTATTCCCTCTTTCGCCGCCAATTTCAAAACCACGAAATGTCAGGATGGAAAGCCACGCCACGTATAGCTAGTCACGAACAGCTCTACCCCTGTCACTACCACCTACGTTCTCGCTTCGCGAATGTGAGAAAGGACGTGCGTGAAAAACGGGCACGCCGCCGAAGCAGAAACACCATTTAGATGATGAGGGCTGGCTGGACACTCCAGCGATGAGAGGCAAGAAGATGAAGAAGCTTTCCCCCGAGATATATAAAGCCTGGCCAGGATTAAACGGAAAGGAAACAAAATAATGAAAGAAAGCTGAAAATAAACGGGGCCCAAAATGCGCCGTCGAAGTCAGAACCCATTCTTCCGCGGTGACATGTCCGCCGTGCCAGAACACGAAGCGCGGCCGCGCCATGTACAGGGAAAGCACGCGAGTCCGAGCGCATTAGATAGACACATACCGGCGGCGGCGGCCGCTTCGCCATCAATGATTGAGAGCGGCCTGCCCGGAGATGATCGAAGAGGTTCGGCTAGACAGTGCGAGATGTTGGTAATACCACGGAGCGCAGGGCGTTATTCAACGCAGTCCGGACGAGGCCGGGACGTAAAGGGGAGCCTGGGCGAGCGGGGGTAAGATATGGGACGCGGTGGGCTGGCGCATTAGCTTAACAAACCTCCTGCACGTTCCGCGGTAAAGGCGCTTCCCAGATACGAGAACAAGATGAAGAAAGATTCCGCCGAGAATTAGCAAGAGCGATATTGGTTCGTCGCAGTTTTCATTAGAGAAAGCCTGAGGGGATTCAGTCATTTCTGTAAACTTTCGCCCGGTTGGCTTGTCCTCATTTTCTCCAGCTGCCTTTACTACTGCTCCCACAGCGCGCCTCAGGTGTCCGCTCGGGGTATAAGGTAGCTACGGCTTCTTCTCTTCTCTCTTATTGTTTTTCCATGCCTCCAGGACTTCGGCTGCTGTGACAGAGGCAACTTTCAGAAAAGCAGCACCATACTCTCTTAATTACAGATAAATTCTTGACTGATCGCTTCCCCTTAACCATCCTCTACTTCGCACTCCATTTATTTATTTCTTATCAGCTTATTCAAGACAACTGATTTGTCTCCGCACTATTTTTGAACACTGTTGCTCTTTAGTTCATCCAGTCTTTCGGGAACTTCGCAAGAACGAGAATGCATGCGAAAGTTGCACCATCGTGGCGTTCCCGGTAAGAGCACGGTGACACGAGCTTTTGTCGTTCTGGTGGGCGCAGAAAAATATTCGCCACACCGCGGGGCAATCACCAAAGCGAAAGTATGACAGCTGGAATAAACCAATCCTGGGGATTGCGTCATTTTCGAAAATGGCGATGAAAAGCACCAGCACGCGAGTCCCGGATGACCGGTGAAACCAATCAAGTCACGTACACGGCACAGGGGCCAGTTGTAGGTCACGCAAGTGCCGTAAATGTTACGAAGACACGAAAGGATGTTAGAATATAACATTACCAAGAGAAGAGCTAGGTCTAGAAAAAAAGAAAGGAATCCATGGCGAGTCCAGCGACGAAAAAGAAAATTTCATTCCCCAGTTATCGCCTAACAATGAGGTCAGGTACGGCATCGCTCGTCCACCAGTTAGTTATGTGTTATTCTTTTTCTCTGTGACCCGAACACACGACACTCTAATCAGGACAAAGTCGATGCAGAGGTTAAGGGAAAGGAAAAGTTAATGTGACCAAAATGAGAAGTCTATTTTCTTTTGCTTTTATTTTGCGTTTACTATTGTCCTTAATGAGTCTTACTGTACGTTACCCAAGCTTCGGTTTCAGCCTCACAACTTCGCGCACTTCATCACGCCACGATTGATTTGGGCCTGTTCGACAACGGTGGAAGAATTGTATTCCGAATCAGAGACAGGAAAGGTCAAGAAAATTTTTCATTTTTATAAAAACTTTTTTTTTACCTTCCACAAAACTCCTAACTCGTTTCGGGCTTCAGTGTACGGAGACGCCTACTAATTATAGCATATTTAAAAAGCGCACTTCTTCCTATCGCATTTCTAAAAACCTACAATGGTTACACAACGAATCGATCATGTTTCACTGCATTCCCAAGGACTCTTACAACAATCACGATACACCAAACGCATGAGCCCTGCAGGCTGACTCAGCGCGAGTGTTGGTTTTGAATAATCTGACGCTGCTTTCGGAACGAGGAAAGTTTGCTTATATCACAGTGGTAAAGACGACTATCCCAACAGCGATCACCTCACAAAAAGGCAACAACTGTGCAGGTGCTCTCGCCTCATGACTTTGGCCCTTGGGTGGGCTCGGTGGCTGTGCCACAACACGGTTCTCTAATCCGCTCGTCTTCGCCATGCAGGTGCTCTCGCCCCTCATCGTCTGCGTCATGCTCCCTGGCACGTTTTGCGCTCCCTGGTCAAACGCGATCGAGCATGCGCCCCTGCACGACGCAGCTTACGGAGGTCCCATCAACAAGGCAGCCAAAAACGCCCCTTTTCCTGCAATATCGGCTCAAAACAACTGGATCCTCAGACCAGATTGGAAGGCCCCATCGTCAGCGACTACATTCAACGTGTCAACTATAAATGAACAGCGACCGTCACCGGCACTCTGTGGGCTCGGTGGCTGTGCCACAACACGGTTCTCTAATCCGCTCGTCTTCGCCACGCAGGTTGGTGGCCATTACAGTCTCTTTTCAAAGAAAACGAGTAACCGTTTTTTGGTGCAGCTCCCGAACCCTCAGTGCTGCCTTGTTATCAGTGTTGAGTGTCTTCACGTTCATTCTTTGTTACTGTCGTGTGGTGATATTGAGAGCAACCCCGGTCCTGACAAGCTAGACATTATTCTTGACGAACTAAAAAAGGTGTCTTCTGGCCAGACCAAATTAGTAACTGAAGTGCAGGAGCTTAAGAGCCAACTTCTCTCAATGGACCAAAAAATGGCAGATTTCACCACCCGTCTCAGCACTTCAGAAACTCACTGCGGAAATCTGCCTACAATGCGCACTGACCTAGAAGCAATCCAAACCACTACGACCGAAACGACTCGCCTAGTTAGTGTGCTAGAGGCTCGCCTGGAAGACGTTGAAAACCGCTCCCGGCGGAACAACCTAATTTTCTATGGTTTACCTGATGCCAACCCCTCTGAAACCTATTCGCAATCCGAAGAAATAATCACTCACCACTGCTCTCAATACCTTGATATCCAGTTAAGCCCAATCGAAATTGAACGTGCTCACCGCCTCGTAAGACACTCTCAGGATCGGCAACGCCCGATTATCGTCAAATTTACATCCTTCAAAACAAAAGAATCAGTTCTTTCCAAAGGTCCAAAGTTCAAAGATACAGGCTACAGCGTAGGTGAAGATTTTTCGCGCCGCGTCCAGAAATGACGAAAACAGCTTATAACTTTCGCTAAGGCAAAGTCTGTGTCTTATTCCCTGCGGTTTAAAACACTGCATATCGGCCCAAAGCGTCACATTTTCGATGAAAGTTCTGAAACTGTTAAAGAAATATCGTAACAATCAACTCACCCCTGCCGGCCACCGCATTATTCCCCACCTACTCCTCGTGCCAACTTTTCCCTATCGGTTATCTTTACTAACATCCACAGCTTCTTGCCGAAACGCGATATCGTGTCAAACCTTATTTCATCCTCAGGCAGCGATCTACTTGTATTAACCGAAACGTGGTTGAGCAGCGATATAAATGACTCAGAGATCTTGTTTGATTTGCCAAATTTTCGTCTTTTTCGCGCCGATAGGAAAGAATCCCGCGGAGGGGGAGTTCTAATTGCAGTCAACCAACAGTTATCATGCTCCGTCATCAATGTCTGCTCGGACTTGGAAATACTATGGCTCATGTGCCGTGCTTCCCCCCTGACACTTCTAATTGGGGTGTGCTATAGACCACCTCGAAGTAGTCCCGACTTTCCTCGCAAGCTTCACAACATCCTAAATCAACTGGTTTCAAAGCACCCTAAGGCACATATCCTCCTATTTGGGGATTTCAACTACCCCAATATCGACTGGAATAGTCAACCTCAGCCCATGGTCAGTCAGGAAGAGTCGAGAGAATTCCTTGATGTCTGTCTTAATTTTAATTTGACCCAATTAGTATCTGAACCAACACGTGTCGCAGGAGAAGCAGCTAACACTCTAGACCTCATTCTGACCACTCATCCAGATAGCTTAAAGTCCCTTACGTACCTCCACGAAATCAGCGACCATAAAGTAATTCATGCCACTTTCAGCTTTACACCTGTGTTAAAAGAACCTTCCCGGAAAACTATTATGCTCTACGACAAGGGAAACTACGAAGCAATCAACAATGAATTAAATAACTTCTTGTCAATGTTTGAAACATCCTTTCATAGCAGAAGTGTAACTGAAAACTGGACACTCTTCAAACATAAAATAGCGGACGTAACCAATAAATATATCCCGACGTGCAGTTTTAGGAAGCGTAATCAGAAGCCGTGGTTCACCAAAACACTAAAAAAGACTCGAAAATAAGAAAAAACGCGCATTTCGTACAGCGAAGCGACAAGGAAGCCCAAATGCGTGGGTAAAATATCATGAAGTTGAACACTTGTACTTGGCCGCGATTGTTAAAGCTAAGCGCTCCTTCTACGAAGTCGACCTACCAAAAATGATAGTCGATAACCCCAAAAAACTCTGGAAAGTGATAAACCCAAAAGAAACGCGCGCTATCACCCCCACTAACAATGCCGGTGTTACAATGACTGATACCGAATGTGCAAACGCATTTAACATTGCTTTTTCGTCCGTTTTTACTGACGAATCCGAATTGCCCTGTTCTACATTACCACTTGTTATCACCACAGCCATGGAACCCATAACTTTCAACAGTAGCGGAATTTCATGCATAATTGATAAAATAAAGAACTCATCCGCTACCGGCATAGATGATATAAACTCAAAAATTTTAAAGAACGCTAAACTAGCTTGCTCCAGTATCCTTTGTGCACTGTTTACGCAATCATTGTCTGAAGGAGCCATACCTGACGACTGGAAAGTGGGGAAGGTCGTTCCCATCCACAAAACAGGTACTACTGATTCACCTCTTAATTATTGCCTTATTTCATTAACAAGTGTACCCTGCAAATTAATGGAACATGTCATTTACAGCCAAATCATACAATTCCTAGATTCAAATCACTTCTTTCATCCGTCCCAGCATGGATTTCGGAAAGGATTTTCCTGCGAAACTCAGCTAGCCATTTTTCTTCATGACATTCACGCCAACCTTGACGCTAACCTACAAACTGATGCCATATTCCTAGACTTCGCTCAGGCTTTCGATAAAGTACCTCATCAAAGCTTGCTTCTCAAACTCTCTCAGCTGAACCTAGATCCAAGCATCATCGCATGGATTAAAGAATTCCTCACGCATCGTTCTCAGTCTGTCTTCATTAATAATCAGCCCTCCCACCCGCTTCCAGTAACCTCCGGCGTCCCGCAGGGTTCCGTTCTCGGTCCTTTGTTATTCGTTATTTACATTAACGACCTACCCCAGCATGTATCTTGTCATATCCGTCTGTTTGCTGATGACTGCGTTATTTATCGTTCAGTCACTAACCCTTCTGACCAAGAATCCCTACAGGCTGACCTAAACCATGTGCAAAACTGGTGTTTGCAGCGGCTGATGACACTCAACCCTAACAAATGTAAGTATATGTCTTTTCACCGCCGCCGAAATCCTTTTGTTTTCCAGTACACAATTTCTAACTCCTCTGTCGACCTCGTCCAGTCGTACAAATACTTAGGTATCACCATTTCTAACGATTTATCCTGGCGTCTGCATGTGACTAACCTGATATCATCAGCTAATAAAGCACTTGGCTTCTTGAAACGTCACCTGCGGGATGCCCCTCAACATGTAAGACTACAAGCATACATTTCACTCATCAGAACTAAACTGGAATTCGCATCGGCCATCTGGAACCCTCACCAAGCATATCTAACAAACGCCCTCGAAGCTGTGCAGAACAGGGCCACCAGATTCATTCATTCCTCGTATTCCTACGACGTTAGCATATCATCTCTAAAATTGCAATCAGGTCTATCTAATCTTTCTGCTCGCCGTCGCACTGCCAGTCTCGTCTTATTTCACAAGTTTTTTTATTCGCCACTCAGACAAGAACCCTACATCTGAGCACCCCCGCCGCGCAGATCCCATCGCATCAGTCACCCTCTTCAAGTTTTGCGCCCACGTGCCCGTACCACTGTTTTCTCTAATCCATTTTTTTTTGCCGAGTAGCAGCTGACTGGAACGGCCTTCCCCACGATATCGCTGCCATCACCTGCCCTGGAACATTCATGACTGCATTGAACACAAAAACTCACCCCTTATGTAACACCCCGCAAGGGGTCTTTAAGAAAAATAAAGTGATGTGATGAGTGAAAGCACCTGTGTAATATGGGTCGATCCATTTCTCGTAAATGAGACGTGACTTTGGCTAGTTTTCGTCCAGGATTTCTCTCTTAATTTTCTACCTGCAGACATCTAGACGTTCAGCATCAGCCATACGTACTTTCTGGAATGAAGCTGAACTGCTGAATCATCAACTTTGTTTAAGGCGCTCACTGACTCTGCGACATTTACCCTTATTTGGCACTATACCGCTCGGCATGGTAGTGCTTATTCTTGTTTCCGGCACCCCCCCCCCCCCCCCTTCCCCTTTCCCCCACCTCCGCGCCTTTGGCTTTCCTCGGTTTCTGATCCAACTTTGCTGACGTTGTGTTAGTTTCTATTTTCTTGTAGAACTTCTGTATTATAATAATAATAATTCCTTCAAAGGAAGGGAAAGGCGCAGTATCTGTCGCACTTGTTGCTGTGGACACCTGAACCGCGCGGTAAGGGAAGGGAGTATTCTTTACTGTTTTCGGTTGCTACAACTCTGTGCGGCTATATCGGGCTTCAGTCTCTCCTTTTGAGCCCAGTCTCTCTAGTGGTTATATGCACCATTCTTTCAAGGCACAACAAGTGCGGAAACCTGTTCTGCCATGAAGCACCTTCACCTAGAACGAAGGCTTGTTGTTGTTGTGGCTGTAGGAAGAAGGAAAAGAAAATGCACGGGCCTGCTACTGGCTCTGTAGCTGAGCCACCTCCGCTGCCTGATTTATTTATTTAAAAAACTGATTTATTTATAGGAAGGGAAAGGCGCGGTAACTGTCTCACTTGTTTTCTGTGGACACCGCGCCGTAAGGGAAGGGAGGAAGGTGGGAGTGAAAGTGGAAAGAGAGAAAGAGGAGCCGTAGTGGAGGGCTACGGAGTAATTTCGACCACCTGGGGATTTTTAACGTGCGCTGACATCGCACAGCACACGGACGCCTCTTCGTTTCGCCTCCATCGAAACGCAGCCGCCGAGGTCGGGTTCGCACCCGGGTACTCCGGCACAGTAGTCGGGCGTCTTACCACTGCACCACCCCGGCGGGGCGCTGCCTCGTGCAGACAGAAGAGAAAATAGAGAAGAAAGAAAAGGAAGAGGGAGAGTAAGACGCGCGCCGTCGTCCACCACCGAAACGGTGGTGGGTGCAATGACGGCCTACAATGGATAAAAATTCTGGCAGGCTAGCCCCCGCCGCAAGCGGCGGTGACCTACCTGTCCCAGCTTCGTCTCCAGTCTAAGATGAATCCTCTTCGTCCCCACGCCTCATGCATATGGGCGCTTTCAAGCCTATTCAACCGCTTACTTGTCTCACAAACTTAATAATTTGTATCTGAGTATTACCAGCTATCGTTTTCAGCAACGTGTCGTCCCTACCCGACGCTTAGCCAATCACCTGCATATGGCTGCCGACAGCGTCCGTTAAAGTGCTAATGATTACAACGGCGACACCAACTATCGCACACACCAATTTCAGATACAATTCGCGGCATTTCATAGCTACAGTTTCCTCTCCAGCTACCTAAGTTACACTCACTATCCTTGAACTTCCCTTTCATCCACGAGAACGCGTTTGGTGAAAGGCGAACAGCGCACTAACCGATGAAGCGCCTTCGGAAACTGGTGTCGCCATGGACGGCGACAGCACGAGCAGGAGGAGCACCCCGGGCGTCACCTCAGTAGCATCGGCGGGATGAGTCCGGATACTTCTCTCGCAGCTCGAGCTTGAACTGGCGGAAGAGCACCCTGTTCCGCTCCTGGTCGGCGTCCTTGTTCCGGTGGAAAGAGGCCGCCGTCTTCAGCCCCTGGTGCACCACGAACGCGTTGTCCAGCACCGAGAACTTGTAGCCGGACACGTGCAGCTCGCACACCTGTCAAAATAAAGAGAAAAACAAAAACATGAGAAAAAGGGGTCAACGCAGAGACACTCAGTAGTAAGACAATCATGAACCAAAATCGGATGGAGTGGAGCGCGCTGAGTTCGCGTTTTAATTTCAAGGCATCATGAGTACCCAATGTGTGCGAAGTAAAAAGCTGTATACTGACATTACGCAGGGCGGACATATCGGGTGTCACCTTTCAGTTGGAATATGCCCACACGCATGCCTAAACACATCCTGCACTTTTTTTGCGCTGAACAGTGGGGGGACTGTTGCGAGTTTCAAAAACTTGGCTCTTCTGATACACGGCCGAGATTGTTACGAAAGTATTCAATGTCCAGAAAACGACGGCTCAATATGTCTGAACGTATTCGATTTCCAGGCACTAGCTGTATTTCACTATGTCCGGCAGGGTTCAGAATTCGTTGTCCTTCTGGTCGTTTAAGCCAATCTTGACACTCTTGTGAATGAATTGCCCTCCCAAATCCTGGGTGTTTTGAACTAAGCTTAGGAACATTACTAATTTTGGACGCATTCCACAGACATTCTAAAGCCAGACGTTGCCCCTATGAAACAACATTACGAGCAGTGCAACTCATATAATAAAAATTCACTTCGTTTCGTCCACAAGTGAGAACAACAGTCAACATCGCAGACGCATAGAGGAACTTATAACCAGCGATTCTAAACTGTGTGGTTTCTTCTTTCAGAACATCATTGATCTTAATCGACGATCCATATTGTGAGGGCGTTTATGCGCCGTAAACAAAAGTAAGCGCCAACTGAGCGCTCGCATAGTAACTTTGCCACCAACAAAAAAGAAAAAAAGAAGAACGATCCAACTAGCGCTTGAACATCGGTGACATTTCGCTCACATCATCATACCTATCTCCTAAGGTATCTATCTCCTAAGGGATTGGCAACGACTATAATAACAAATATGACACACTGCATCATTTGTTGCTACTCTGAAGCTACTTTGATCGCACCCGCTTCTTTGGCTACTATTGAACGACGTTGATGTTTCAGTTCGGCATCTTCGGCTTTAAGGACCAGCCTAGCTTCAGCCCTGCGTTTACGATCATCGGCAGCTTGCCAACGTTCCAGCTCGGCTTTCTCCCCACACTTGCAGCGGTTCGCTGCTGTTTCTAACGTTCGCACATCGGCATCCCGCCTTCGCTTCAACCGTCTAGTTGTCTCATATCGATCGTCCTTCTATGCCTTCTCGGCATCCGCCTTAAGACTTCTCCCTAGACGCCGAGCAGTACCACAACGGCAAGAGATTCTCAAACGAAGCCCCCACATTATTACACGCATCTGGTACAACACCAGACAACGTTGTCGCAGTATCACCAGACATAAGACGCCGCACGTGTTTGAATCCAGCGACACGCACACGAAATGTGTCTGTCATCACGCTGGATTTATTGACTAATTATCAATCACTACTCGCTAATCAATCAGACAACCATTCACACTCTCAACAGAACCCATTCACACTCTCAACAGAACTCAATCGATTAATCTCCAATCCCTACTCACTAATCAAGCAGTTAACCAATCACACTATCAACCACACCCAATCGATCAACAAACGCTACGCATTTCATATACACTCTTTTCAAGGCATCTACCATCTTCTCGGAATCTCTTTCGACTCGACCATGATGCGCAGTTTGGTGATGACGCACTAGAGGGCAAAGGCGTCATCTACATTGGCAAACAGGTATCAGGTCTGTAGTTAGGGTGGGTGCCGCATCGCATGATGGCGCCACTTAAATGTTTGCTAAATCAATAATTAAGATATAGGGAGAAAAATGAGCATGATAGCTACTGCTACCATCCCGTTTCAAAGGGGACGCTCCTATATTCCATCCATCCATCCCCGGAAAAAATTTGACTCGTCCTTGAGCGCTCCCTCCCGGATACGGCGACGGCTTTTCGACGGAACAAGAATACTACCCAACGCGTAAAATGCTCTTTCTCGCAAATACTAGGCCGATACTTGACACCTTAACTCGGACCCGCTTCCATGTCTATCATCGCCTGCCTTCGGCCTACCACCGTGCCCTCTTTTCATGGATGCCCCATTTATGAAGCATTCTATTGTTGAACTACTCTCATGACGTTATGCGTGACGTAAACGCAGTAGAGTAAATATCCAGAACCCAAGAGGAATTGCGTCAGTGTGCCCAGGAAATATATTGCGCCAAAGCGACACTCGCCCCTGAAGAATGTGCTCCACTGTTGTCTATATAGCTTTGCGTTTCGGCGAAAGGTCAAACTATAGACAACATAAAAAAAGCTAAAACGAAAAATTAAAGACGCAAATGTACTCTTCGATGCTTTCCTTGAGCTCGAGTGGTCTGAAAGCGAGCACTTGGCACTCGGAGGCTGGAAATGGTGCAAGAAGCTAAAGTATAGAGCGGATAGCGCCATAGACACAAAAGTCTCTACTTTCTGATGTTGCGGTCTTTCCGCAGACATGGTATCATTCTATATTGCACACCAATGGTCTCTGTTTCCTTTGTGCGATCAGCTAGAAAAGCATCCAGTATTCGACGTCATCTGTCGAAAGGCACACTCCTGACGGCTGCACAAAGGAAAAGGAATAAACTGCCCGCAGCTAAGTCAAGCAATTGATGCGGAAACATTCACGGTCAGTTTTTGTCACTGGGTTTCATCTTTCGACGCAAAGTTGCGTTATGCTAGGTTTTCGTCGCTGGTCGTCGCTGGTAGCATTTGACTCGAAGAAAAAAAATAAGGTGCACTTTAGCTCGATGTCGTGCAGCAGAAAGAGACTAGGAAATAATCACCCAAAAATAATCCACACAAAAGCAAACAAAGTAGACCCAAATCATCGTCACTTTTTAATGTTACAACATTTTGCGAACAAAGTTTCTGAAGTCCACATAGAAAACGTAACCTTTAAAAACTATATTGCCTGCGCTGTAAGCGCCGACGAAAAAGCAGCAGCTGCGACGGTGCGTTCAATACCATCGAGGGGTGCGATACTTGTCGCAAAACGATGAGGATTTAAGCGTCATTCCGAAAATGTTAGATCAAACAATTTCTCCAAAATTAAGGAACCTTGCATTGTGGTTTACAGCTCACATCAAACCCTTGCTCTTTTTTTTTTTTTTTTTCTGCATAAGGACTACTTTACGCCCACACCCACAACTCAGACTGCAGAAACACCTCCAGATGTCTCTTTGTTCATCACCCATTCACCCACCTCAGCCGTCACGCACGAAGACTTTATGGCTTTGCCGAATCAAAGCGACTCAGGCTGTGAGATACGTAGTGGAGGGTTTCGGGAGTTTGGCCACGCGGGGTTCTTTAATGTTCTCTGATATCGCAGAGCACACCGGCGGCCGCCGCGCCCTAACAACTGCACGATCATGGTGCGGTCACGGAGGAAGAGGCGCCTGTTTCTACTCGTTGTATATATATCAGCGCTCGCATCTGTACATGTATGAAAATGTTCTTGTAGCGAAGTTTTTAGAGCTTGAGCTTTATATACGTTTTTTTTTCGCTTTTGGCTTTCAATTTGACTTTGTTACTGTAGAACGTTGTGGAATAGCAGTCCCTTTTAATTCATTTATTTAAATTAATTTCACTGTCATTCATTTTAACTTCAGGTTGCCTACCAATATATTCAGTGTTATAGTTGCCTTTTTGCTTTCCTCTCTCGTTTCTGCGAAAATCTACCAAATTCATATTTGAAACACTTCTCTCTTCCCTGCCTCCAAATTGCGGTGCCTCACGATATAGCTCTGACGACAAAACAAAAGTAAACAGACTATATAATAAAAGAAACGATATAAACGGGCGCCGAGAACATCGACTGCGCTCCCGCTCGAGTTCGGGAGAAGTGATGGCACAGACTGGCCTTCGGGTTTAGGTTGAGCTCAGAAGCTTTCTCTTCGCTTCTTCCTTTTCACTTACTTTCAGCGCTACCTACTAAAAAGTAAAACTGGCGTCGAAACTCTCAAAGGAGTGCAAAGAGGTGCCGCGTTAATGCTGAGCTGTCTGCGTATGCATAAGCATATGCGACGCCGATGGAGACTGCCAGACCTATCAAAAAACATCGGCCCTTCGAAGGCCGTCGCCGTCATAATGCAAGCGGTGACCGCTGCAAAATAGAGCGCCCTGTAGGCTGGGCGCCCTGTAGGCTGGCCTAGAGACAGACGCGCCTCAAGTTTACTCACTCAACGCGATCGCTTATGCCAGCTTTTATGCAGCCCTCAAAGAGTCTTTTTTTCTTCCATACTCGTTTTTATATTCCAGCGCGCAAACTTTCATGCACAATATCGCCTACAAGTGAAAGGCGAAATTCGCATCCAGCGAAAGCCGCACACAGACATGAAAGATTAGCCGCGGCCTCGGCCGGCGCTATCGAGATATTTTATGCATTCTGTCGACACAACATTGGAAAGCGCCGACCAAAGGACGATCCCCGTATGAAAAGCAGCGACAAAGATAGACAGGAACGAACAAAAAAGACGCGCCGACGCTACTACGTTTACATGTTTCAGTCGGAGTGGTCGTTTGTCGAGATCAGTGACGCGCGCATCGGACTTCGGCCGACGACTGCTTTTGACGCGTCTTCGTCTGCAGTCGGAACCGAGGCAGTAAGTTCGAGGGAAAAGCAGCTAGCCATTTGACTTGCCGACAAATTTACCGGAGAGAGTGTCACGACCACTTTCGGCGAATTTGTCGTCTAGAAAAAGTAAACGCAGTAACTTGGTTGCTGGGCGAAATTCTCTCGAGGTGGTCGAAATGCGTACTACAAGTTATGAAGACTATTAAGTTTCACCACAAGAGAAGATGCGGTAGCGTGCGCACTCATAGTCTATGTTGCTACCCTATACTACTCTGAAGACACCCGCTTCTTTGCCTATTTTTAATGGACGTTGACGATTCAGCTCGGCATCTTTGGCTTTACGGTCCAGACTAGCCCTGTGTTTGCGATCTTCGACAGTGACGTTCGCTCGGCTTCCTCCGCATACTTAGGCACTTCACTGCCGTTTATAATGCCCGTATCTCGGCATCCTTCTTGCGAAGTTTCTCTTGTCGCTGAGAGAGAGAGATATATATTTTAATGGCAACAGGAGATGTCTGCCTGGTGGTAAGCCTAGCATGCTACTCCTGATGAGGGTTGAGGGATGAGGGTGACAGATTGTGGGAGGGGAAGGGGAAATAAATGAGAAAAAAAAAGAGAATCGGTGTCACACACTTTCACACGCACATAAGCACACACAGATGAGTTTTAAAGGGTATTGATCAACCCTGTGTCCTTAAGAAAAGTTAACTTTCATACGCACATAATCACACACAGATGAGTTTTAGAGGGTATTAATCAACCCTGTGTCCTTCAGAAAAGTTAGTAAGGCCTTGGTAGCTCGCGCAGCAGACGATCCGTCGCACCAAGGACCCAGGACATGTTCAAGGCGCAAGGTTGTTTCTTTAGGTAAGCTTAAATTATTGCGCAGTGTCCTGCGATGTGCAGTAAACCGTTGACAGGAGGTTACCAAATGTTCAAAAGTTTCACACACATCACATGTAGAGCACAGAGGCCTGCTCGCTATGCCTATTTTATGTAGGAAGTAGTTTGTGTATGACACATTTAAGCGGATTCTGTGTAGACAGTTTCGATGCCACCTGTTCAAATTGTGAGGAATTCGAAAGACGCAAGTGGGATCTATTCGGTGTAGAGGTCGATATTGATGGTTCGGGTCACACCACAGAGAGCGTTGCAATCGCCACGATTCAGTTGCTACAAGTCTTGCTGCATCTCTTCGTGAGAATGGTATTGAAATTGTCATTGTGGAATCTTTTAGTTCTTTTGCAGCGGCGTCTGCGAGGTCGTTGCCCGCGATGCCGCAGTGAGCAGGTAACCACTGTAGCACAATGCTGTGACTCAGGTCATAGGCCTCTGTGTGTAGCTTATTTATATCAATGACGAGCTCTTCCTGAATTCTTGATGATTTAAGCAATTGTAGTGCAGCGCGACAATCGCTGAAGATAACCCATGCTGCAGGGCGTTGTTGTAGAATATATATAATTGCTTCTCTCAGAGCTGTTAACTCAGTAGCCACAGCTGAAGTGCGATGACTGAGTGTTGCCGAGATTGTGGTGTGCATTGATGGTATCCACACGCCGATGGATGAAGAAATAGCTGTGACAGAGCCATCAGTATAGATGTGGCAATGATGACTGTAGCGTGCACAGATGTGCTCAAGGGCGAAGTATTTAAGTGCGGGTCCTGGGGTGTGGGCTTTTCTTTTGATGCCAGGTATAGTTGTCGAAATTTGCCATGAAGCAAACCTGCATGGTGGGAAAGATGACGGTACTGCACGTTGATATTGCGCAGGCAGTAGATGGGAGAGTGATGTCATGCTTTGCTCTGAAAACGGGTGGGTAGGTTCACGTGCAAAGCGCAGCTGGGCGCGAAGCAGCTCCTGCGGTATCAGCACGGTTACAGATAGACGTCTGCTCTCCGCCAGAGTGCCCACTGTGGAAGTGTTTTTTGGAAGACCAAGGCACACTCTCAAAGCTTTGGCCTGCATGGCTTCAAGTAGTTTAATGCTTGACTGCGAGAGGCCTTGAAGAACAGGGAGGCTATAACGCAGAAGACCTTCACAAAGTGCTCCATAAAGCCGTAATAAGGAATCGGTAGAGCAGCCTCTTCTGGTCGTTGAGAGCATACGGAATATAGATACGTATGAAGAAAGTTTGGTCTTAAGTTGTTGAACGTGTGGTGACCATGAAAGAGACCTATCAAAGGTCACACCTAGAAATTTTTGATGTTTGACATACGGTATAGGAGTGCCAGCAACTTTCAGTACATAACGGGAGAGATCACGTCGTGAAAATGAAATTGCTGCGCACTTTTCTGGAGATATAACAAGACCTCGCTTGTTTAAAAATAATGCAATGCCAACTATTGCTTTTTGTAGGCGAGCATGCATAATGCGCCTGTTTCTTCCGGAGCACCATATGCAGATGTCATCTGCGTAGAGGGAGATTTGAACAGTAGGTGGCAAGGACCTGTCCAAACCAAGAAGAGATATATTGAAGAGGGTTGGACTTAAAATCCCTCCCTGAGGAACGCCACGAGACACATGATGTAAGGACGTGTCACCTTGATCCGTTGACATGTAAATGGTCCTATCCCGAAGATAGTCAGAAAGCCAGTTATACATTCGTCCAGCAATGCCAATTGAACGCAAGGCTAAATGAATCGCCTCGTGTGTGACATTATCAAATGCTCCTTTAACGTCAAGAAAAACAGCAATAATTAGAGACCGCTCAGCTTTGCTGCGCCTGACACAGTTGGCAAGAGCAATAACATTATCAATACTGCTTCGGCCTTTTCGGAAGCCAGACATTGATGGAGGGTAAATTCCCCTATTCGTCAAGTCCCAGGTAAGGCGTGAATGAACCATTTTTTCCATCAATTTCCCAACACAGCTTAGCAGTGCAATAGAACGATAAGCGTTTAGATCAATTGATGGCTTACCAGGTTTAAGAACGGGTATTACGCGCGCAGTCTTCCAGCTCTCTTCAAGGCTGCCAGCTATCCAAGAGTTGTTATAGATGGTAAGCAGCTGAGTTTTGGCTTTTCTTCCAAGACGCGACCGCGAAGTGTAGCTAACATGGTCAGGCCCTGGGCAAGATCTTTTGTTGGTAACTGCTAGCGCAGCTTGAAGTTCTTCCATAGTGAACAGTTCGTCTAGGAAAGAAGTGTTGGGCGACGCTGTCGCTGAGCACCACCATTACGAGATGATACATCCTCAAACGAAGCACCTACACTATTACATGCGTCTCCTACAATGACAGACGACGTTGTCGCACTAGTACCGGCCACAGGTTTTATCGCACGAGTTGAATCTCAGCGACACCACACACAAGATTATTCCTACACACCATGCTAGTTTCATTCATCTATTACTACTCACTAATCAGTCAGTCACACTGTCATCACCCCCAATAAATCAACCAAGATTATTCCTACACACCATGCTAGCTTCATTCATCTATTACTACTCGCTAATCAGTCAGTCACACTGTCATCACCCCCAATAAATCAACCAACAATAAATATATCGTGAGCACTCTATACTAGTCGTCTGTCATTTTTTCTGCATGTTTTTCGACTCGTCCTTGAAGCAGACGTGCAGTTTTCATTGGAACACAGATATGCCACCTATCTCGACAAAGATGTATCAAATTTGTAGTTCCAGTGGCCGCCGCACGACGGCGCCACTCAAATGTTTTTGCCCACAGCCCTTTGACTTGTCCTTGAAACCTCCCTGTCAAACCAGGGTACGGCGGCAGCCTTTCAACTCAACGAGCCTAGTACGCTTGGCGTAAAAGAGGGATATAAAGACGAACAGGAATTACGGAGACTACGGGCCCGAAACTTGATAAAAAAGAATAAACATGCAAACGCTCATAGCAGTTGTTAATTAGTGGCGCCATGGCTGAAATCTGAAACTAACAATAACTACTGCAGTGCAGCGAGCTCAACTAAATACTAGTCATAAATGTCGTGTAGAAACCAAATACCGAAATACCACGTTGAGCACCTGCATCGAAAGATTATTGCAACATTGGATAGGAGCTCTTACACACTCCAGGTTTCTTTGTATTTGTAGCTACTGACAACTAGGTTGTGTAATGAATCAATGCTAGATTTCAGTATGACCTGCCGCTAGTGGGATTCGTTGTGATCCGAAACCCTTCTTGAGAAACGTGCGAACTAAATTCGTTCTAATTAAGTGCAGCATGAGCGATCTCAATTGTGGCTCATTTGATAAGACGGCGACATGAAATAAAGAAAGCAATCCTTACTGACAGTAGTGTGGCAACATCCATAAAATAAGGCAACTTAAGTTGTTGTTTACTTTGAAATTCTGAATCAGCGTCGTCTCTCAGTGACCGTTGTTCTTGCAAATCAGTGATGCAGCGCCTGACGCGACTGCCAATGACAGACACAGAAAGTAGGCAGCTTTTTCGAATCTTCAGTCTTGGTGCTGTAAGTGGAGAGTGCCGCTGTCAACAGAGCGCTGGCGAAGCGCAGGCGCCTTTATTTGAAGAATGACCCGAGTGACATGCATTTCTGCATTCTCCTAGAGTCTAGCTCGGGAAAACTGTAGGCGCAATCACTTGTGTTCGTTTACCTTTTCTTTTCTGTGAAAACAAATAAGGCTGAGAAAGTGACAAGCAGTAGTGTCGTTCATCTTCATTGCCTTAAATCCCGTCTTGTGCGCTGAATTTGCATCAACGTTAACCAGGAAGCTTTACCTGCACCGAAATATAGTTAGGTAAATGGCACACGCATAACATAAGTTCCACGCAAATTACAACAAATTAGAGAAATCGATCAAAACTACACGAGAAGACGCTTCCATGCATGCGTGTGCACTTTCTCAGTGCCCGTCGTGGGCATAAATGCCGCCTTCGAAGCGTGCTTCACCGCAGACAGACAAGTGCGAAGGGGAAGCCAGCTTACTGAAACCTGGGAAGTCTGTTTCAACAAAGTGATTGCATAAAAAAATCTCACGATTATAGCTGCGGATAATATATAAAAAAAATTACCCGATCGAAGCAAAATGACTTTTTAATTTAAATGTCAACTGAATGTTGAATATTGCTTTTGAAGAGCAATTTGTTCTCAAAACGTGTGAATGCTAGAATGAATCACACCAATTATAAAAATGACCGCAGCGGCGTCTGTATCAGCATGCTGTGCATGCAGTGTTGCAAGAAGTGGACGTTCGGAGCTAGCGAAGGAGGTATGAGGTATGAAGGTATTGAGGGACCAAAAGCAGCAACTTCAACCATAAGTCCTGCTTGACACGGCGATAAATTGTCATGAGCTGTGAACGAGCAAAACAGCGTATGTATATACAAAACACGGGGCGCACATGTAAAGTCAGCATGCGAAACCTGCCAGCTTTTACACTAGAAATACACATGCTCAGCACTTTGGAAATTAAAATGACACTGACATGGCCCTCGAAAAATTTCAAAATGAGCAAATATTAGGACGGAAAAACAAAAGTAGTATTATACCTCGATATATATCTCGCATACAGCTGATCAAATATATTACAATTAACTGTAATCGTATGAGATGAACTCCAATTTAATAAATAAATATGTAATGAATAAAAAATTATAATACTGTTACCAAAAAACAAAACCGCACCACTACTATAAAATAAAACCATGCCAGACACTGGAATATGCCACGATAACTGTATATAACGGGTGATTTGTTTTATTCTTTAAAAAAGTATACTTAAAAAAAAAAAAAAACATCACGAGAGATATCTCGGCACATTGTATGCAGGCGTGTTCAAAAGGAAGGCCGACATTGTTTAAGTGACGGAGGTGAATTAAAAGACCATTAGGTAAATTAGTTAACTATAACTAGGCAATATAGGGCGTATTCTTGGTTTCAAGGCGCAAAAATAGTATTACCAAGTTACAAATTCGTTAACGTCGAACGTGATCACAGCTTTTAAGCCTCCTAAATGCACTGTAGTTCGAAATATCGACATAAAAAAAAGGGCCTTTGCAAGGTGGTTGAGATGGCTTTACTCTGTCGTACATTTAAAAAATAGCGTCACCCCGCGGTATCGTCGCCAAAATCACGTCTTCGTCTACACCTAGAAATACGCAAACTGCGTCTCTATCTGCTGCGTAAGAAGTTCAACTAAACACCATTTTCATTAATGACCAATGCGGAAAAGACAACCCAACACGCTACTAAAAGCTCATTTTTGTCGCTCATTATTTCAAACTACAGTGCCGATAAAAATAAAATTTGGAGGACGCTTAAGCTTCGCCTTCAAGAGTGGAACGCGATCGCGTTATTGCACCTCGTCGAGAAAATTTATTAAACGCAAGGGTATTGGGGCATCCTCGCACCGGTACCCGCGCGGACCGAAGGTACCGGTACCCGCGCGGCCCGAGAAGCGGGTGAGCGAAGATAGTGATCTAAAGAAAGGAAAGACGCTTGATTCTACAACCCGTGAGGGTGCACGGCAAAACGTCAGGGGCGAGTGGCGCGCCACGTGTCGGGGCAGCGCCGCACATTGCGAGGAGGGGTTCTTCTCTGTTTGCCGCAAGATGGCTCTGCATGTGTGCAGAGCGCAGAAGAAATGTAGCGGAAACGTACTTCGCTACTCGTGTAACTGCGACTTCTGTAAGTAACATGCTCATAATTACCGATATACACCGCAGTATAGCGTTCTACGGCACGTTTCTAAGGCAACACCGCATTCACTAGAAGCGCTTTTGTACCGCTTTCAAGCATCGAGCTCGTGACCATTTGTTGTTCATGTATACTTCGGAAATAAAGAAACAAAAAAACTCGTGGCTGAGTGGTAGCGTCTCCGTCTCACACTCCGGAGACCCTGGTTCGATTCCCACCCAGCCCATCTTGGAAGTTGCTTTTTATTTATGAAGTGCGTGCCGGGATTTATCGCTCACGGCCAACGCCGCCGACGCCGACGACACCGGCTTTTCTGCGACACGAGCTCCTTAACGCTACCGCGTTAAAAATGTATAAACCTGGCTCGCCATCAATGCTGACGTTCGATCTCAATAAAACCTTGGGTCCAGGAACGAGATGTTAGACGTTTCTTAGTCATTTGTAATTACCCGACCTCTTTAAATTGAGTTCTGCGACCAAATAACGTTGTTCTTGCTGTACAGTACATCTGCAGAGACAACACCGATGTGTCACCAATTGTTTTTAAAATGAAATTCAACAAACACTTAATATAACCCCTCTATATTATACCGATTAGATGAGAGGTAACACCGGAAAAAAGGAAACTGCAGTAGTTTAGAAGCAGGAACACCAAGGAGAAGAGTCGTCTGATCACTCGAAATTGCACTGTACACGATCCTCATAAAGAATTTATACTCTTCTCTCTACTGAACGTCCCAAACATATTTCGTAGAGTGAGGCTGGCGTCACGAGACATGAATTGACAATCTGGATACCTTCTTCAAAGATGCAGTCACAAAATTACAACAGTGGCACGATACAATAAAATACAATAGAATCTTTATTGTGCAATAAAGAATACAAAATATCACTATCAGGCCTGACAAAGCCTCACAGTGCTTGACTGGCAGTGTCTGGCAGTCACGTTAAAGAGAACTGCACAAAGCTACTGGTGGAAAAGTAAAACAAAAATATTTTAAACTTCTGAAGCTGTGATAGTTTGCTTAATCTCATATCTAGCATTGACATCTAAGACTAGCGCCTTTGGCAGGAAGAGAACAGTGACTTCCTTCCTTTGTAACGGTTTAGGAATGACGTATCGTCACTCAGGACTCAAGCAGCGGGCAAGGTATACCGTATCATATATTTCATTCCAAAAGTATATGAGCTAAATTCGGCATATTCATCAGCTTAACAACATCCGTCTCTTTGTTTAAACACAATATTATGCCACTACTGATAATAACTGTGCATTGAATTAACTCTATAAGCCCACCCAAGATTACAATGGCCATAAAAAGTCCGCCCATAGCGCAGCACTGTAAGCTAAAACATAGACAATATTTTTTCCCACGAAGATTGGCATGAAACATCGCATATCTTACAATGAACAGAAAACAGCGTGCATCTTTTTATGTAAGTGAGACGAATGCGAGTTCCACAGAAGATCATTATCTAAAAGAAACCCCATATACTTAAGTGATGATGCGTATTTAATTCGACGGCAAGTGCATGATGTGCGAAGAAAACACGGTTTCAGTAAAAAAAAAAAAATTCATCGGGCTATGGAAACATACCAGACCTGCTTCAATAGGAATGATGCCTATTGAGTTAGCAAAGAACCAGTCCATAGGATTAACTTCCTTGTTTTGCAGATAGCCGATTGCAGAGGATGCAATAGCAGCATCGTCGGCGTATTGATTTAAATAACTGTCTACTGCGTCGGCTTGAGCGTTCACGTAGAAGTTAAAAAGCAAAGGGCTTAATATTGAGGCCTGAGAAACTCCTGATTGCATATGCGAAATAACAATAATATATTTCCCAACTTTACATATTGTCGTCGACCCTGGAGAAAGATAGTTGGTAGACTCAGAAAAGGTCCGCGAAATACTAGTCGAGGCAGTTTCTCTAAAAGAATGGCATAAAAAAAAAAAACACTGTCAAACGCCTTAGAAGCATCCAAAAGGAGAGCACATGCTACCCGAATTCAACAGATCAGAAAAACCTTCTAGCAGTGTTTGCATACCTTTCTCCTGTACAAATCCGTACCGGTTTGGTGATATTAGACTATGCTAATATAGAAAATGCGTTATGGTAAGAACTACGTGTTTTTTTTTTTTTTTTCAATATATGCGCTATACTCAGGATTATTGAAAGAGGTGTAGTTTTAGACGTTATTGCCTACATCTTGCTCATGAAGAGGAATGCAGTGTTCATCTTGACAAGGACCTCACCAGCAGCTACAGCACCGTTTACAAGAGATAGCTACACATGCTTAATTACATCGAAGATCCTTTACAAAAGTTCATTAACAGATATTTTATGAAAACAAGGTGATGAGCTGACCTTCTGGTTATAGACGACGGATTTATATTCCTCAAGCAAAAGTAACAGAGGATCCACTGAATCTAACAGACTACCTGATAAAGTACACACAAATGGCTGTTGTATTTTCAACACAGAAATACCTAAAGAAATAGATTAAATAAGTTGGCTACTGTTTGGTCATCTACAGAAAATGGAGCAATATGTACTCTTCAGCACCTGAAATTATAAGATTGCTGATAATCGACCAAAGTTTCTTCATGTCGATTAAGCTTCTTGAAATTTATTTTTGAAAAAAGCGTGTTAAGCAAACCTCTACTAAAAAACAGCTCATGGGATGCCCGAATTTTTTCCCGACACATTCATCCCCATTCGTTCCACAACCTCCAGACGTTCTTCCCTATATTTTCGGTAGGAACTTAAACGCATGCAAAGAATCTTCAGTGACAGTGAGAGCGGTGCATGCGTCCTGGCGCGTTGCCGTACAATGAACAGCCAATAATATCCGCCTCTTTTAATCGTCACTTCCCTCCCTCCCTAGCTTCATTTCTCCTTCAGCATTCCTCACCACAAAAAAAAAAAAAGAAAGAAAGAGAAGAGTGGCACAGACAATAGTGTCGATCTCACAAGCCCTGAAGAAACAAAGCCCGCACCAAGTGCAAGGACACGAAGGGGAATCTTAATGTTAGAAAACCAACGAAAGACAGTACACGCAATAACAAGCAGTACAATAGCCCCCGCGTTCGTAGAATGCCGGGAAGCCGGCCCTGTCCTTCCCGCTCACCTAAGTTTATTGGGACGCATGCACATTGCCGCAATGTTTACACAGGATAAAGAAAAAAGAACACGAAAATATGAAAAGCGAGAAATAAATAAGAAGATGGCGATGAGAGAAGAGACAGAGCTACCACGGATATAAGCGTGTGCGGGCACAGACAGCACAATGGGGAGGGGGGGGGGGGGGGGGGGGAGTACTTCTTGTAGGGAGAAAGCGGCTATGCGCCAACGACGGCCACTGAAAGGTGAAAGGTAGTGCTAATACCGCAGCGGAAGCCGAGACAAGCTTCTGCAAGTAGGCGAAAAGGGGTTTCGCGGTGACGCGGGCGCCTCTCGCTCCATACATGCGCTACGACCGTCGTCGGCACGTGCTGCATTTTGGACGACGATCAGAAGGAAACTAGCACAACACGAGAGTGATAACGCCGTCCGCGCAGAGTACGCGAGAACCCCGGGAAGTGTCCAATATAACGCGAGACGGTGAGAGATGAACAGAAAAAAGTACAAGCAAGCAGCGAAAGCGTTACAAGGAGTGTAGGCCGAGATGCCAAGACGAGAACCCGTAGTACATCCATGTGCTGAAACAAGCTCAGAAAGCAGTAAGGCAAGAAAAACAAAGGAGACAAGCCGTGGCAATGCGACAAGCGGAGAAACTCGTCTCTGGTACTCCCACACTGAAGCAACTCCTCAGTTTGTTTTTCTTGCAGAGCGGACTAGTGGCGCGGATACGTTGTTTTTTTTTTTTGTTGTTGTTTTTTTCATCAATATTTTCTGGCAATGAGCGGTTCGTTCCTCGGAAGGAATATAAGACGTACATACACACAGGAATAGGCGTGGGTGTCTGTAGTCACCCTGATGTTACACCTGCCTTCGTGATGCCCACGCCAAACAATGTCTGTGTCTCGAATCGCAGCTCGGAGTACAGCAGGAAAAAAAAAAAAAATCTGATAATCTATTCCAACGTCCATTGTATAAGGCATCAGATATTTAACATGGCTACGCTACGCACTTCTGCAGTGACAGTAATGTACGGGAGATGGTTCCGATGGAAACAAATCAAGAAAACTAAACTTCTCGTTTTGCCTCCAGGATAAACAAAGCCCAGTAAAGCACGCACAGTAATACAAAATGTTGGACGAAAGGCGCAGGGTAGGCGATAAAACTTTACATGAAGAAGAAAAAAAGAAAAACGTCATTATGGTGTTACACCGCAAACATGAAAGAAGAAACAAAAAAAAAAAAACACACATTGCCATTTATTTCAACGCGGCATAAGCACCACGGGTCATATTTACCATGACGTTTTTAGCGCACGAAACCTTGCCAAGCAACCGCAACTCCGACACAAATGTCGCAAGTTTATCTCACCACGTATCAGGCAATATATATTTCAAAGCAAGGAAAACTCTGCCACGGCTACATTTGTCTCTTGCATAATCAGCATCGCAGTTGCGCATCACCAAGAGAGAAGTGCAGAGAGCGAGCTCGTGAACATGTTTGCGGAAAGCAAAGTGACTTATAAGAATGGAACAACCCGCTGAAATTGCGACGCAAGTTGCGATCCAACCAGAACGAAAAAAAAAAAAAAGTGCATTAAATTCTGCTCTCATTCTCCGGTAACTAAAGTCGACGCTCCATCTTTTGAAATTATTCAATATGGCGTCACCCAAAAGTGCGAATACAAGCGGAGCTACATGAACCACACTTGCACGCGCTTTGAGTTTCTCCTCAGCTAAGCATTATATATTTACCTAAAACTCTCCACGGGCTACCCGTTTTTATTTTCATGTACGTTCTTCCTTCTGAGGCACCGCAACTTTCAACAAGGTTGACTGCCAGCCTTGTCCTGTTCTCTTCTTCCTTGTGTCTCGTCCTTTGGCTGGTTTAAAATGAACCGCAGCTTTCACCGCAGCTTGGTAACGAACATACTTCGCGTCTCCCTGTGTTTATTCCTTGAGTTACCCTTGCCTTCCTAGGTATCTCATTCATTCATTCATTCATTCATTCATTCATTCATTCATTCATTCATTCATTCATTCATTCATTCATTCATTCATTCATTCATTCAGCTCCATATCTGAGGTTCCTTCTGAACTCATTCCTCTCTTTGCATTCTCCTTAGCTCTCTTCAGCCTGTTTCGTTCCCAATGATTTTGCTTCTTTCTTTCTTCTGCTTTCTTTCCTCTGCTTGCTTCCCTGTGCCTTCATTTTATCCTCCCGCCCGACGTATCAGCTACAATGTTTCACCCAAGCGTGTCACCGGAGGCCCTCGTCACGGCCACGGTTCGCGAAAAGCATGTGGCGCGATTTCTGCAGCCCCCAACCATACAACACGGAACCACTACCTAACCGTGCCGCTTTTTTTCCAAACTCAGTAAGCTCACCGGGAAAGCCAGATATCTTTTCCACGGTCACGCTTTCGGCCTTGGCACTTTGAAAAGCTGGGTAGTGTGTTGTTATACTTTTATTCCTTCGTACTCTTCTTCGCTTCATTCGGCTGTCAGGCACGATAGCTCAATGCTTTCATCGAGGGGAGCCGGCTGTGAATGCAACAGGCGCTGCTCACTGCTTCCGCTTTCGCCAATCTGATAAAAAAAGAGCACAACTTGGAAGCAATTGTACTGAGTGTTCCCCGTTACATGTCGCACTTGCTAGATTGACAAATTTGTACAAAGTGGTTAGTGCCTAGTCAGCATGCAAGCGTCCCTGCAAGCCCAACATCGCACTAAGATAAGAATGTTACAATCAAAACGTTTTGCTACCTATCGACGTGAAAAAGTATTACAACCTCATGGTTCTAATACTGTTTCAGCGTAACATTCGAGGAACAAAAAATGCAGCCAATTCAAACGATTTGGTCTAATGCGAAGTACATACTGCGCAAGCACGTTGCATTTCATTTCTATTTCGTTGCGAGGCCAGCGCGAAATCTGTGAGTGCACGGTGACTTTTGTGGTAGCTATGACACTTTTGGGTCTTTTAATACACGTTGAGAGGACAATGTGTCAGCGGTGTCGGATCAAGTGCGCGCGAACGCAAGTTGGTGAAGACGACACCCAACGCACAAAGCGAGAGTGTTACAATCAAGCACGCGGGTGATCGGCTGCGGCGATAGCTGCGAAGTTCAGAAATCGTTTGCAGACAAAAACCTACACAGAGGATTTTTTTTTCTTGGAATGTCAACTGCCCAGGCTCATCATTTCTTGTCGCGGTTTTTTTATTTACCCCACGAAATATACATTTAACACTAAAACATACATATTTTTACGACACACGCACTGAGACTGTTTTTCATTTATGCGTATTCAAATTACGCTTGGCATATACTATCCATAAATAATGAAAACGGAAGAACTTACCAGCTCGTCACGAAGCATGCTCAACTTGGTCTGCTTTGTTGCATTGTTCATCGTTCGGCTCCGGAATTTCAAGTTCACGACTGTCCTCGCAATGAAATGAACCTCACCGCGAATGCACGTTTGCAAAGAATGGTCCAAGTCATAAACACGTACGGAGACTTGTATCTGCGCTGTGAGGCAAGAACGGTGCTACTCCCCGGATCCTCTTGCTTTGCCTGAACGACGGGGCGAAGGAAAAGCGCGCACTCAACGAGAGGGTGACGCGTGCGGTCTACGCTTACTCTTCACCTTTCAGTCAGCGAGAGAGAGCAAGAGAGAGAGAGAGAGAGATTTTTTAATAGATGGGGTTTCTGTAGGACGCTTCATCGCAGAGGTTCGGATGCCAGCGTATAACAAGGTTTGGTTCTCTGAAAGGGAGCATGATTGGGCTTTTGGTTTGAATTGCTGCTACTTTTCGAGGCGCGCATCACTGTATTATACTGCTGAGACTGCCACCGATACCTGGCCAAAATACAGGAATTGTTTGTTTAAAATGCGCAGACCTTCGTCAGTAGCGGATTCTTGGCCTCCCTTAATTTCTTCGCTTTCGTCGTATGAACTGCACTTTGACCTCGTAGTCTTAGTCCAGTTTTTGAAACCGATGCCTAAACAGGCCGAAATAAGGAATTGTGTTCCAGATTACAGGACTAAGGTTAACGACCCATGTATAGAAGATTTTACGGAAGGGAGAAGGGTGCTGCCATATTGGGCGCTGGGCTACTTCCCTAGCAAAATAAAGAGTTGACGACACCCCCCCTTAACAGCCCAGTCAAACCGGTTTCTCCGAGGGTCGTAAAATGGTCTATACTGTCTTGAGCTTCCTTCCAAAGAAGAAATGGTGCAGAAGAAAATGTGTTATACAAATTCATTTAACTAATCACGAATCTTGCGGCTACTCTTTGCACCCAACTTTGACGGTTAGTGAAGGGTGTACTTTTTCTTAAAACTATCTTCGCAAAAAGAAAAAAAAAAATATCCGAGCGTCTTCTGCAACAAGTTACTTCGTTACCCTTGGTATTCCATGCACTAGCACATCGCGCAAACCTCCTTCCTACCTCATCAGTGCTTATAGCTGTATGCGCGAAAAGGAATGTGCGTTCGTACCGGCTGTTCCTAACGTTTCTTTATTTCTTTTCGCCTCGTCTTGTTCCTTCGTTCGCAGCCTCGGCCTTCGCTCGTTCTGTCCTTTTATGCCTCCAGCTCCACCCCTAGACTCTGTGTCCCCTTGAAAACGGTGCAGTGCGGCGAAAGTCGAGAACTGGGTGAGCCGGATCCTATATGCCGCATTTACGAAGTTCTGCGGCGACGTACGAGAATACATCCTTCTGTTTTGCAGTGTAATAGCGATATTTAGCAGACTTTAAGTAATCGAAAACACAGGCTAGACACATACTTAGTTTAGGACGAACAATTCTGCGGTTTAAAAGCGCGAATGGTGCACAGAAGACGCACACACCCGAGAGCCACGCAACAGAGGCCATTGAGTGCTGTGTCAGCGTTTTCCTCCTGTTCTTGTTATTGCACTGATCGCTGGCTTAAATCTCGTAGCCCTGAATAGTCCATGCTTTCAACTGGCGCAGCCAACGCGAAGACATCGACTGTGAATCGGGAGTCAGCAAATATCTAGACCGTTCACTTTCGCAATTAAGCTGTGCAAGCTCTGTAGCTTCCGCGGGAAGTGATGCACGGTTGTAGAGTCAGGGTTTGGCCCTCGGAAGGGCGGCAGGTGGTTCTGACGCGAGTCCCTGTTTTTGTTCGTCCTCAGAGCTCTGGCGCTGTCAGAGGTGCATACAGGCAAGATGTAAAAAAATAAAAAAAAGAAGGCTTATACGAGGAAGAACTGGCATTGTAGTCGATCAAGCGCACGTGTACTTTCGCCTCTTCTCGGCTCGCTAAAAGGCGCAAAGCCAAACAGATAGATAAAAGCGGAGAAGCGCTCGTGGGCGGGAGCGCCTGCTGGCGTGGGCTGCCTCGCAGCAGGGTCCAGACTCCTCAGCTCGCACATACACCTGAGACCTCGCAAGAGGCAGCCTGGAGGGCTGCTTTAGCGTTTGTTCTATCTTTTTTGTTTACGTTTTGTCTTGGGTTTTCTTTTATCATGCTTTTTCTGTTCAGGCTTTTTTCACGTCGTTGTTGAAGTCACTGCGCCCTTTGTTCTGCTTTCATTGCATGGTCGTATTTTTTTTTTTTTTGTTATGTCTGCCGGATCACGTGGAGTACTTTGGAATAAATAAAGCTTGTGACCAGGTAAAGTGCACGCCGATTTAAAACAGACCAAATCTTGTTCTTGTGGCTAGCTGCAAAATTAACTTGCAGGTAGAAATTGAAATAAGTTATGCACACATGATGCGGTTCACATGCCGGAGGCTTCTCTATGTCGCTACGGCGCTTTTCTTCCCAATTACGTATTTATACCCCGTCTTTTCATCTTCCTGAAATCATGGTAGCCTTTGCTTTTTTGTTTCTCTGAACCTAAACTTTCTAGCGCTATAGCTCTGTCTCCAACCGCTGCAAAACTACCCACTTTCTCAAGTGCCCCAAATGACCCCCCCCCCCCCTTTTTTTTTCTTGCAAGGTAGAAAAAACTCAGGGTAAATCAGAGTAAATAGCTGCAGTTTGTTTCTGATTTTCACTGTCTCTCCTCTCTTCCTCTCTTTCTCTGTTACCCGAAGTTCTTTGCACTGGCCTAGCTCTGTCCGAAATGCTTCGCATCTATACACTCTCACAAACATCCCACGAGAGTCGCCTTTCAGCAGTGCGCATTCTCAGATCAAGCTCTGACTGTTTTATTGTTTCGACCCCGCACACGCATCCTTTGTTACACGCCGTACGAACTCTTTACCGCGAGATTTACAATGCACGCGCACACACTACCCTTGCCCTCCTCCTCGTTTCTTGTTGTTTGAAAGCACGCCGATAATGCGTTGAGCGGTCGAGACCAGCTCCATCGTCGCCGAGGGTCCTCGGGTCATCAACATTCAGCGACCGCCTCCTCTTCTGTCGCTTTCCGTCTTTGAGGTCCGTCGCGTCGTACTAGCTTTTGCTCTGAATGAGGACCGCAGCTGCGTCTATGGCGTTGCGGCGGGAGCACAAAGGGAATACCGTAACGCTAGCAACGGTAAGCGGGCGGACAGAAAAAAGCTCAGGGGAAATTTTAAAGAGTGCCTGGGTAAGCACGAAGCGCGCTGCCACCCCCCCCCCCCCTTTTACATATCTCCACTTTTCTTTTCTACCCTTCTGAAAACGGTCGAGAAATTTTGAAACGGAAAAGGAGAAAAAGTGGGGACAGAGCGGAATTCAGAATTATGCATGGAAAACCGGCGAAGTTTACTGCGGCTGCCTTCCTTCCCGCGTTTGATGCAATATCAAATAGTTTATTCCCTTCATCCTGAATAGGAAAGGAAACAGTCTTCCGTCATTTTTCCTCCCTAAAAGCGTGCACCTTTGGCCTAGTGGTTTCAGCATCCTCCCTTTGGGGTAAATGCGATAACGAATCGCCATTGCCGCTGGGTATACGCGAAGGCACTCGGGCGCACCTTAGGCCAAGTTACAAGTGTAACGAGTGGTGTGTTCATGATATGCCAAAGGTGTTTACTGAAATTCAGCACTGTCATCAAAACCATACAGCAATCGGGGTTCTAGATAGAGCCTTGGCATCAGCCAATGAGGGAGCGGAATTCCTAAGCCCGTTCAAGTATGTTGGTATAGTGAACGCAAAGTAGCCGCTCAGTCGCGATAATGCAGGAGTGTGTAAAGTGCAACCGTATTTAGAGCTTCAGCTTAGCCTATGCGCGTTTCTAGATATGCCGAAATCATACCGCTGGCACATTAACCGCGCCGTAAATTTGATATGAAGCTAACCACGAGTTAAAATTTTGCCCAGCTAGGTGAAAATACATACACCGTGAGAGTTATGTATAGCGAAAGCTACACTGCGCTAGGTTTTCAAGCCGTCGGCACAACACTGCTCTGTCTTATCGTCTCACCTCCAATTTTACGGCACTTCGATCCAACTACTCTCACTGAAATTAATACCGATGCCAGTCTTCTTCGCCTTCTTTTACTTCTTTTTCTTCTTCTTTACTCCTCCAACTCCTGACCAAGCTTTCGGTTTATACTACGTGGCAGTAGCTACGCAACGGCAAAAGAAGGAGAAAGAGAAGAAGAAGAAGTAAAAGAAGAAGAAGAAGACCGATAACTCGGTAGTTGGTAGAGGCGAACAACAACAGCGAGTTGCTAGGACAGAATAAGGCAGTAACTACTCATTAACATCTACCCAAGCGCAGCCATACGGCTACAAAGGAAAGCTATACAACTCTCTCAGAGCTTGTAGTTAAAGAAAAACTCGTCCTGGTCCGGGGATCGAACCCGGCACCACCGCCTTTCCGGGGCAGTCGCTCTAGCGACTGATCTAACCAGGAGGGCCAGCAAATCAGATGGTAGGGCGACAACGAATTGACCTATAACTCGAAGTGGGAATGGTGATGGTCAAATATTTATGGGAAGGTTCGTTCGAACGTTGTGACGGCGGAACAATAAATCCAGGTGCCTGCAGAAAAATCAGCTGCATCACTCACAGCTTTCGCTCTATCACTACAGGTTCAAGCCATGCTTCAACCCCCACAAATTTTTACGAGCTTCTGTTTGCCCTTATACACTTCGTGAGACTGGGAAAGTGCAGTTTGGTTTCGGAGAAAACACAGTGGCTGGACGAATACGTAGCGCCACGCGCTCTGCAATTATCTTATTTGCCTCGATCGTGAGTACGTACCGTTCCATTTCACGTATAGCAAAGCAATGCTCGACGCTGCGAGGCAAGCCTTAGCGGAGCGCTATGAGGGATAAGCTGAACGTTTAGGGCATCTCTACGTCGTATGTTTAGCCTTTTCGTTTTCTTTTTCCTGTCTCTAAAAGCTGTCGATAGTCAACCCGCGTGCTTAGGTATCAGCGCCCGTACGTTATATTCGCTGGGTCACTCTCCGGAGGCGCCAGTCGCGTTTAATCCAGATACGAGTGCGCTAACCACTACTACCTGCACAGTAACCAGCAAGCAAGTCGCTGGAAGCACTGCCCATCCACGGTCCAACGTGCTATACCAGCATGCTTTGCGACCTTGGCCAGCTCGTAACTGGCTTGACCACCTCCCGATCCTCTTCCCTCAGGGTTATCAGCGCTGCACCTTTAATGCATTAACTGAAAACGACGGTCAAAAGGTGGACCGCGTTGATGGTCCCGCGTTTCGACGCTGGATTTGTGAATACGGGTAAGGGAGACCGAGAGGGTCGGAGTTCACGAAGAATGCCGAAGCTTTCGCTCCAAACTTGCCCTTTGTTTCGTACGCGCCATTGTGGCTCAGAACAATGACGTCTGGGTGCATGCCGGGATGTCGATAGAATAACGAATATGAGGGGAAGGGGAAGGGGGGGGGGGGGCTGCTTTCTCGTGTAAAGTCTGGCGCGTTTTTATGTGAACGACCCCCTCTACGGAGATGTAGGGCGCCCCGTAAACTACGCTAAATCGTGAGAACGTGAGCGCCCGGGGAAAAAGAAAGACTAAGCTGAAACAGCTAGAGGGACGAGTGATAGAGCGCTATGGAGGTGGCCTGTGTGTTGTTCCGGATGAATGCACGTGCCACTTCGAATACCTCGAAGGATGATGGGGAGAGGAGAGCATGGTGAGTAGAGAGGCGGATGAGGATGACGGTGCGGCGTGTCGTCTTTCACCTCGCGCGCTGAGTGGCCACTGCCGCTGGGGACGCCGTTATTGTGTCGGAGCGGGGCAGGCATTGTCGCGAGTCAAAAAGGGGAGCGCACATGACCCGTCGTCCCGTGTGTATGGGGAAAAAGGAGAACGGGAAGGAGGGGCTTTTGTTTTACGACAGACTGCATGAAATTCGAAGCTCTTTCCACCATTAAGGCTAATGAATTGTTTTGTTTAGCTTGTTGCTTAATTATACAAAAGGGAATAAAAAAGATACGGGGAGTTTTCCTATACCGTTTGCAAAACTTCTATATTGACTCTAGCGGTGAGGGCGAAGAGGGAAGGAGGGTTCGGAATGCCCGACAAAGTCCCGCCGTGAAAGACCCTTTTGTTGAGCTGGCCTTTCGAGCTCGGTAATAAGTAAACAACTTGATGGCTGCCCAGCTGATTACTAGCGTGGTCGGTTGTCGGGGAAATGAATGCGTTGCGAGGGGAACGCAGCTCGACAGGGACACGAGCTGTGGAAACGGGAATGCCGAACTGGGTATCGGCCTGCATGCAGCGCCTCATTATCTCTGTAATAACTGTATTCCTTACACAGCCTGTATTTCGGGAGCGCTGTTATGTTCCTCTTTGTGTCGCTCCAATGCCTCGCTTAATAGAGACCGTTTTCATTGAACGGGCCTTAACGGATCAGTGCGGTGTTTATGTGAAACTGCCGTCATATACAGACTGTTCCACTTGAACAACGCAAAGATTTCAAACACGAGCAAACAAACAAAGTACCTCGGACGTGAACTGAACCAGGTGCGGGATGTTCGCACTAGCCTTCAGTAACTCGAACAATTTTTCATTTTCTATTAAAGCTAAGCGGTTTAACCAATTTAATTATTTGGCTTAACCAAATTCCCTATATACATTTCAAGAATTGGCTGCAGACTCCAAGCATGAAACATAAAATTGCAGGAGCACATTCCGAACCCTCTGAATAAATTATTTCCGGCGTGATATGCCTCACGTAGTCCTTTCGCTATTCCTCGTATTTGCTATTCGGTTCGTCTCTAATCTCTTTGTGCCTTTGTTATCGGACATTCGTCGCCGTGCAGTGGTAAGCTACCCAGTGACGTGGAAGATTACCTGAGATATATACCGGTAAAGCCGTGCAGCAACCAAGCCTACGGACACCCGGACGCGCCTACGTGGCGTGGGAGTAGCTTAATTGTCTCACTCTTCGCCAAGAAGGCCCTGGAAGATTCGATTCCTATATTACCTACGCACATGAAAGTGGAAGCTCGAGTTGGAAGCTCCTGCCACATCATACGGTCTCAAGATGTTAGACAACCCGCTGAACAATCAGATCCCGGGCATGTCACCTGACAGCTACCAGCTGCCAGAGCCATATGCATATAATTTCCCGCTCAGAGCGCCGACATCTCGCCGAATTTTAAGGCGAAATCCTTTCTAGCCTCATAGAACGAAAACTCGTGCGCGAGATTTGTTCACGAGATCTCTAAGATTCCGCAATATTCCGCGAGACTAGTTCTTGTCTAGCGTTCCTACCATCTGAAATCCCACATTTGAACGCGCGCCAAGGAGCACAACGCGACCGGAGCGATGATGTACCATCCAAACACACACTTGCCGGATAAAGTGTGACACATACAGTGCCTTTCCTTTCCTGTAAACCAATTATAGTTATATGTAGCACTGCAACGAACGCCGATAAGAGACAAACGATGAGAGGCAAATGATGGGAGAGGAAGGGGAGGTTTTTACCATTCTGCTCTTAAGAGACATCTAAGAAACCCTCTATTTTTTTTTTTTTTTTTTTTTTTTGGATTGGGGGACCTTCAATGAAAGAGTGTTCAAGCACGTCACGAGGCGCTTGCTGAATCCTGTTGTGCTGCTTTCTGGCATGCGATGGATGGATGAATAAGGTCGGTGACAGTGTTATTGTGACCGCGAGTAAAGGCAGGCTGTTTTGCAGGTTGTATAGGTGCCGGGCCCTCCGCTAGTGCCGCATAAGAACGCCTGTACATGCTGCTCGCTGAACGTTTCGAAGCAATAAAACAGCCAAAATCGGCAAAGAAATGAGGAAAACAAGTCTTTTTAATGTTCTTAAAAGAATAAACGCTCAACAAACAGCGTGCACCGACACCGACACGTAAAAAAAAAAGCCAGAGGCCCAAATACCTGCATCCGGCACAGCGCACTGTCGCTTCCCCGTGGCCACAAAAATGGCGCAGCCGAAGCTTGTTCATCCATCGCACGCCAGGGAGCAGCACCATAGGGATGCGCAAGCGACAGGTCACGTGTTATTTTTCTTCTCTCATTTAGGTGAACTAGTTAATTACTCACTTAGTCAATTCATCAATTACACCAATTCTTTACTCGGAAACGCATTCGGAAACGAACACGCCGCAAAATATTCTATAGCAGGAAGAGAAATGCTTTCGCATTAGCGCACCTAAGCGGACCTAATTATAGCACACCTGAAATTTATTGTGCTCGTCATAAGCATAAAAAAGGTGTACACATTTGCATTTCCTGCGCCGAACAGAACAAAAAGTCCAGATTTTATTTTAGTTCAAGATAAATTAAAATTGGTGACTCCTAGCGTTGCAGTGAGTGCATAAGTGTGAAGTAAAAAAAATGCTCTTCATTCCTTTGAGCGGCAGACAGAAGCGGCGGCGGTTAGTGCAAATCCAGACGACGCTTCCTTATGCCTCCTTCTCTGCTAAAATACACGCCAGGACATAAGGTGCAGGCCGCAGCCAGAATTACTAACTGAGCTTACTATAAGCAATCAAAGAACGAGGAACACGTCGACAGGGCACAGGTACAACTTTAAGTTATATTCACATCGAGTCTAACCAAGCATCGTATTCACATAGGTTTAGGTGCCACTATTCGTATGCAAAATTCCCCAATCTACAAGGAATACCTTTCCGATAGTGTCTTTACCCCGTGCATACTTCCTGTCCGCGCTTTACGGTTGTCTTCTTTCATCTCTCATCCATACAAATCGCAGTGAATTGACCGATCGCGTGTTTCGCCGAAGACTCGGACCAATTAGAGCGGGAAAAGGGAGTAAAAAGAAGCAAACAATGAAGATGTAGCGCTTCGGAGACCACGAAATGCAGATAATGGAAGAACTAAAGTTTTTTTAATAAAGGCCTGAGAGCAAAGGTTCTTTCATTGTTTCTTCTTGATTGGAGTTGGTCGCGAAAAATGACAACGAAAATGCAGTCGCTGACAAATGAAAACTTTATCAATCGGAATATCATGGTTATAGTGAAGACGGACCTCTTTAAAGATGTAGCGTACCAATTACACGGAGCCGCCGGAGCTCTTCCAGTCAGAGGCTCCCGGCGAGAACCCTTAGATGCCTTAGATTCTCGACATCTTTTCTTAACCCTTCGGCTCGTCGCTGATTGTGCAGGCCCTCTCATAGGCAGGACTTCTGACGCAGCAGTAGTCTGTGGCCGCGTAGAAAAGCGGGCCCACCGTTCTCTCCGCGGATACCATGTGACCCGGTAATAATGCACAAAGCAAGAAAAGCGCACTACATCGCATGCGACGCTGGTATCACGTGGCCAGACAAAATACGAAGCGAGAAGAAAGGAACACTAAAACGCGTGTCTGCGCTAGCACACGCGACCGCGACAACACATGGCTCGCAGGAACACGACGGGGACACGTATACTTCGCCCATCACGTGACGATATCGAGCTCAGTGGCTCTGTACCTGAGATTTCTTTTCATCATGTAAAAAACGCAACCATGCATTTCTGCGCAGGACTGAGGCTTAGGGGAAGAAAGTCCCTAGGGAGAGCAGAGTCGAAACAAAATGGCGGAAACAAAGTAACAAAAAAATTTCTAGCCATCACAAAGATTGGCAGTGGATCAGTTCGTACATAGTTCAGCGAATGACGATATCGAGCTCAGTGGCTCTGTACCTGAGATTTCTTTTCATCATGTAAAAAACGAAGCCATGCTTTTCTGCGCAGGACTGAGGCTTAGGGGAAGAATTAAAGTCCCTAGGGAGAGCAGAGTCGAAACAAAATGGCGGAAACAAAGTAACAAAAAAATTTCTAGCCATCACAAAGATTGGCAGTGGATCAGTTCGTACATAGTTCAGCGAAAAACGGACTAGAGAGACGAGGACAGTACAGAGCTACAAGTCTCTCTAGAGACTCTCTAGTCCTGTCTTAACGCTACGTTTTTCGCTGACCTATGTCTGACAAATTCGCCCCACAGTATACTCTGTTAAATCAGTTCGTACGACCGCCGAAACGGAGTCTCAACTTTTATAGCGACGATACTCCAGACCAACACAGCTCTAAGACAGGACAAAGGAAGAGAGTTAACAAGTGTTCAAGAAAAAAAAAAAAAGCGCATGTGAGCGCTATCAGAAAGTAGCGCGGTTCTTCCTCTCTCAATGGGGATGGCCGATCACCAAATACGCAGTCCACACCGAGAAAGAAACAGCTCAAGTTTCTCGAGAGACACTCGATCGCTGGAGTGGGTAATTGCGTACCCCGAATCGGAGTAGGAGCTAAGCAGCTTAAAAAAATAAAAAAAATAAAAAGCGCTACCGAAGTCGTCGCGAGTTGAGCCTGGGCACGTGCTTTACGCATCAGATGAGTCGACCGGTGGGAGCTTTGATCGATGGGGCTTTTTAACCGGAGCCCACTTATCCGGTGTACGGTTTCTGGACTGCTTGCTCCGTTCGTGCCCTTATTCTGCCGCTTCAAATACTCGCCGCTTTCTCGGCGGCTTAAGAGGTCGCCTTTCAAGATGAGGAGCGGCACCGTCTCCAATATAATCTCTTAATGGCCATCATTAAAAAAAAAAGGATAACCTTGGTAGGAGAAGGCAGCATGAAAATACGGAAGGTCAAACAAAAGGAGACCGGCATTCTAACAATACCGCTTCTCGGCTTACGACTCCGGTAAAACAGTTCAGGTCAAACTGTACTGCGAACTTGTCAAGGCGAGAAAGATGGCGTTGTCAATATGGCGGTGCCACCTGAATTCGGTTCCATTATTTGTTTCATCTTCTTAATTCAGGACTAAAGCCTATAATCCTTACTTCCAACTCAAACAAAAGCAAAACATTATTCGAATTACCCGGATTTCGAACTACAGAACCTTTTAAATGCATCTGAAATTGAAATAAGCCAACGGGTAAATTAGAATAAATCCCCTGCCGAAATAAATGGTAGACCACTGTAAATTGATCCCGTAAAGTAGTTGTAATTCCTTCTTTCGCCTACAATTCTTTCAGAGCGTCTGAGCTAGAAACGCGATGTAATGAAAGGTATATTGAATTAGTCGTTTTTTATCAGTTCTTGCTGACGCCGGTGCAGCACCTCAATCAGCTTAATTAATATTTATGGTAATCAATCACTTCTCATTTTTTCTTTATTTACAGTGCGAGCTGTGGAGCACAACGACGTTATCCTGCGTTTTGTCCATTAATTGCTGCCCCTCGACCGGGTGGCCGAAATCGAGGTCGAAGGCGAGTTTGGCCGCCGGTTAATTAATCTTTTCCTGGTTTTTCTTGATCTATGGGGCTCACAAAATGTACGCACTCGGCAGAAAAATTTCAAGAATCTGCATACGCTCGAACACCTTGTCCTCCCCACTAACAGGCCAGCATCACTGTTCCATCGACCGACCACCTTGGACACGCGTGGCCGCACGACGCACCATGTAATTCGATTACGGAATCCGCCACGAGGTCTGCTACTATCAGTGGAATACGAGGACCAAAGCCGAAGAGGCTCGCATCTCGCTTGAGTGCGGAGAGAGGGCGATGAATTCGAGGGAGCACTTGAGGGGAGGAAAAACCCAGGGAATCAGCAAAGGGTCAGTAAATAACGGGATGAAGTACCGAAAGATAAACACCTTGTGTCCAGGCAGACAACCCGCAAGCGATAAGGAGAAAAAGAAACCTACTCTCTGTACAGCCCTTCTGCGCGAAGTCAGTCATTCTCTGATCCGATTGTCCCGTTTCCGTTTGTTTTTTTTTATTATAATTAGAAAGCGAGGCCTCTTCTATTGAACAGTCAGCGGTCGGCAGCACCAGGACACTAAAATTTTCACAACAGTACAAATCGTGGTCGTTTGTTACAAGATAGTTTGTGCTAATATTTATCCGAAATCACACTTTTTCTGTTGTTGGTTTGGACACCCGCAAGCACATAGAATATAATACACTCGCAAACCGTTGCTTTCCTTTTTATAAGTTTATTACGACCCGGAGCTCGGCCAGCTGCACAAGCATAAGAGAAACCACAAGCTACGGGTAGAAAGGGGAAAACAACACAATAAAACTTTCCCCATCGCCGATCCTTCGGTGGCATAAAGGGCACCGAGACAAGGACGAAGAAAAGACAAGGCGCGCAAAAACACCCAGACGCACGTGAGCACATACTCACAAAAACAGCTTACTGAAACATCTGACAACTCTGCGGTGAAGGCCTCCCAGGCAGTGCTCCGCTTTATAAAAAGCACAGGCCTAATCGAAAGACTATGAGTTTGCTTTGACTTGACTGTGACGTGATGTGATGTGGCGTGTCTGTTATGTGACTGTACTAACTTCAACTATCCCTCTTTCACAACTTTTATATCCACTCATCCCCTTCCCCCAGTGCAGGGTAGCAAATCGGTTGCTTTTACTGGTTAACCTCCCTGCCTTTCCTCCTCATCTTCCTCCTCCTCCTCTGCTTTTCGAGTGCTACCAAAAGTTACAAGGTTACAAGGGGCCTGAATTGGGAAAGAATTAAAAAAAAAAACACAAAGGCAAACTTCGCAATACTATGCCTTCTGAGACGATTCACCATAACGAAAAAGAAAAAAAAAAAAACGAAGCTCTCTCAAGGTCTACATAGATTCAAGTTAGAGAGAGAGAAAGATCGATGCGATATGGAATTTATGTTACTAAGCATGCCTGAGAATATGAGGTCAGAAGTTAGCAGCACCATTTCATAATGCGCCAGGCAAGACGAGCTGGGTAAGGGCGAATAAGAGGGAGGGCCGGATTAGAAATTTCCTTCTATCGAATCCTAATTCCTGTCGCACTGAAAGGAAGAAAGGTGAAGAGAAAAGAACGAGAGCCGGTTAGCGATCGCCAAAGTCCGCGCTCTCGACGCTCCTCAATTAAGCGAATCATTGGAATGAGACGAGGAACCGCCCTGCGCCGCCAAGCGCCCATCCACCGACTACACTCAGCCACGGAAGGCCACGCAACGTGCCCTAATAAGCTGGCACACTCATTCGGCGGAAGGAATTAGGGACACGAACGCAAAATTCAATTACGGAATTAGAAGACTCCAACATAAGATCATCGTCGGTTGGATAATGAGAGAGGGGGGGGGGGGGGGTACTAGCTACGACTGTTATCGATTAGCTCGCTTCTCATTCTGCACAAATGCACAATGCGTTTCAAGTCCTTTGAAGCTGTCTAATAAAAAGTAAGAGACCTCACTGAATGTCGTAAGTGAAACTATTTCTTTTTCTGCGATGATATGCAATACGTTTTCAGTACTGCGACGGGATCCAGATAACGATGATTTTTAGTTCATCACACTGGAGTTTGGAACTGAATCCGCTCTGAAAGAGATAGCCTAAGTACGTAGTCAACTAGAAAACGACGACTTGACGAATGGAATACAGTACAAGCCGTTTAAGTGAGAAGTCAACTTCGTTAAGGAAAACAACTTTCAGCTCTTCTCTGTCGAGATTGATTCTGATGTTCTCTGATCCCTTTTTCTTCGCGAGTTCTGGTGCATTCTTCGAGGTAAGGGCGAATCATTGCTAGTCGCCGACGGCAAAATACTGTTCTTGACAAGTTTTTCATCCCCCAAATTGAGCACAGACCAGAGGCGTATTTGTAACCCTAGTAGAAAAAATGTGAGGAGCGAGCAAACAAAAAATTATCACGCACAAAATTAAGACTCATTACGCCTGAGAACGTGCAACCACTATAATGACAATGACTCATGACTATGCGCAATGCTCGTATAGACCCTACAGCTTACAGTACGTATAGTAGAGTGCTGAGTAATCCTACTCAACACAATGCATATTAGTCTTGAGGCATGAATATAATGAACGTTGCTATAGTGCCTATAACGTTGCGTTTCACAACTATACATGTCCTCTTTTAAATGTTGCGGCACCGTGCACTGGTGCGGTGACGTCATCCGAATTTCGTGCCATGGCTGCAATCAAATCCCATGCCATGAACGCCGCCGCCGGCCCACCAGTCAGCCTCCAGCCATGCCACATGCCAACTACCACCTGCCGCACGCATGCGCAATAGGAGGATGGCAATATACGCTGTCCAAGTTGGCAGGAGAGGTATGAAAGCACACTTCAAGGAAGCCTTACAAACTTGTCTGCATGACCAAGGAATGGCGTATTTCGGAATCAGAACCCAAGGTTAACGGTAGGTCCGATTTCGATCTCAAATGTACCGTCAAAATTGACAGCCCCACTTGTAAGAAGGTGCACTCTCAAGACGCCCTGAAGCATATAAAGAAAGCACGCGGTACCCTCCAGTTGCACAGGCCATATACATCCTGCTTGTCACTCCTACCGAGTGTCTATACTCATCCACTGTATTCAAGCCAAGACAGTTGTGATTAACATCGCAGCTGATGTGTTTTCTTAAGCAACACATGTGCCACATCCTCTCCATTTGCGTTTTCCACAATATCTACTTTTGACGCATTTGACATCTTCAGCGTCCTTCAGGCAGCGTATACACGCGCTCCCATTCCCCCGTGTACGCATCTCTTTCCCTCCGATCTATCACTGGTGGAGGAGGTCTCTCTGAGGCGGCTGTGAGTCGGAGATTGCATTGTCCTTACACTTCCAGATCGGCTCCAATGGCGAAGTGAGAGGATACCAGCTCCGGACAAATGCCCTCACTGCGCAGCACCCACTCGTGAAATGACTGTGCACCACCTATTGTGGACACATCCAGGAACTTCGCTATTGCAAGTACTATTCTTCAAAAAGCAGGACTTTCGCCCACTAATGAGTCCCATTTACAGTTACGGTTAACGAAAAACATTTAGACTTAGAGTTTATGCTATTTCTTGCACACGCACACACCTGGACAACAAGCATTTTTGTAACGCTACTAGCACCTGTTATGCCGCGTGGTAAACGTGGCGCATTAAATAATAAATCAATAAACAGTTTGTCGGATACAACAAAATCAGCCATGGAATATTGTCACGTGAAGTCATACTAAGAGCCAACCAATAGTGTGCGGCCATGTTACCTGCCACCAGAAACGCCGATCCTGTGCCCGTAATCCACGCCACCGGCAAAAAGCAACAACCAAGTGCCTGCTAGTGATTTTTTGTACCACCAACTTTCTCATTATGGGGACAGCAAAGCTTAAGCATTACAAACAGGAACAGTGCGGACGAAAAAATACTTTCCATAAAATTCACGCCGAAACTAAAATTTTCTCAAAAACTTTCCTAAAAGGTCTGGCCCTGGCAGTTCACCATTGCTAGTAGGTACCCTTAAGCGGAGTTGCTATCGGACGAAGTAATCAGGAAGAAAAGCATGCGGCCTTTCTGAGACTCGATGCAAGACCATCAAATAGATATACGCTGCGAAATCTAGTCGCATGTTTCAATCACGACCGCCATGTTCCATGTCGATCTGCATCCACGAGAAGGGCAAACAGGCGAGAGAGCAGAGCTGGGCCTACCAATATTCGCATACAAAGAAAACAAAAACGAAATAAATTAGCTAGCGACGCACGAATCGCACGGCATCGCAAAATGAAACTGCAGCACTATAAGGCACTTTGCTTTCTGAAGTGATCGGGTGAAACATGCAGAACACCTGGCGTTTTCCTTGGAGTCGAAAAGCGACTGAAAGTAGAAGAAATTCCAAGGAACACGCTCGAATAGCTATACGGCGCTTCGCTGTTGCCAACCAGTCTCCCATATAGGACGCAGAGAAAAGGAATGGGTAGTATGCTGGGTGCAGGGCTCTCGAGATGGTGGCAGGGGGCACTACAGAAAGAACACCGCTTCAATCGAACCGGAAACGGAAACGCAAATTCCGGAGCGGAGGAATGAAGGTATAGGAAGAGCGCGAAAAAGAAGCCGCGGAGCGCCGCCTTGCACATGTCGCTCAAGGTTACACGTGCCCAAGAAAAAAACAGTTCAAAGGAATAAAAGCTGCAAAAGGCGACTTGAAGCAATATGGAAACGAGAAGATATATACTACGAAAGCGGAACCATGCAAAGAGAGAGAGAGGGCGGGGGGGGGGGGGTATCAGCGAACCAAGAGCCCCAAAAGCGCGTGACGACAGCGCAAAGGCAAGCACGGGAGAGGCAATCGGAGACATGTTCTGGCAAGCGGAATAACGGAGGCAGCACGCACGAACAGACACATGCGCAGGCAGGACGCCGCCAACTGAGCACAGAGAAGGCTGCGGGGTGGCAGCGTTTCGGCATAACACAGGCCTGGAGAACGGCCGAATAGGAATAAAAGGGGAAAACAGGGAAAACAAAAGGGGACGGGAAAAATAAATTGAAGAACACAGGAGAAAAAGGAAAACACAGGTGCGCAGGGAAACGGCGACGGAATGTTTCCGCAACGGTTCCCGTGCCAGGCAGGCTACGCGTAGCGCGCAATATAGGGAGGGAAAGATACACACACACACAAAAAAAAATCAAGATGGGTATTAATAAATACACAAGAAAAACAGTGACTAAAGAAGGGGAAGGAGGAGGGAAACAGAAGCGACCGTAAAAAAGAAAGAACACTAAACAGAAACGAAATGAACAGAGAAAACGAAGGAAAAGGAAAGAAGGGAAAAGTGACTACTGAGAGAAAGAGAGCAGGAAATAACGAAGGGATGACAGAATAAATTAAGGGAATCGAAGGTTGCATTCAAATAATAAACCTACAAAAAAAAAAGGGACAAACAGTTGGTCTTGGCCAATCATCAGGACGGCCGAATTTGCGAAACCTGTTGACATGCGCCAGGAGCATTCCGTGACTTTACGGGGCTGTGCGGGTAATCATGGGTATTTTTGACACGCGACAGGTTCACTCTATCGACGCCCAGTATAAGGCAGCACTGCATTACCGAGTCCAAAAACAAACAAGTACGCCGAAGGGTTTCCAAAAAACATTAAACGCGACGCAGTTACGCAACGAGTGCTTTCATTATTCGTAGTCTCTAAACCTTCTATAATATAGGAACAGAACACGCCCAAAAGCTAAATTCCTGTCTCCGGAATCGGTCGCAATGAAAATTGTGGAAGCCTAACTCAACTCGAATGATGGAAATGACGTCGATGGAGACGATCAAACGCGATAGCGATACCTGGCTCGAGCAATTCGCAGGTCCAGTGAGCATGTCTTGCGAGCGGTCAGAAAGAGCGCCACATGATCTCGTCGGAAGCTGCGACAATAGAGAGATTTAGCACACCGTGATCCGCTATCGCACGTTCCACTGCGCATGCCCAGATCACTTTGATGCCGATAGGTGGCGCCACATGCTGGATGTCGGCACATAGACCTGCCGCACCGGAACCAATCAGCTTGTGCGCCCCGAGCGGTAGAGAGTCACGGCGGCGAATCGCGGTATGCTAAATCTCTCTATTAACGAGCGCTTTGAGTTTGCCGACGCCAGGGATACGTAGCTGCCGGAAGTTAATAGATAAGGTGAGAGAGGTTTTACCTCACTTTCGTAAAGGCAAAGAGAACCGTAACTGGTACAATCTTGCCCAGCTTTAGTGATAAAGAAAACAAGAAGCATTCATTGTTTCGCGAGCAGGTTTTTTGTCTACTTGTGTGTATAGGATTTTCACGTGTTTCGTCCTGCGCGTTTCCTCCTTTTGTCTGGTGTCTTGTTTTGCCCTAAACGAGATTATTGCAGTACTCCGAGTCTCTAGCTTGCAGCGCGCCGCGGGATTAAATCTGCGTCGAAATGCAGTAACAAAGCGAGGCGGAGGCGAAGAACTCTAAAAAGCAATAAGAAAGGCAGCACGCAATCACGACGCGATGGCAGCGGCGGGGCTCCGCTAAAGTCTACCGGTCTGGAAACGTCCCTGCCACTAGCGCTCGCGCACTATGCCGCCCTGAAGGAATCACTCTCCGGCTTCCTTTCCCTGTTTCTCTTCCCATTTTCTCCCTTACCAGCATAGAGGAGCAGCAGGGACACAGTCACGCTTCACCGCCCAAAACAATACGTATTTGCCTCCCTTCCCAATCTTTCTTCCTCCTTTTCTCAGTCGCCTTTGCCAGCTGCTCTTTCCGCAGGAGAGTGAACGTCTCGCTGCCGTTTCCGTTGAATTTTTTTTTCTTAGAAAAAAAGGTATAAAACGCCATGACTGTCGTAACGAAAGCAAGTCCCCTCGTCAAAGCGAACATTATTACGCCGTGAGTTATTTCTCTTTTTTCCTTCTTTTCAGTTCTGCTTTCTTTCACCGCTCCTTCGGCCGACTTGGGGGCGTCGCCTGAATATTAAGGGGAGGTGCTGAAAGATAGAGGACGCTCACAACAGCAATGGGGACGAAAATTAAGATAATCGCCATCCGTGGGGCATAAGAGTGCGCGAAATGCACTAGGCTTCTCTCAATCTCGTCTTTATATCAACATAAACGAATGCTTGGGAGATGGCGACGCGAGAACCACGCGTCCGCTACTCATCGCGGATATCCATTCTAGATATTTATTCTAGATACTCATCTTGTCAACCCTAAGCACAGCTGCGCATATTCATGCAATGTTAATGCTACCATCACCACCACCAATATCAGTAAGGTGAATAACTGAAGGTGAATTGCAAATTACAGTCTTAATTACAAACAACGCCCTCTACAAGCTCATCAGGTGCAAAGACAAGATGCCTGCAGGAGAACTATGAAAATAAAGAACACGAATTGCTACATTATGTGCGCAGGGCGAACATGATAATGAAACGCCACACTCTCGCTGAAGGTACAGAGCATTGATGGCAGACATTAAGTGAAAAACAAAATGTTGAGAATTGTGACTAGAATTCTAGCATTATCCGAAAGCGAGCTGCAGAAACTTTGCGTTGCTATGGGCTTGGTGCGCCGCAGTTTCAGCGGTACTAGTGGCGCCATCTGCGATCCTCCGCGTAAAATGACGCAGCTTTAACCCTACTTAAACCTCGCTATAAGCTGCGAAAGTGCCTTGAATCTTCAACTGCTACACTACGAGAAGCATTACAAGAGGTCATGGTCAGTCATTGGTCAGTCATTGATCAGTCATTGGACAGTCATAAGCTCCATCACTTTCACTCTCTGTTTACTGGCAAACTCGAAAGACCAGTCGTCGGAGAGAATCGCGCGTTGGAACAGCTATTCCCAACTTAATTTGAATTACCCTCACTAGACGACGTGGTTGTGACCTCACGAAACAGTTTAGCGAATCAGAGCGGTGGCGCAAGCGTTAAACGAATTCGCTAGGGTCTGAGCCTCCGTATTAGTGATTTCACGCTAATGAATACGGCGTCCAGAGGATACACTCGTACCTCCAGGTTTTGATACGTGGCCTAAACAACATCTTTCCAGGGCATTTGCCTTGATACACAACTCGAAGGTCGTTGACTAAATGTTGCTTCGCTTCCGACCATTGAAGAACTGGCCTGTGCTGCTCCAGAAATCGCAGGGCGCAATCAGTAGTTGATTTCCAAGGCCGCAGGTGGCGCATCGTATGCTGAACTTCAAAATCTGACGTCTGTTGATGCCCCTATAGTGATTTGGAGTTTTATAACTGGCTGAAAAGTGATGATCTGTGCTTGAGACGGCCTGCTGCTGGAGTCCTTACTACTATGCTTGAGACGTTGAAATCCAAACTGCTCTCTTTAGAAAGGCAGACAAAGCAACAAATTTCTTATACTGACGACGGAACGTTGTCGGATTTCCTCGTGTGTCAACCCCCTATTTTTCTCTCTATTCAATTAGTGCACGTCCACATTTTGAAGAGAAGCATTCGACCATTGCATATTTGTACCTCTTTTCTGAAGCGCAACGCTGACGATAGACAAAGTAAACCGCCCGGTGAGTATGGACAAGAACAAAATCTAATTAACCAACTATGGCATTTACCTGTAGAAAGTGTGTCGCTAATATATTGCTCAAAACAAATTATGCATGTTGCTGCTAGCCATTTAAGAGCTTGCAAAAGTTGTAGAGGCGTTCAACTCGGTTAACTGTTTCAATGAAGCTTAGTCCGTTGTTCAATCGTAAATTCCATATTTAATAAATGTTACTTTTGTTAATCTACGAATAAAATTAGAGAGGTTCGACGCTGCTGAACCGAATGTGGAGCGAAAGCTTCCGCTGCGGGCAACTCGCTGTTGTCGTTTGTCTCTATCAAGGTGGCAACTACAGAGGTGTTATCACCAGCGGTTTCTTTGTCTTTCTGTTGTTTTGCTCCGCTGCAACAGCGGCGAACCCGGTTGCTAGGCAACAGGAAGCTCTTTCAGCCACCGGGAAAATGCTCAAGGGAAGCGTAGTGTACCTTTCGCTACAAAATTATGGTTCACACTTAAGCTCAGCTTTAAGGGTATGCCGCGATAGCGCAAGCTACCAGCCCACATCTAAAGCCCCGCTATAGCTAAGTCGTATGAACGTGTCTGCGTGGCATAAGAGGTGACGTGCATGCATTCAAATGTCATGGCAGGTTGGCTCTAATGTCACCCTCCCACATGAAAAGATAGGCCTGAGCTGGCGTTCTTTCAGGCACCGGCGAAATGCTCAAGGGTATCGCATTCAGTGTAGCATTATGTTGCAAAATATTCAGTGTATCATTATGAGTCAAGAATCTACCAAATTATGTAAATTCAACCATCCATGTCGCAGACAACTGCGCAGTATCTTTCCATCAAAAAAAGTGGTACGGTATATCGGGTCCGAAAGCGGCATGGGATATGAGGGATGCCGTACTGGAGTGCTCCGGAATCATATCGACCACCTGGGGTGCTTGGACGAGAATGCACTGACATTGCACAGCAGACGGGATCCCTGAGCTCTAGCCTCCATCGATCCCGTCGCAATGGTTGAGTGGTTCGGGCGCTCGACTGACGATACCAAGGATGCGGGATCTAATCCAGGCAGCGGTGGCTGCTCTTCGATGAAGGTGCAAAGCAACTCTCTTGTGTGCCGAGAGGTGTCAGTACACGTAAAGAACTTCAGTTGGTCGAAACATCTGGAACCCTCCAAAACGGCGTCTCTCACAGCCTGAGTCGCTTTGGGACGTTAAACCTCCTAAACTAAACCAAACCATCGTCACCTTCATCGAAACGGTGTCACTGCGACCGGGATAAAACCCGCGTCATCGAATTCAGCACTAGAGCGAGTAACCATTGCTACACAGCGGAGAAAATAAGAAAGTAATAATTTCAATCGAACATCCAATGAGAATCACGCCATGGCCTACTGGACGTCCTAGTACGCCGAAGATTCACTTCGCAGGACGACCGTTGCGAAGCAGCTGCGATGTCCCTGCGACGTCTCAGCGATGTCCCGGCTGTGCCAACGTAGCTACACATGCTCTCTCTGCATGCGCGTCACTGCGAACGGACAGACGCTAGCTTAAAGATTTAGTGGTTTATAATGCGCCACTACCAAGCATGCAGAGTTAACTAAGCACTCACTCATGCACCGACCGTTCGCTCACGGACAAATCGAACGAGGCGACGGGTACGACCACTCAGGGGTGTGAGTTCAGAGCGTGACGGAAACTTGCAAACTTTATAAGCACCAGATGGCAAGCCGACAGGCAAATACTATTTCTGCGAGACAATAAAAACTTAAAAAGAAAACGCAAAACGTTCAACAGGCTTAATAAGGGTAACCGGTTTGCAAGAGGACAATGTTTTAGCGGGCACCGATTTTAAAGATCCCGAAACGCATTCCTTCGGCTATCAGGAAGCCGCGCTCAGACTTGTCCTCAAATACGGGGGGCGCACTACCACCACCCACAAGAGGAGGTCTTTAACGGATTAGGCAAACAAACTCCTTCCGGTGCGCTCCTTTTTTTTTTTACATTTTACTTTCTTTCCTTACTGCTTTCTGTCTTTCTCTGATAGCGGCTCTCGTCTTATTAGTTTCCACTCAAGCACAGAAGATAAAATGGAATGCTCTTCGGAAACTTATCAAGTTAGAGCAATTCCGAAGTGATCCTTTATTAGCACGTCACACGCAGATCACTGGGGAAATCAGTCAATCTATACAGACGACAACAAAACCAGTATACAGAATGTAGAAGGATAAAGAAGCGGGTGATTTATTCAATCCTCCAAAGCTGTTAAAGAAATAAAGAAATAGTGTAGATATCCGATACAAGCACCATCACCAGAAATCAATAAAAAAAAAGGCAACTATCACATCTACTTATGCACCTTTACCAACCTGCACTAACATACCTGCGTCCTTCTCGATGGACAGGCATAAAGAAGGGCTACTGGGAGAACTAAAGCACAAACTCATTCAATTAGCAAATAAAGAAAAGGTAAAGAGCAAATAAACGGCACTGCAGAACCCTGTGCCAAAAGCACCTACTTCCCTGCCCTAGCTTACTTCTTCCATAAAATTCACTGTTTTCTTTTCCACTGCCTGACGCAGTACCTGAATTTCTTTCTCAGTTGTACCACCCGATATAACTACGGATTAAAAAGCGCAATTCAATACAACGCAGAAAAATTAAAGACCAGTGTAGCCAGGAGATAAAAAAAAACCAAATGTAAAAAACAAAAAGAAAGGCGGTGGCACCAGTTTTTCAGTCCAAATGCAGCCAAACGATACCAGCGATTTCGCGTCCAAAGCGCGCGAGGTCGATAACGATTTGCAAAAACGCCGAAGTGTAGAGGGAAAGCAAAATGTTCAAGGAGAGGAGGAAACCTCGTCAAACATGAATTAGTGAGTCGCGTTTAAAAGGGCCGCAAATCGGCACACATCCGTGCATATACAACCCCCTCGCATTTTTTTTTTCGTCGGTTCAGCAATGAGCATTTCCTAGGTAAACACTGTCCGCCCATCGCTTCGTCCCTGGCACCAGATCAATTTCAATATGGCGTATTATAAACACTAACGCGAAAACAAAAATGCACAACGCATGTCCGTATTTTTGAGCGCCGAAAATAGACAGCTCTATATGCACCATGCAAAAAAAAGTACATCGAAAGTCGGCACTTTCGTGTGGAAGCTTGAAAGAACACATCAAAGCGGCTTAAAACCTTTCGTAATGATATCCATTAACCGCGCATAAACAGAAAAAAAAAAAAACGCAATGCAGAGCAAGGAAGTCAAATAAAAACAAGCAACTCAGATGCAGCATGTTTGGAAAATAAAAATTAAAAATTACGAATGGACGGCACTTAAATATACTTACGTGAAGTGAAAGTGAAAGCATCGGCTGCTTTAAGCTTTAATCCACCATTAATCCACTGAAATCCCTAAAATCAAGCTTAATCCAATCATAATACAAGAATGAACCATTAAGACCCAGTAATCCACCTTAGGAATAAAATTCATCTTTAATTTACCACAATCAACAGCATTCCAACATTAATCGAGGCAATTAAATCCCTTCCCTGCAGCTGTATCCAATTTAATATAATCTGAATCTATCGGAATCTACCATAATCCACTTTTAATCCACCGCAATCACTTAATTCTACGCAATTTTTTCTTCACTCAACGAAACACGCCTTTAATCCACAGGCCTTTTCGAATTTGGCGTCGGTCGTTGGTTAGTTTCCGGGCTGGTGAAGTTACGTTACTGCTTAACTAACCTGACACTTTCAGCGCCATTTCAGTGGACGGTCACAAGCGGATTTTCTCAATAAAGAGTCATATAATGCTTCCAATCCCCAATTATAAAAAAAAAAAAAAAAAAAAAAACACGAGGCTTAGTACTCGCGTTCCAAACATAAACGAGATGAGCACATGCCGGAAGATTTTTTTGTGTATTTCCATTTTTCTTTCCGGTTGACGCCACGCTGTACACAAAAAGAAGTACTAACACGAGGAAGCATGTCTTTAGAATCAAGCCAAGCTTACAAATAAATTCCCTGACAGCACGCAAACTATACAAACCAAGAAAGCTTACAAAATAGTTTTTCAGCTCACACAATAATTCCATTCGATAATTCAATTTCAAAATACTATACAAAACGCGGGAAATAAACATTTAAACAGAAAAGTAATTTATTGACTTTCGATGCGCTTAACGTGATCTACATGTTAGTCGTCATCCTTCAACCAGAAGGTTCGGCTTCCTCTCCACATTTATAGCTTTGAGGAGAAGCGTGATTTACAGAGTGCACGTTCAACCGGAAAGTTCGGCTTCCTCTCACAAATGATACCAATGAGGAGAAGCGTGATTTGCAGAGTACATTCGCTACGAAAAAGTGCGGCCGTTCAAAGTTGGAAAAACCAGTTCGCGAGGAAACGACTCTATAAAATGTTTAGTTAAGACCAAGTCGAGCGCAGTGCATTTCAAAAGAGCGAAAGTGCAAGAAAAATCGATATAAAAGTTGGGACGGCCATAAACATTTGGTGTAAACAAATCGTAAAACCTCCCCAGACAAAACACGATGAACAGAAGCACCCAGCAGTAAGTAGGCCAAGTAACAAAAAGCCAAGCACACAAGCAAGCAGACGACCAAACAGACACAGCTCACAAAAGAGTGCTCGATACCGTCGCAGCCTAATGTAGGACTGCCTGGCATAGCCTCAAAGCAAGCAATGGAGACCAGTTCTGTGCCTACTTCTGCAGCAAGAAATAAATAAAACTTTAGACACGAGTGAACACACGCGTTACCACTAAACTGAACTGACTCGGAAGTCCATCAACGCCATCTCCATTTCCACGCCCATAGTGCCTACTCCATGGAAGCACCGAGTTCTGCATCCCAACAATGGCAAAGAAAAGAGAGAGAGAAAAAACGAGAAGGAAGAAAATCCAGAGTCGACACGGACAAAACACTGGTCAGAGCACTCCATGAATGCGCGAAGGACCTTACCAAAGTACAGTTCCTAGAAACAAAGATTTTGTTTTCTTAAACATTTCTCTGTGCCTTCAGGCTTCTGTTTCTTCACGAAGGGGACGCAAGAGATTTCCCTATTTTTTCTTACTGGAGTATTGCCCTGTACTTCCAGCCTAGCCAGGCCTCATCGCGAAGGCTATGCTCGCCCAAAGCACAGAGCGAGAAACCACGGAACAAATGAAAGGTAGGAAAAACCGAGAAAAAAGGAGCCAAGCCAAGGACGCCCGGAATCAATCTTCATTTAGAGCCGGCCCGATGCGCCGGAAGACGCACGCTCACAGCTCACTGGGACCGAGGCTTTGGACGTAAGGCGCCGTAGAAGAGACATTCGGGAACATCAGGCCTAGACGGAATGTCCGTGCTATAAGACAGCGCGGCTACAAAGCGAGCTCAGGCGAACGCTTCGACGAAGTAACAAAAAAAAAAAAAGGGGGGGGGGGAAGGGGGTGAAACGAAACGAAACAGCGACTACCGGATGAAAGGATGAGAACAATCAGAGCGAAATCCCGACGAAGGAAAGGTATGGCATTACCGCCGTGTATGGGAGCGTGGCAGAGCTTTCAAGAATGCGAAACTACGAAAGCGAAGGAAAAAAAGAAGATGGAGAGCTCCGATCGTGGTAAAGTACCGCATTTGCCCGCACACAATACGACCTTTTTTTCTTTTTTTTTACTTCTTGCTGGGACCGCTCTGTCCAGGAAGTTTTAGGAAAATGTACGGCGTAACTGTAGTAGCCGCAGTAACTACTACCTGCAGTTAGCGTCGTATGCCTGTCGGAAATATCATCCCTGAGCAATCAAGTGTGATCCCTGTCTGCTATCTGACCAAATAAAATGCTGACAGATGAGAATACGCCAGTGATAATGGTCCAGCTGGGTCATGAGGCTTATGTAGGTTGGAAAATGGGCCTCAAAGCGGATGAAGAGAGAGAAGGACGGGTACATCTCACTGCAGGATAGAAGGTTCGGTGTACACTGCGTAGAAAAGGCAGGAGGGCGCCTTTAGTTAGCTTTAAACCACTCACTTGCGCAACTCCGCTCGCAAGTAAAGAGGAGCAACAAGGAGAAATCTCAAAGGTGCAGGAATTCAAGAAATAATTTAAACGCGTTATCATCAAGCACATTTACACTGCCCCAGTATGAGCACCTTTCCCCCAAAACGCGACTCGCGAACTAGCAAAGACTCAACGCTTCAAGAAGGCTACCCACCACCACACACCTACCTCGACGCGCCAGAAGACTCCTCCCCCCCCCCCCTCTCCTATTTTGCCTCCCCTAACACCCTAAGAGAAATGTGTGCCACCTGCTGTATTAAAGCACATTCGTCACAGCACATTTTATGATCGTCTGCTATTTTTTTTGTTGTTGTTTTTTCTGAAAGAATAATTTCATTAGTATGTCGTCTTTATATTGCACATAAAAATGCCTTCATTCCGCTTATGACGACCTTTAATTCAAGAAAAAAGCTGACAAGCCTTCTCTGATTTCTCTATGGTGTTTTATCTAAAAATAACGGCTTGAGGGGCTAGTTGGTGCTTGTGTTGTGTCTCTTCGCTTGTGTTTGTGTCTGTTGCACCACATTTCTGGGTATTATGGTGTTTTATACATGTGCGTCGATCGCTTAGGGACAACATGTGGCTCCAGCAGTATGCGCGTGTTTTAGCTTTTCAGCGATCCTTTAAGCACATAGCGCTTGAATATGCCACGATTCTAGCGCAGGCCATACCGCAATGTTAAGCGTTGCAGGAGCTCCGCAAAGAATGCGCATCCTACAGTGACTCAGGTTACGTCCTCGTGATGACGAAATAAAGGTCGAAAATTCATCGAGGCAAGTTAAATGCCGGTAAATACGAGACACCCCCGCCGGAAAAGATAGCTCGCTCTGCTACGTCCTTTTGAATGAACCGAGGAGACCGGAAACGAACGACGAGGCATGTTCAGCGGAAGGAAGACCTATTTGTCGCCGAATGGCCACCCTCTGCTGAGAACGACGGTTATCTCAAGCTTTGAAGCCATCGACTCTGTGAAAGCATACCCGACCGTCAAGAATGTGCGCACAAGTGGGTATTGAAATAGTTTCGGCCAATTAGTATCCCTTCCTCATTCGAGCCGTTTCTACTTCTCACGATCTTTTTTGCGTTATACTTTTGTGTGCTGGCGATATCATTTCTGTTTCGGTGTCTGCTTCGAATAAATGAAACAGCAGAGGGAAAAGAAAAACAAGGTAGAAATAAGAAAGCGTGCGTATGCGACAAGCAACAGGTAACAAATAAAGCATGCACGTATAGGGTAGGTAGCTCAAGGTGATCGCATATATTGGCTCTCGATACCCCAAGATTCGCGCTCTGTCGCTTTTGTCACATACCAGGCTTGATTTCTCTCTCAGTCATTCGCCGACTCGGTATTTCTATAAATCCGCTCAAGCTTATAAATCCGCAATAGATTACAAATCTACTCAGTTATCACGTTCTTGCTCTATCACTGATTCAATTTTAACGGAAAAACATTTCTTGCCTGATGAATGGCGTGGAAAGGGTGTGTCGGAAGAGCATGTCAGCACGAACTGCCAGTCCTTATTTAAAACAATCAATCATGTCCTCACCAAGACTCGAACCGCCAACCTCCCATTCACCTGCAGAGCGCGCAAGCCACTTCACTACGCCATTTTTTATTCTTTATTGCAACATAAACCGGCATTCTAAAAAAAATTAACTGTGGTTTAGCTTTTGGTTAAACATGGAGTTACGCGAGAGCTATCAGCATGGCTATGCTTAAGTTCGGCTTAAAAGTAAAGACATAGCTTTTGAACAAAGTAGTTTACTCTATCATCATCATCATCATCATCATCATCATCATCATCATCAGCCTGACTATACCCACTGCAGGGCGAAGGCCTCTCCCATATTTCTCCACTTAACCCGGTTCTGTGCTAGCTACATCCACTTGACCCCTGCGAACTTCTTAACCTCATCCGCCCACCTAACTTTCTGCCGTCCCCTGCTACGCTTTCCTTCCCTTGCAATCCAGTTTGTTACCCTAAGCGACCATCGGTTATCCTCTCTTCGCACTACATGTCCTGCCCATGTCCATTTCTTCTTCTTAATTTCTACTAGAATGTCGGTAACTTGAGTTATTTCTCTGACCCACTCTGCACGCTTTCTATCTCTTAATGTTACCCCTACCATTTTTCGTTCCATAACCCTCTGGGTTGTCCTCAACTTAAGTAGAACTCTCTTGGTTAGCCTCCACGTTTCAGCCCCATAGGTGAGTACAGGTAAGATGCAACTGTTGTATACATTCCTCTTGAGCGATACCGGTAAGCTGCTAGTCATAATCTGCGAGTGCTTGCCAAATGCGCTCCATTCCAATCTTATTCTTCTTGTTATTTCCTTTTTATGGTCCGGATCTGCGGTTACTACCTGTCCTAAGTAGACATATTCGCCTACTACTTTTTGTTTACTCTATGGTTTCAGCTTTATTTATGCCATAGGGGGCACTTTTGACCCCTAAAGTACAATGAAGCAAAATCCTCTATCGCGCCGTGGTCCGAAGCCCTCCACTACGGCACCTCTTTCTCTCTGTTTTCCCTCCCACCTTCGCGATGACGCGATAGCATAAGCTATCAGCAAACATATAAAGCCCCGCTTTAAACGAGTCGTATGAGCGTGCCTGCGTGGTTACAGGGATAACGTGATTACAAGGGTTTTGGCAGGCTGATTCTGATATCACCCTCCAATATGAAAGGAGAGGCTCGAGTTGGCAGCTCCTGCCAAACGTAATGTTAGGAAGCCCTACGTCCAGTTAGCGCTCGACCATCACAGCTGTCAGCTAGCGCCTTCCGCGACTTCTTTTTCTCTCTTCGGACAGGCATCAGACAGGCACGACGAAATGGCGAGACTGGCCATTGTAGCTCTTGCTACAAAACAACAACCACTTTTTGGCAAGTTGCTTATTCTCAACCGTTTTTAGTAATGTAACAACACTACACTACGCCGATTTCCTGAAACGAGTATGTAATTTGTCTTGTTCAGCATAAGAATGTCGCAGGGCGTTAAGGAAAAGAGAATGACAGCACCTATAAGAAGCTATAAGGCCATGACCTTAAACTTCTCATTACGAGAAAATCCGTCACGTTGTTCTTGTGGGAGAGAGATGGTCCTGAAAAAAAAAAAATGTGGTTTAGCTCTGGTTAACCCTAGTTGAATTGCGAAAGCAACGACGGAAGCTTCTTTTGCCTGCTACATTATTCCCTTACGTGCCTGCGTGTCGCAGGGGTAACGAGAATGCAAAGGTTTCTGGCAGGCTGATTATGATATCAACCCTCCCACATGAAAGGAGCGACCCGAATTGGCAGCTCCTGCCCGGGGCATAGGGGTAACGTGAATTCAAATGTCATG
>NC_139353.1:34669701-34732201 GCF_055883805.1 Amblyomma maculatum
TGGTGACTAGTTTGTCATTATAGCCATAACTATTACTATCACTCGTTAAGGTGTGACATGACCGTTGCCATACGGAACCCCTTCCTACGCAGGACATCGAACGCATTGTTCACGCACTTGTCGATGGCGGCTATTCAGTTCCAAATCTACTTTCAAAAAACTGTCTTGTATGTGCAAGGTAGCTTTCTAGTTTTGGAAATAGCGGAATAAATCATTCAGTTTAATTTAAAACTGCGCAATTAATGCAGTGTACTCGCTGTGCCGCACATGAGTGTTATGTTGAACATAAAATGCTGCTGAGTGCACGATAATTACAATAAAAATTATCCGCTATCACTGCAGAACCTGCACTGGAGAAATGCATAACCCTGAGCGTTGCTGTGCTGTCCGCGAGATGTGTCAACGAGATTCCGCGAGTGAGAGTACTGAGCCTTTCTCTTCTTGTAAGCCAATTACAGAACTCCGGTGAAATTTGATGGATTCAACCATAGAGTTTCTTACTCTTACCTAGAGGGAAAGCTGTGCTGCCGTCTATGGGGTATACATGGAGTTTCCAGACGGCCAGTTCAGCCACAATGGGCGCTCAAAGCATCATGGGCCGGAGAGCTACCGAGTGCAGAACTACAACTTTTGGCCAAAACTAATGCAAAGATAAACGTTGTTCTACCGTAAATAATGCCCTAAGATTGAATATTGTGACTATAAATTGCAGAAAGAGAGAGAAACAGCATGTCAGTGTGATATTTATCCAATATAAGCGAGGGCTCTTTCTCCTATTAGCTTAGTTTTGAGCAGCACAAATATCAATATTTCGCACTTAATAGGCAAACTTAGAAACATAAAAACGTTATAAAAATATTTATGGTTGTGCAATCACTTAAGGAAGTTTTTAGTGGCATTTCGGAAAACAAAAACCATTTATTGGCGACATCTGCTTTTGCGCCTTCGCTACTATGGCTTTCGCGGTCTATGTACGCACATTCAGATGATGATGATGACGAAAAAGAAACATTGCAGTAACGCCACTCCACGTACCCGAGAAAAACCGACTGTCCCGCAACAAGTAGCACACCGGCTCATGATTCTTAGCGCGCCCATGGTGGCTGAAGGGCAGCGCCCTCAGCTTTCCCTCTAGTTAGTGTAAGAAACTCTATGGGTTCAACGGAACGCTGGTTGTGTTCGACAAGAGGCGCACGATGTACCGTCTGCCGCAGCAACGCTCAGGCTTTCGCGTTTCTGCACTACAGATTCTGCAGAGTTCTGTGGAATTTTTTATTGCGAAAGCAATAGTACTTTCACTTCTCAGCCCTTCGCGTAGCGAGGCGGTAGCTACAATTGACCTTTAGCGTGACCTTTGGCGCGCCGCCAAGCACAGCTGCGCAAACACAGGGGCCCCAACTCGCGCCGTCAACTCGCGAGGCGGTAGCTACTAAAGCCGCTACAGCCGGAGTGACGTCATCCCATCTGCCGCAAAAACAGCGGCCCCAACTCGCGCCGTCGGCTCGCGAGGCGGTAGCTAAAAAACCTTGGCTACCAGCCGCGGCCTAACTCCCGCTCCCTCCGTGAGGAAGCGCTACAGCCGGTGTGACGTCATCCCTGAGACTGTTGTTAGACCGTTTAGAACGAAGTTTGGGGCGCCGGTTCGGGTACGCCCTTACACACCGAGAGTTAAGCCCAACGTTGATCTACGGCCGGGCGGAGCTGCAGTTGTGCCACATGCTCCTAAAGCTAAGAAGAATTATGGGGCTGCAGCCGCAGCTACCGCCAGGGGTGCAACGTTGGATACTTAAGGAGGTGGCCTAGCGGCAGGTGGAACCAACGCAGTCTCCAGGGATGCTTTCATTTCTGCTGGCGTAAAGAATGCCGTTGCAGCCGGTGCCGGAGCGGCAGTTGTACATTCTGCCTTAACCTCACCCACAACCAAGTATATCGTTGCAGCCACGGCACTCCTTGCCTCGCTACTAGTTATACATAGAACAACCAGGTAGCACCCCGTAATAAACAGTAGTTGAACCATATGCCGTGGCCAGAGTGAATCACTACATAACCATAAGCATAACCAAAAGCACCACAACCAGCTACACCAACAGCTGAACCTAGGCGTAGCCATAGCTATTGCTTTCGCAATTACCAGGCTTAACCAAGCTAAGCCACTGCCAATATTTTTTCTAAATCTCGCACGTACTTATTCCTACAATCCCAAATATTAATGAGACATCGTTAAAGGCCCCGTTATCCAGAAAATTTTGCGTCGGCGTTTTTGTTGTGAGCACAAAATATCACTAGCATGCCTCGAGCAGGAATAGTAGTTGGCAAGTCACATTGCCGAGAAATGATCGGTCGGCGAGCTAGACATTGAAGAAACATTATGTAGACATGGCTTATAGTCATTATGCAATGTAGAATTAGAGCTGTTTAAAAGTAACATCAAGTAAGGCTTAGGGTTTGTACAAGCATTACAAACGGTAATAAATTCTAACTCACAGCCATCGTGCAACGTGGCATAAGTCAGCTTCTTCTTTTCCTTTTTCTTCTTCTTCTTCTTTTCCTTTTCCTTCTTCTTCTTCTTCTTCTTCTTCTTCTTCTTCTTCTTCTTCTTCTTCTTCTTCTTCTTCTTCTTCTTCTTCTTCTTCTTCTTCTTATTCTTCTTCTTCTTCTTCTTCTTTCTCTTTTTCTTTTACTTTCTCTTTTTCTTCTTCTTCTTTCTCTTCTTCTTCTTCTTTTTCTTCCTCTTCTTCATCTTCATCTCCTTCTTCTTCTTCTTCTTCTTCTTCTTCTTCTTCTTCTTCTTCTTCTTCTTCTTCTTCTTCTTCTTCTTCTTCTTCTTCTTCTTCTTCTTTTTCTTTTCCTTTTCTTTTTCTTCTTCTACCGGCCGGGTTTACGCAACGGGTTGGAACCTCGCGTAATCTTGCTTAAGCAATAAAATATTGAGAATACAAGAAGCCACGCAACCTTCATGAAAACTCCCAACATGCACTTACTTAGGCCTCCTAGGAAAGCACAAAGGCTTAAAGGGCGTGACACTTCCGCGTCCGGTGCCCAAATCGCGCCAGCCATTCCCTAACGCCCAGTTTGCAGACTAGCACGGCGCCCTAGGTCTGTACCGCAAGCTTAAGTCCAATCTCATGGGAAGAAAGGAAGGCGAGAGAGGGAGGAACAGAGAGATTAGGCCAGTCCTAATCCCTTCCATTTGGGCCGTGTTTACGGACACGGTCGGCCAACTCCACCGAAGCAGCGCACCTCGCAGCATGGCTTCCTCCTAGACCTGGCTGGCAGCCTCCGGAGGAGACTCGCGCTAATTTCTGCCCAGGCAAATCCGCAATCATTTGTTTCGCTGAGAATTGCTAGCCTCAACCTACCAGATAAATACAAAGAAAAAACAACAACAACAAAGCTCCAAACAAAAGAAATGCCAAGCAGCACACAAAGGGAAGGAATCGGCAGCTTTCTAAAGAAAAAAGCGTAAACGGGAGTGAAAATTTGAGGACGGAAGCGTAACGATAAAGCTAAAATCTCAGGCGGGAACCCACGGCGGGATGCGTGCTTCTTTTAGAGGATCATATAGGCATCGATTGTTGGCTTCATTTTTGTAAATGATGCGGAAGATATTATTGCCACACGGTTTCCGCTTACGAGTGCTACATAATTTCAAAGCGAATTTTATTTCCCCATCACAGTTGGTTTCGGTTTCAACATCCCAGCGATGGATATGACGTCAAAGCGAATCTAGGTGGCGTGAGGAATGAAAAAACTGTGACATAATCACTGCTTTTTCACTCCTTGTGATTAACATTCTTAAGATAAGCTGCCTTTAGGGTTATGGTGAATTAAAACAGCGAAAGGGCGATTATATCGGTTTTTGCGCCTATAACGCCACCTAGACTCCACTTTATAGTCACAGGTATCATTAGCCTGTTGAAACCAAACAGGCGAGATAAGATATTCGATTATAAATTATTTAACGGTAGTAGGTACATAGGTCATGGTGATTCGTGTATAGTAATACCTTCCAAAAAAAAAGACACGCAATTAAAAAATTTAGGTGTCTACACGCCTTTTAAGAGAACGATACTTATGAAAAACTAAAATTTAGCCTCGTGCAGGAGAAATTAATTTCCTAATGGCCTGCGGTTATTCCTGCTTTGTGCCAGCTGAAGCCATATACAAAACCCGGTTTTTTTCCTAAGATTGTCGCTGCCTTAAGAAAACATTACACTCTCTCTGGTCATCGAAAGTACATGTAAGCAAGAAATGCATTGGCGGCATAGCACTATTTGTAGGTAGGTCATTGATATTGATGATGCCAACCGCATTGATGACATCGGTCTCCTCCAAGTACCACGCCACTACACCACAGGGCCCTTCCACTTCCACTGAAGTGCAGGACAAATCCCTGATGCATGCGCTCGCTACCACGTGCTTGCAAGCTGATGAAAAAAAAATTACCAGGGACTTTAGCGACGAGGGACTTTAGCGACTAAAATAGTGAAAGGTGAAAGTCTGAGTGCAGCATTCTGCTACGCAACTGGCACTAATTATTATTTGATTAATTAAGCATTGGGCAGGTGGCTAAGTAATTGCTTAATTAATTCGTCAATAATTAGGAATCATATAATCAATTAATTGGCAATTAACTGGTAATTGATCATTGATTGGCGTATGACCATATAGGGCACGCATTCGCGTATACTGTGGTGGTGCTCTGTGATTGGTCGAGACCTCTATGACGTCATCCCGCCTCGGCCAATCAGAACCGCTGCAAAAGCGGGGCACATTTTGTCCACGACAGCATGAGCTAATAAAGCATGAGCCAAAAAAACCTGTAAGGTCACCCTTTTCGCCCCTTTTCAAACACAGTGATAACTGCGCACCCCGAGTACCTCCTTACCGCCTACTTTACTCATTCCATGCCTTCGGGGCGGGAGAGGGAGAGGGTGTTTTGTCTCTGTAATGAGCAACTTTAAGTTGCGGCGAACCACACAATCACAACCAGCCGAAAAGTATTGAAGTAATCTGTTTTAGGGGATCTTTGTAACATACAGAACGCTATGCTCAGCAGCCAGTAACGCGATCTTCGTCCTGACTGTAGAATCTTAAGACATCTGCAAGCCGTGCCAACATTCGCAGCGTTTCGGTTGCCGCTGCACGCGCCCAGCTACAGGTCACATGGATGGAAATTTTCGGAAAGTTTTGGTTCCGGTTCAGCGGGGCTCCCGAACGACGTTCATCTGAGTCCTGAAAGGACGGGAGCTTAATGAGTTTATTGACTAGATAATATTTTGGGATCGCAACATACATCAGTGTAGCATTTTGGAACACGGTACTGCCCCAATGGCAGAAATTATTTTCATAACGAAGGTGCCGTGAGCAGTCTGCGGAGTCGTCTCTTGGTAAGGGCTAAACTGACCAATGCAATGGCGCCACACCGGCCGCACAGTAATAACCGGTTCTGTAACACGGACAACCGAAATAACGATGTTTTACAATTTTACAATTCCCGACCCCGCAGACGCGCCACAGCACGCGACTGCAACAAGGGTAGCTAAACAAACGGGTGCTGTCGGAAATCAGCACGCCATTCAGGCGCTTACTGTCGCGGATGACGTCGCGTACGTACAAAAGAGGAATTAAATGACCATCTGCAGTTACACTAAATCGAAAAAGAAGTCTGACAAGCTTGCCCGAAATCTAATGGCGCGCAAGTGTTGCACAGAATCATTGCTCGTAAATATAGAGTTTCACTGTTGGGCATACATGACAAAAAGAGAGACTAAAACATCATGCGCTGCTGTAAACAGAGGACTCTTGGGCACAAAAAAAAAGAAAAGAAAGAAAAAGTACAGGGCAAAGGGCGCATAGAAGCACAGAAGAGAGTAAGCCTTTAGTAACACAGAGTTACCAGACCGAGAACATAGGTTAAACTGATTACAAAGGTGCAATAGTTTGCCCGAAAACGATTAGCTTGCAGGGATGTGGATTATATAATTCATTGAAACATTTTTACGCAGCCAACGTCGAAGAATCTCAGAGACGCGCCGCATATGAACACTCTGGATTACTTCCCGACAAACGAGGTCTTTACATCTGCGCCGGAAACTCGCTAAACGAGCGTTTTTTGCTTTTTCGGCGTCATCGACGAAAAGCTATTGCAGTCAGGAGTAACAGAACATTATGAGGACGCACATCATGATTAAATGCGCTGTTAATCGCCAGCACCGCTGTGCAGGACACACAGTCGCATAATACAACACCATACAAGCACCACATAAAAAAAAAAAAAAGGAGACGGCTGCCTGAAGATGAAGGCATGACGAGATGGGCGGCGAACATATTTGAATGTGGCACGTAGGAAAATGAAAAGACAGATATTTTGCAAGCACTTGAGGCGAATACAACGTCGAGATTGTTCCGCTTTCAAAAAAAGGAACGAACGAATTTTTTATCATTATTTAACTAATAGCTCGCGAAAGAAACAAAGACGAACCAGATGCGCCGAGTGTGGCCCGTGATGACGGTTGCGACAAATGTAGGAGAACCGAAACGAGATACTGAAACCCTGGCTCGAGCAAGAGCTCGAGCTTATAGCAAGAAAACGAACGAGCCTTCCACGAAAGAGAAGAATTTACGGGTATAAAGATAGGAGCACTCGTAACGATGACGAATGGCAGTACATATTATCTGGAGCGGGCTTTCATCTCACGTGTCTCAAATGATTCCGCAGCTCATTAGCTAAAAAGGAAGAGCTTGGCGGTGAGAGCCGCTTGAATCAAGGCGTAAGGAAATTAAAAAATGTGACTCTAACAGCCATAATCTTCACCGGTTTGTAGTCAGCTTGCAAAGGCAAGCCTTAAAGAACAAATTTAAGAGATCCGATAAAAGCTTACAGGCAAACTTGGAGGTATTCAGTAGCTAGATTAGGTTGAGGTTTATAAGGTTTGGCGTCCCAAAGCGATTCAGCCCAAGGGGAAGCCATTATGGAGGGCTCTCTAAACTGTGACTACCTGGTGTCGAATACTCAAAAGTGTGAATACGTTTTTATTACGTTCTTCTGTTAGAGGTAATATTGCTGAAAGAAGGCAGGAACACGCATGAAAAACAGGTCCATAATGCAGTACAAAAAGCCTGTCCTTCGATCTCGAAATGAGAATAAAAGAAAACTAGAGAAAACAAGGAAAGTTACGCGAAAATCTTGAGACACAAACAGGAATAAAAAGAAAGCAGATTCGGCAAGGTAGATAACTCAGCCGGATGAGAAAGTACGCGTGGCAGCGGTAGATAAGAAGAAATCACGAGATCTCCCATTTCGCTTCCTGCGGGTGCGCCCCCCCCCCCCCCCCCCGAGCTCGCTCTCTCTCTCTCTCTTTCAACCTTCTTTTCCCTCAACCCGACACTGCTTCAGTGCCTCCACTCTCGGCGCTCCTCGAAGACAGTTGGCGCTTCGGTGGTAAAACGGGAGACGTCGCGTCCGGAGTCTGGGGAGAAGAACAGGCACGGAGGTCTTTCCTTCTTCGTCTTCCAGACTCTTACTCTCACAGGAATAAAGCAGCCCATTCATTTGAAGGATCCGAGCTCTTTGTCTTTCCGCCGGACTTATTCCGCAGTTTTATGGCAGCGTCCCGGACGGGTGCTGTTGAAGAAGGAACAAGATGAACAGCGAAAAGAGAAGAGGATGTGCTAAAGGGGAGTTAGGCCCCGAGATCAAGGAAGCAAGCTAAAGAGAGGAAGGGGAAGAAAAGAAAGAAGCTTAGGTGAAGGAGTCGGTACGAGAAAGGGTCCCACTAGACACCGGTCCGAAAACGAAAAAGCGTCATGTGGGAAAAGGAGAAGAGAAGAATGCAGGAAAAGTAATCAAGGAAAATTCCCGAAAGGGAGGTAGAGGCAAAATGGGAAACAAATCTAGGAACTGCGAACAAGACCAAAAGGTATTTACGGGACAATTTGTATTCGGAGCCACGAGCAAAGCGTTGCCCTTCGTTCCCTTATCGTTATTTACTTGCATGGGACTGCGCTGCCCTTTTAGGGATGAAAGGAAGGATATACAAAGACGGGTGAGCAACGGGACGGAGCCACCACACGGAAAGCACCACACGCTTTGATGCAGGGGGAGGTGATGTGACGTGGAGTTGCGTCATTCGAGATGGCGTGAGGAATGCCGATGGCAATTGGGGATATGCGTCTCGTTCTTCGTACTTAGATTCACAAGAAAATATGTCAGACGTTTGCGGGTAGTGACGCTCGCGGATTCCCACAGGAAGTACATGCATGCGGTATGTGGTATCTCTACCGCCTTACGCACGTGGCAGTGTGCACTGGCAGAGAAAACACAGAAGAAAAAAAAATAAATGAACAATGATTGTGCGACAACACCATCGCAGGCTCCTCAAACACACCACCACCTTGCAGACTAAATCACCGACATTTAACAAGATGTATCCTTTTTGCATACACCTTACGAGCTCGATATTGCCCGCTATTTCTTCCCAACGTGGCGCTGAGAACGACCTCAAAATACGAGTCTGATTTATCGCTTTTTCGCGCACAAACTCCAAAAACTTCCCGTGATTTCAAATTCTAGCTTTTTTTTGTTTTTTTTTTTTTCCCTCATACCGAGGCTGCTGAGGACATTTAACGTGCGCTTAGTCCCGCCGACGTGGTGCAGTGGTTAGGCGCTCGACTGCTGTACACAAGGATGCGGGATAGAATCCAAGCTGCCGCGGCCGCTTCTCTGAGGAGGAGTCACAAACCCTGGCCTTTACGGTGAAAAGAGGCGCGGGATCCCCTTTACGGTTACTTGTCATCCCTCTATGGGGTTTGAGAACACATTTAAAAGTTAGGCCGATCAACCCGTGAAGTACGTGTGTCGGTGAGTGATTGAGGAATAAGTTCAAAAAAGGTCCCTTTCTTCTACAAACAACTGAATGTTTATAGTTGGTAGTCCAAATTACACTGCATAATAATAGAGTGCTGTGCTGAGCAGTCGCTATAGATATCTCCCAGTACTTTCCCATATGACACATCTACACCCTGTTTTTGCATTGCCTCCGCGACTGCGGAGGTTTCGACTGAGTCAAATGCTTTTTCGTAAACAATGAATGATATGTATGTCTAAAGTTTCCAACACCTGCAGTTAATTTTCTTGGATTGGCACTTTAATTTCTCTTTTTCGAAGCAGGTGAAAGAAAATGTGAGCCAGAAAGCACAGAAGAGAGCCTAAAGTAGGTTGTTGCGTCGTCAGCAGAAACCTCCTCCGTACTTTGAAGCTGCTTCCTCCAAATTGATATTTCGGCTCACTATCGTTGGTCTTTTTCGTTTGAGATAGCTGCATACCATATTTTCTTGCGCTTAAGCAGCATATCTGTTCCCGTTGGCATGGAACATTGTAATTTAAAATCGCCATGCTCAAGCGAGGTAAACCAAGGACAAAATAAATTTAAGATTAAAATAGTATCGGCTCACAGTGATAATAGAGGGCAATATTAAAGTAAGGATAGATGTAAGGGAGTAATTGTCACGCGCTAAAAAAACACCTGGAGCAAAAGAGCTCGAGAGAAGAGAATAAAGAATTAATCACTCATGCGTTCGAGGTAGTGCAGGAGCAGCTCTCCGCGTCCAAATCCTTATCTGAACGATGGTCACAACAAGTCACCATAGTGTTTTTTTAAAAGATGGGGCATAGTTACGATTAGAGGATGATATGATAAGGTAACGAAAGGTAATTATAAGGTAGCATACGATAACGATAGCTTGGAACGGGAAACGGCCGCCCTCGTGATGTAGTTTGGTCGAGAGTGTGTTCAAGTGACCAGGGTAAGCCCGGTGAAGCAAAGGGAGGGAAAAAAGTCGAAGAGTTGTCACTTGCACAGAAAAGGTGCCACACACGTACTTTCTTCATTAAAAAAAAAAGGGGGAGGGGGGAGGGGGAAATAGATGAGTTACAAAAGTGGCAAGTCTCTGGAAGCGGTGGACACTGACGACTACAGCCCAGAGGGAAGCGAAGCAAATGAGGGGGAAAAGAGGGCGGAGGTAACGAACGGCGTTCGAGCGACCGGCCTAATCGAGCAGAGAAGAGGCCATATTTCCCGACAGCCGGTCGCTACGTTCCGGACCGAAATCACCTCGTATTAAGGATCAGGCTGTGAACTACCACAATATTTCAGCGATTCGACGGTAAGATTAGAAAAAGAAGTGGCAAAAAAAAAAAAAAAAAGAGAGACAAGAGGTGGATCTGCATGCTCTTCGAGGTTTTCTTAACGAAACTGCTTTCACTATGCCAGCCGGCATCAGCTTACAGGGCTGTGGCTTTCACCTTGAATAATTTTGCGGTGTAAAGAAGAGTCGATAAAGGAGGAGAAAATATGCGAGAAAGTGGGATTAGTGGCATTCCAGCCATGCAGCAATGTAAAAAAAGTCACGTGCCATGCAGCAACGCCATATCACAAGCCAACTTCCGGAGCCCCTCGGGAAACGAATGACGGCAGGATTTGAGCGTTACTGACACGGCATGACAGTAACAAATGCTCATGGGTCAGAAAAGCCCGCCAGCTCCAGTCGCATTTGATCGGTACCCGAATGGAGAAAAATAACCACTCATTTCTTTTGTTTTCAATCAAAGTAACAGTATTCATTTATGATCAGTTTAACTAGCCCCAGTCAAGTCATCCCCATCACTCCCCCCCCCCCCCCTCTCTCTCTCCCACACAATCCCTCCCACCTCTCAAATGTGCGTTCTCTAGAGATGCCCGCTTCAGCAAGAAAATGACAACAGCGCATGCTCAGTCATTATGAAGCACAGGCACTATGCATATCCCTATGTCTAACCTGTGCAGGAGTCGGCAGGAAGCTGACACAAACTATTAAGCGCTTTGTACTGCGTCATGTTGAAGAATTTCGCAATCAGCTCAGTGGAGTAGAATGAAATGGTGCGCCATAGTTTCCCTTCACACGAATGCACCGCATAATCTGATTGCAATTTTCTTTTCGTTATCGACGAATTTTAATGTTCGCTTTGTGGTCTTTACCCGGAAGGTCTAAATGGATCTGCGGCCCAACCCAGCGCTCTATCAATGTTTGGGCCATTGGACAAATCGCACCGCCACGACACCGTTTCGCGGGCCACCCATTCGGGCAAATGGTTGTCGTTTAAATTTAAATTCTCTTTTTTTTTTTCTTCTCGGGCCACAAAATGGTCAGGTTCCTGGAAAGCGCGCGACCTAGCAACCCATCGATTACGTAACCTGAAACTGCCCGTTGGCTTCTCGCGAACTTGAGCGAATTCCCGACCGCATTCGTTACAGCACTTTTATACTTCGTCTTCCGCTACTCTCTCTTCTGAAATCACGGAGAGCTAAATAAAGGGGGAAGCCTTTGCCGTATAGTAAAATGTGCGCGTTTTTAGCTGTAACTTTATGGCCATCTAAGAAAAAGAAGCGTTCAGTCAAAGCTAAAATAAAGCGTGTATTCAAAAGCGGAATTAAGAAAAGTACAATGTGGCGCCTCCCTTTCTTCCGCTACTTTCCCCTTGCACTCAGCCTCCCTTTTTCTAAAGGCTAAGGAGCATTTCTCGTCCCATTTGAGTGGCGTTAATTTAGAGGGACGGCCGTGCCCCACGACCGAAGAGAACGCTCCCGCAGTGAAAATCCAATGGACCGAGATGACTTTGGGTGCTGTTGTCAATTCAGGTTTTACCCCGTAGTTTCCGGACAGCCGCCCGTTTCTAGTAAGTGCAAATGGGGCGAATGAGACCGACGGTCGTGTAGAGAACTATGTGAGGAAGAGCAACGAACGACGCAAGAGTTGAAATGCCCCGAATCGCCGGCAGCCGGCTAGTGCAATCCCAGGAAGAAAAAGAACTAAAAAGGTAAAATGGCGAAGTGCAATTTTCCAAAATTCTCTTAATACGTATTCCCGGCCTATTTCGGTAAACACACTACCAACAATTTAGTTTCCGAAACTCTTCCTTCTGTTTCGCAAACAATCTCCGTTTTTATATATGGTGCACTTCTCTGCAATTATGCACTTCTCTCATTTCGTTTCCTTCTTTCTTACTTTGGCCACTTTTTTATTTAAATTGCAATGCGTAATCACAACTAATTGTGTGTATACCGCGCCCATTCCTGCTTGGGCCCCATTGCCACCTCAAGCATTTTCCAGATCGATAAGTAATTAAATAACAAGGCCCGTCTGTCGACCGCAAAACAGTTATTTTCGAGAGAGAGAGAGAGAGAGAGAGAGAGAGAGAGAGAGAGAGAGAGAGAGAGAGAGAGAGGGAGCGAAGGCTGGAATGTATTTATAAAATGGACAGAATACAGAGAGGCAATTCACTCTTTCTAGTACAACGTCTTTGCTTCTTTGCCTGTTATCTGAAGAATATATATATATAAAAAAAACATTATTAGGTGCATAAAACGAGGGATAGTAGTGAAAGTTGCCCAGAGTTTGGCCTTTTTACAATATGGCCCCGAAATTGCCAGGTCGAAAGACGAAAATGACGGTAAAGAATTACACGCGCAACCCCCCCCCCACGCACGCACACACATTTACACACACACACACACACACACACACACACACACACACACACACACACACACACACACACACACACACACACACACACACACACACACACACAGCAGACTGCGTCTGGCATGATGCAATGTACGAACTCGACACCCTCAGCGAAGCGAAACCATAGTTGTTGTCCATGGACAGGGTGGAATTGTTAAATACACTCGAATCACAATAACTATACGTTCCAAGTTAAGGACACCGAAAATAATCCTAATGATTATTTCAGTGCATTCAGTGACACTGAGAGCCCTACACATGATCCCAAGAATCCTTACCTTGAAATGTAGTATGATTAATGGAATCGCGGTAGGGTAGCTCCGTTTTATTTTGTGCGACTATTTCGATTTGTGCTTGGAGTGCGTCTACGGGTACTATACTACAGAATGAATCCGTAGCCATAAATCCCTTCCCGGGAACCCGAATGCACACGCTTTCCCCCGCGGAAGTGCCAACCATAAACCGTCGTAGTCTGTTGTCTCTCACGGGAGCCAGAACGCAACCAGTAAGCAAACCAGCTCCAGCATCAATGTCTGGGCGGGACAAGGACATCCACCGCCATACGAACGAATGAGTTGAGAGCAGGCCGTCGTTTAGCGACAACTACAAACTGATACATACACCCATCTGAGCTTCCAGCAGAATCCACCACCTTACACTCAATCCTAAGTTATGCGCACATAGTGATGAGCAATGCTTCTTAAAACACAGCCATTTGGCGTGCGAACACAAATCAGCAGCGCCCCTATCCCAAGTACTATTTGCACCCAATGAGAATCATTGGTGTGCAGGTCGGAGCTGGATGACCAGCGCAAGCTGGCGGAACGGTCCAGAATCCCAGGACTAAGGGCCCCTCCAAGACAAGGGGACAAACTTACTGCTGCTGCACTAAATACTTTACATCATTGTCGTCGTCGTCGCCGTATATGGATACCGCCGGCGTAGCTTCGACAGAACCTTATTTGTAGGAGCCCGTTCGCAAGTAGATTGTGCACGGTTGGATGTGCGCATATGTGCATAGGTTAAGCTGCAACGCTGTCCACTCGCGATCGGTGCTACCGTTACGCCCACCCATTGCGCTCTATACGAAGCAATGCGGATATGTAGTGCGCCTCTGGATGCAACCGATCAGCCCATCGTTTTTCGGCCTTATCGCCAGCTCTATTTTTTTTAGTCGATCCTTTCTTTAAACTACCACATTAAAATCTCGTTTTTAACCTGCAAATGTAAATCGACATCTAAAATATACAAACGATACGAAAAATGAAACGAGCCTTACACCAACATCCGGCGTGAACTACTTCGATTCCAAATGACAACCCCGATGTACACAGCTGTAAGGCAAGCCAAGTTGCTTGCCCAAAGATAACGACGCCTAAGGGATTTTTTGCCGTGCCGGAACTGAATCGAAGCATTAGCGAACAACTTTTCTGAAGCAAAGTCATTTCGCTTTCGTACGACACACCAGCCATTTCTCCGCTTACGACTTGCTTCCACATGAAAAAGGCAAAAAATTTAAAACCGAAACACAAAGGAATAATAAACATCTGCATCCCGGCCCAGAGTTTACAGATAAATTTGTCCGATCCCAAAACCTTCTAGGTTCAGAAACGGGTACGCCGAGCTTTTTGGAAATAACTCTGTCAGCGACACGGTGGGACGGCCAGCATAATCGTTTCCGGTGCTGGACATTCGGTCGATACACGCCACAGTATCGGTGAAAGCGCATTATACAAACGGCCTTAGGAAATTCTCATTCCGGGCACGGACTTTTTTGGGGACGAAAAGGGAGACTCGGGCAATATTTGAAAAAAAAGAAAGAAAGAAAGAAAGACGAAAATAAACACGAGAGATTGGAAGTCGCTTTTTTTCTAAATGCCATCGGCAATATAGCAAAGGAATACATGGAACCGACCAAAGGTGGAACGCTAATAGAGGTAGAAACAGAAACTGTAAGTCCGCTTTGACAGCAGGATAAAAGTAGGTAATTTACCGAAAGCACTACTCGAATGGCTCAAGGAATTTCTATGCAGTGCTGTATACAACCGACTGGCGCACCAATGGCCAATTTCAGAGACAGCGTTCCATTATTCGCTTTCTTTCATTTACTTTAAGGGGTCGACGCGGCAATTGAAGCTATTTCTTTTTTTTTTTATACATGAAATGCGACCAAGGTACAAATATCCAACCTTTTCATGCAAACTAAGCTTGCTGTCACAGTTGGTCAGTCGCCCGCCGTGGTGTCGCAGTGGTTAGAGAACTCGGCCGCACTGCCCGGGTTCAAACCCGGTCCCGGTTGCTGCGTTTTGATAGGGGCGAAACGCAAAAGGCGCCAGTCTTCTGTGCAACGTCAGTGGATGTTAAAGATCCCCAGGTGCTCGACATTATTGCGGAGCACTCTACAAACGCTTTCCTTGCAGCCTACGGTGCTTCGGAGACGTTAAACACTTCAATCAAGAATGCAAAATAGTAGCCGAGAAAATAATATTCAGCTTCAAATTCGGAGATATAGGAGATATAATCTTAATTGTTTTTACTCTATCTTGTACTGCGCGTTGTATTGTACCTATTGTACTTCGAAATTTTGCCCCCCTTGCTCAATGCCCTTCTGGGCCCTGTAAGGTATTTTGAATAAATAAATAAATAAATAAATAAATAAATAAATAAATAAATAAATAAATAAATAAATAAATAAATAAATAAATAAATAAATAAATTCCTTACGGGAAATGAAAACCAAAAAAAAAAAACTCCTGTGTGGTGCAAATATAAGAACAGAAGAAGAAAAAAATTGTCGCAGCGCCAATGAACGGTAATCATTTCTCAGCAAACGTTCTATTCATCTCCCTAAACGCTAAAATACCAAAACAACCTTCAGCTCAAAATCACCAGGCAGCACGGGCAATCAGTCTATAAGTGCCCGATCAAAACGCAACCGGGCCCACAAAACGAATCAAGGGCTGATCGAAGGCAGCCATTGAGGTTTTACTTGTTTTACATATATCGTACATTTTTCGCTTTACACGCAAGCCCCAATCACGTCTGTACCTCAAAAGTTCTTCGGAGGCAACATAAAATCGGTCCCTCGCCGTATAACTTAGACGACGCCGTCGAAATCGCAATAAGAACCCGGCCGTTTCCCTTGTGTTCGCCGCGCCCCTCTATTCGGGCATGTATTATTCTCGGTAACCCACAAATCCGCACAAGAAAACGCAGCTGCCGCTCTACCTCCACCTCCCCTCCATTACATGCGCCTGATGTGAGTGCAAATACGTACCACACGAGTGTACAGTCTGACCTGGGCGCTCTCAAAATAGCTCGCCGCGTTCAGACGATCACCTTTCTTTTACGAAAGCAAGCCAGCTGTCGCCGTTGCACAGACGCGCGCACACGCGGAGGTTTGATACATGAGGGCGCTGCGCTCGGATTCAAAGAAGCCAGGAACCAGTGAAGCAAGGCAGTAAGCCTAAAACAACAATGAGCAGGGAAACAAACAAACAAATGAATGAAGCGAAGGAACGAAGAAAAGCAAGGGGTTGCGTGCTTTGCCAAAGCTTTGCCCACACCCGGCACATGCATTGCGAAAGTCTCTCACGAGTACCCTGCAGGCAGCCCGCCGCCGCTAGATGGCGCTTGAAAGAACGAAAAGCTTAGCTATAGTTTCGCCCAGAAAGTAAACAAGCTGTAACGCAGCGCCATCTGTGGGCGTGGTGTGCGCCATTGAGGAGCGTCGCAAACCGTATATATAAAGGAAGAAAATGACAAGAAGCCGGCCACCAAAGTGTGGGGGTGGTCGTTGGAGAGCCGAAAACACTGTGCAGCAATAGCAGACGTAATGACGTCCTCCATTAGGAATCGCCCGTTGTCGTCTGCAACAGCACCCGCGATGCAGACGACAGAAGAGAAGCGGCGTGAAAAAAAAAGAAAGAAAACCAAAGAAACGCAATACGCACCAGCGGCGGCGACACGCAGACGACTCTTTCGTGGCCCAGCGCGGCGAGATGAGGAAAAGAAGCAAGTGGAAGTAACGTGGGAGATAAGTGAAACGGTAGAACAAAATGGCGTCGATGCGCAATTGGGAACGTTGGGCCCGAGGCGATTGCGACGCACGCGTCGTTCCCGGTATGCGCCATGCTTCTCATCGGCAGAGCGATGAACTTAAAGCACCCTCTCAAAAGAGAGCGCCGAACGTCGACCGTGTAGGAGACAAGGCGTCGCAAAATGCGTAGAGAGAAAAGAATAATAATAAATTTTGATTACCGGACATTTGCAAATGCCCAGTCTTGTTCAGCTTTTTAGGCACGTGATACGGCCAGCTCAACACACAGACGGAAAAATTAAACACGGATATATAAGCTTATAAACAAGAGAGCTTTCTTTGTGCAAACGAGTAGCATGTATGTTCTGTTACAGTCGGTATTCGTTGGAAAGTTCGCAGAACTACTAAAAATTATCAAATTGTTGAACGCCCATGCTGCTTGTTACCCTTCGTATTCTGCGATTGTCGAAGTATATAACCTACACTTAACGGGGAGCATATGGGGCAGAACAAAATGGCAGGCAGTCGCCCCGACTAATTTTGTTATGTAATTCGACAGCATACATCGGCTTTAAACCACGGGAATACCTTACTTCTGCATCACACCAGATGATGCAACAAATGTTTCTTAACTTTGTAGAGTTATTATGACAAGCTTAATCGCTGGAAGTCTATGTGGCTTAAGTAAACGAAATAAAAGAGACCTACATAGAACAACCCCACCGATGAACGCATCTTGCTTAAAGCAAGCATGAAATGTCAAGGTTTTAATGCAGAATGTTTTCAATGACTGCTCCTCGAGGTCTCCGCGGTATTCGATCAGAGAATGATCAATAAGTGTCCGCACTTTGAAACTTCATGGTAAATGGGAGAAATGCATCTAGAAGAACATGATCGGAAGGTCAGTAAATTGCAATATCTAAAAATGACAACACGCAGTTGGTAGGCTCCTAATTGTCCTTGAATGGCTCTCACAGACCAGTTGAAACAATAGCCAGAAAAAGGTTTCTAAATACCAACCCTAACATTAAACTGAAAGAATGCACATAGGTGACCACAGATGGCATTTTGTGTAAAGCTACATTATCATTATTTAAATGTCCTCGTCGCAGGTCGCTGATTATTATTGAGTTTAATCTGCCGGCTGGTTAACACCAGCGGAGAGTAGTAGAACTTAGTCATTATGTAACAAGGCAACAAGACGAAGACTAGAACAAGGAAGGACATGCACTTGGTGCTGCGAGCAACTTTAGACAACCACTCATTCTTAAAATGATCCCACCGTCGCCGGTCACAAGCATATTCGGCAGCTGATTTCAACGGAGCGGATCAGATTGCAAGTCCTCCCCTCCCTCTTTTTAAATATTCCCCTTCTGCAGTCTCTACCGAAAACCGAAGGCGCACTCAGCGTCCCACAGAGTGAATTCTGCTTCACCAGCAATTATGAAGCACAATATTCGATCCACAGGATTCCTTCTTTTCTTTTTACTAACAATGAATAGCAAAAAACATGCCGCACCATGCTAAAATACCGACAAAAAGCAGGAATCTGTACAGAAAAAGAGAACTACTAAATATTATCGTATTTCCCCTTTTATTTCCGGCCAGCCCCGCACATTTCTTAATGACTATAAAAGGAATGGTCTTTGGGCGGCCTCATTACAGTTGTCAGGTGTAATGAACGATTTGTTTCTATAAAACAGTTTTACGATGTAATCACAGAAAAAAGTTGCACACGGCAACTTGACTATTCCCAACCCACCTCATGGCAGAAGCAGAAATACAAGTATATACCAACTATCATTAGAGGCATAACTTAAGTTCAAAAGAAGGCAGAAAAGAGGAATGAACAGCAGAACCATCTGAATGTTCTGAAACTAAAGAATACAGCTGGTAGGAAAAAAAAAAGCGTACCTATACGATTACTCAAAATGGAAGAGAAAGCCGATTGTACACGTATTACGTTTAGTAGGGGCCGAAAGCTATGTTTAAAACTGGAACTAACGTCAACATTATTGAGGATTAGGCAACCAATAATTTAGGCAGAGTTTAACAAACCTTTTGCACTGCATACTTGATACGCGAGTGCGGCACGAATCAATAATGTGGAAACCTCGCGCTGTATTCTTTTAAACCTGGTTTAAACTATTTAAATACTCTTCCACATAAGTGAAGACTAACCGAAAGGGGAAGTTGTTCGGAACTTGAATTATAATTGCAGATCCTTAAACAGACATGAGCGGTAGGGAAATCAAAAGGAGCACTGCAGAAAACACGGATGGCGTTCTTTTGGCGAAGAAATATCCGGTTATTATTGGAGCTGCCGGACTTGTACGCTAAGAGCATATAACGTTTTATATCAACCCACTGTTTTAATTTCAGAACAACCGACTGCAAAAGCTATTCGAGTATAAAATTATTATTATTAGGCTGAAAGAAAACGCATTTAGTGTTTTTTTGTTAATTATTCATACATTATCAAACGACTACCTATATATCTTCTTTAATGTCCACTTTTTGAAACTGTTCCACGTCACTGGAAGAAAAGAAAATGGCAGCAGCATCAGCATAACTATAAGCTTTATATTTTTTCAGCACTGCCAAAAAATATTAAATAGACCTAAGAAGACCCAGGACATTGTCCGCTCAACGCCAGCATTGACTGTACGAACGCTAGATGAAATATTATTAGCCTGTACAAATTGACTTATTTGCCGCGCGAGGCAGACTTATCGTTGTCCTATGGCGGAACGGATCACCGTCCTATCGGTGCAACTATTTGGCATATGGCTGCCATTTCAATGAAAATAAGGTGGCTGCATACTCGTGTACTGCGTCCTGCATGTGTACCCTAAAGGAACCCACGTGGTCTGAATCGATTTAGCGTGGTATGAAACAATTACAATTCTTTTTTCGTCTGGCACATCATAGCCAAAGTTGCTTTTGCGTCATAAAACCCCATATAACTAATTTTTCTTTTCCTTTTACACGCTCCTTTATCCCTTCCCTCTAGGCGCGGTTCAGGTTGCATTCTAAGTGAGACAGGTAATAATATGAAGTATCGCTAACTAGTTATAACTAAGTCAAAACGAAAATGATGTTAACATTGTGAGCGAGAGACCCGCATGGGACCGGAAACGTTCGTTTTTGAGTTGGTCAGTGACCTAAGCGTCACGTTAATAATGCTTTACCCCGACTAGAAGGTTTTTCATCGAACCTTATACTGCGGGACAGGTAATGCGACTGTAATTTCCTCCGGATAAATTATTAGTACAATGATTCCCAGCGATTACCGTCATATCTGAGAACCTAACAAAGGTCGGTGCACGACCCTCTCTTCCAGCAGCCTACGTCACGACTAACGGATATGAAATGACTGGCCAGGTGTCGCATCGAGACTTTCCTTCCTTTCCCCGAACTAACAAGTTTCCAAACAAGTTTCCTTTACCATATAATTATTTAATTTTTCACTTGTTTCCTTAAAGTCTGATGTGACGTCAGAGCCTCCCCATATTCCGTGATACCTGCGACGTCAAGGTGAAATTAGATTCGCTGTGAGGGGCGGTACACCCATTTCCCATTTAAGGGGACAAGATTATTTCGGCTTGCCCTCAAAATGCTTCGAGCCACTGGAACTATGACGTATCTACCTTGGCACGTCATTTCCGACGCTACCGCTTCCGTTCCTCACTATGTACTGTTTTATAATAGATCTTACAAAAGGAGGGAAGAGGGGGGAGTTGAGCTCCAGTGGTTAATCATATGTTGTTGAGTGCTTAAATGGCGATCTGCGCGCAAAAAAAAAAAAAAAAAAAAGCATGAACGGCTCGCAGCAAAGCTGTCCTTAACACAAGATGTTCGAAAGACGTCGTCTGATTTCAGACTGTGCAACTTCACTCCGCGAAGATGACGACTCAGTGTTTCGGGTACGTCATTTGCCACCGTCATGTTGTAGTTATACTGTGCTTTCTGTAAGTCTTCTGCAAAAGGAAATAAATAAATAGAGCAGACAGCAAAAGAGCAATTGCCGATCATTCATCCCAAAAACGGCCGAAGGACAGCATCTTGGAACTCTTAAATGTTACAGTAGCAAGGTCCCTTTGACAGAACACTTATGAAGCACCTAGCTTACTGCGTCACTTCCGTTTCTTCCATTTCTATGTCACGTCTCAAGAAAAAAATTCGAGGACACTTTGGCGACTGAAGTGATGAAAGGCGAAAGCCTGAGTGCTGCATTCTGCTACGCAACTGTTTGCATGTAGCGATGAATGCTGCTGCAAGTAAAGCAAGCGACTTCTCTTCAACATTCTGCGAGTGCATTTATTCAGTGAATTCTGCTTGGCAGCGACGAGATCGATCTCCATGTATCTTCGCAGTTGTTCTACATTTACTGTTGTGTGGTAGATTTTACCGGGTCCGCGGCATTAATTAGGAATTAATTAGGCAATTGCGCAAATGGTACTGACTGGTAACGATAATTTAGTCATTAATTATCATTAACTAATTAACTAATTAGTCATTAATAAGTAAGTGATCATTGATTGGCATATTGGCATATTCGCATATTTTGGTGGTGCTCTGTGATTGGTCGACACCTCCATGACGTCATCCAGTCTCGACCAATCACAGAGCACCACTAAAGCGCGACACTTTTGCTGACGACAACGATGAGGCAATAAAGGCTTTCGCCTCAAAAAAAAAATGAGCACATGTGCAGACCCAGAAATAAACCAAGGAGAAGATGGAACAAATATTTAAAGCGGACCATTTCCCATTCGTGCAGCGTGATGACGGTCTCGCGAAATCTCGTCAAAATAAAAAAAAACGATACTGGTGAAACTGGAGCGCGCGCGAAGCGCTTGAGAAATTGGTGCTGTCTCTTCTCGGGTAACCAGGAGGAGACGACATGCGAAGAATAAAAACCCAGACGTTGGCGCAGACCCAAAAATGAACCAATGAACCGGCGGACAACCTCGAAAGACAGACCAGACGGAGCAGACGAAATGTGACAAGATGAGGAAGAAAGAAAAAAAAAAACCTCTACAAGAAAAAAATAAAGCAAACAGTAAGTGAAGGACGAAAGATGAATGAAAAAAGAAGCAGACACGAGACGCTTGCGCGAAGTGGCTCCTATTTCGCGCCGAAGTCCCACGTCGTCTCTGGTTGGAAGAGGAAGCCAGGTCGCTCTCTTGTTTCTCATTCCTTCGTGAATTTTTTGTCAATTTTCATTCGCCGGATTTCATTTTCAATCCGTTAGTTTGTTTTTCATTCGTCTATCTACACTTCCCCACTGCCACGCCTCTCGACGAATTTCTAATCTCGGCCCACATCAAAAGCGCAATCACCCTCTCCCGACCATGTTTTATCGCTCGGTAATTTTGTTTGCGCGCGGCCGGATATATACGAGTATATATATTCTCAGCTGTACTGCTTTTATCCCCTTTATCTTTCTTCCCTGAAACATCCTAAAGGCAATCTCGAGCATTGCAGTCATTCACTTGAGAAATCATTTTAGAGCTGCCCGCTCAGCGCTGCTGTCGCACGTATAGACTAAAAACAGAACTTGGCGGTGAACTCGAGCTCAGATCGTCCATGTACTCGAGCAGGAAAGAGCGCTTTTTTTCCATGATTTGACAAGCGCTCGTGAGCGTCTTTCCGAGCCTAATAGCGGACTGAAGATACGCGTCGCAAGATTCAAAGTGATATTCTTGTAGTGATGTGTGCACTGGCCCACGGTTTTAAAGTTTCTAGAGTTCTCAGTTTGTACTAGTCCTTCCCATTTTAGTCGAGCGTACCTGGCATGCGGCATAAGATCGATTGAGGTGGCCATAACAGCAAGTTGAACTCGTCTCGAGTCCAAGTCACATATCTGCAGAGTTCTGAAAATATTCATTCGCCGCTTCACATTTAGTCCACACCTGCGAGGCACGTAAGGCAGAATCAAAATTATCCAGAAGGAAACGGATCATAAGGCGCGGGTAGGCGCAGGAGTGCAGAGAAATGAACACTTCGTATCTGATCTCAGCAGCACTCGGCAAAAAGCACGTTTCCTGTCTTGACGTCACTAATTTCGAAGCAAACCACTATATAACATTTTTTTTCCAGTTCATTTGCAGTACTTACGTCTAGTACCAAGCATTCAGTCGCGCTAGAAGTGTAATAAGAAAGAGTTGTTAAAGGAAGTCGAAATGTGTGCCTTCGCGGAGCACACGGGGGGAAAAAGAAAAACAAGAAACATTCTTCCGCACTCACGGTCTCGCAGACTTTTACCAAAATGGCCGCCTCCAAATGTCGCATCCGTCCGTTGGTGTCGCCAGCGGTGCAATTACCCTCGTAGAGCTCCATGGCGGAACAGAGATGCAGTAAAGCGCACAACAACGAAGCGGTTTTGTGAAAACTCGACAGTGCTGAAATTCACCATCAGAATTCGTCTTTTTGCCAGTTGTAGTCTGATATGCAAACGACTCGCGATCGAACTGAGTAAAGGTATGTATTTTTGCTGGAACGTACGAAGCATTTAGGAACTGTTTGCCAGCACAGTCTCACTCGGAAGAAACCACGTTCCAAGCGCTACTCGTACGCGCAAGGCGGTCGGTCGTGACGTCATGGTATAGCTTGGCAGCTATTGGTTGGATGGGGCTCCTTTAATAGCTAGATGCCACTTCTTTCTTGACCTGTATCCGATTATAGTGTAGTGTGGCGAACAACAGCTACGGTGAAGCTACGCTGGGCTGGTTCTGGCAGTGTGCCCCTGACGACGAACTGTTGCGGTTACCTCCGTAACACTTTGGTGAAGGTGCGGGGTAGAATTCAAACAATGGTTACATGCCACTTCTTTCTTGACCACTTCTTTTTTGCTCAACGTAACCATTAATGGTTACGTTGAGCAAGACAGCAAGACGTTGAGCAAGAGAGTTAATGGTTACGTTGAGCAATAAAGACCATATCAAGTATGCGCAATGTTTGCCTCATACAGATGGTTTCGTTATCAAAACGAAGCGGCCAACGTCCGCGAAAGCCAACTGCACAGAAAACCTGCAAACAAATCAGGTGTCTTTACATTCAGCCAAAAGGAGGCCCAAAGATACCTATACAGCGAAGCACTTTCTTTCTCTTACCTGACGTGATAATTTGACGCAGCAAATTGTTTCTAAGTGTTTGTAACCCTTAAGCGAAGCTTGACTTCCTTCCGAGCCTTAAGCGTGTCCAAAATGTCACTGGTTGTAAAGCACCAAGTTTGACACCGTCAGAAATGGGTAGCGACGTTAACGCGGCGAATAAATGCATGAGGGCTAAGAAAATCAGAACCAACGGGGTTATAATAAGGAAAACGCGCGAAAAAAACTAAGGCAGGAGGGGAAGCATACAGCGTTCATTTTTCCTGATGTAACGATGACGCGCAAGAGTGGCCAAACGTTGAAGGGGAGCAGGGAAGAGATGGGGAAAAAGAGGGAAAAGTATGTGAGCGTTGCAGCCACAGGCAGAAAAAAAAATAGTGACATGGGGAAAAGGCATGCAGAGGCACCAGTCAATTGCAAAGGCGTCGCGTGGCGGACGGAAATAGGGATCTGGGCGGGAAGAATGAGGAGGCACGCACCAACTGCTAGGCAGCGCGGCGTCAATTTGGGGATAGCTGGCGTGATGGCACGACTTGTCACGTTTCCCTTCATTGCTAGCTGAGCATTTCAGCGCACTTCTCTGTTTCGTTCCTTTCCCAAACGCCCGCCGCTCACTCCCTGCGAGTGGGAGAAAAGGGCGCGAGCCAGGAAGGGTCTCAGCTCTGATCAATAAGCCAGATAGGTGAGGAGAGACATGCCATAAAGCAGACGCTGCTTCCACGTGTGCGTACGTGCGTGCGTGCGTTTGTGTGTCTGAGGACGTGCGCCTGTTATGTCTGGACAGCCGGTCTCGATGCTCCCACGGACCGGAAGTGCGCGTCTCTCGCGTACAAAAAGCGAGACAAACGGCGCCAAACTGAGCGAGGAAACGGAAGCTTCATCACTGATCATGATCTTTTTTTCTTCTTGGGGAAGGCAATTGTACGGTCGTTAGTCTTTCGTCAGGCGCACTTGTTACTTGTTATCTGATACGGGTTAGCCAGAAATGTATCGACGAGAACCGAAAACGGGCTTAAGCAGCGTCGGCTTTTAGTACAATTACGAACATGTCGCTGGAATCGGGCACTCCAAGCCGAAAAATTAAGACTGCTACAGAACGTCGTTATTTGAGGACTAATTCTCGTACAAGGCATTCGCCATATTCAATAAACTCAAACGGTTAATCCTCCCACGGGATAAACGTTATACTCTAACTGTAATAATTAATGACTCCTATTGTGGTGCCCGCAAGAAATGACTCTGCTTTCCTTAAAGCACGGATGAAGAGCAGCTGACAGGATAACATGCAGTAGAATAACGTCTACCACAATGATACATTAAACTCCTTTCATCAGCGACGATATCATCTTTTTCTCTCTCTATTTTAGAGAAGGTTAAGTGTGTGGACAAATGGCTTTGACTCGAGCATGGTATGGTCAAGGAGTCCGCGCCTCACACTACGTACACTGGCAACGACAACACCATGAAGACTATGCCGACCGAACAGAAAGTCATACGTTACTGCGCCGAACCGGGAACGAATCTAAAGCTCAAACCTGGCACAAGCTACGCAGGTTTTACCAGCGGCTAAACAGGCCAGTCACCCTCGTAAAGTTGATTGAAGACAAGGGACACACTACTTCGGACAAAGCCGATTGACCCGCCGTGGTGGTGCAGTAGTTAGGGCACTCGACTACTGTGCCCAAGGATGCGGGATCGAATCCCGGCCGCGGCAGCCGCTTTTCGATGGAGGTGAAAAGCTAGGCGCCCGTGTGCTGTGTGATGTCAATGCCCGTTAAAGAATGCCATGTGGTCAAAATTTCCGGAGCCCTCCACTACGGCGTATCTCATAACCTGAGTCGCAGTGGGACTTAAGCCCCATAAACCAAACCAAAGACGAATGACAACCCCCTTGAAGCACATATGTAGCCATTATCTGCGCTCCATGCGTCAAAGACAATGGAGAGGCAATCCGTTAGTAGCAAAGTGCGACAATACATGACGAGGGGTCAAGGTTCAAGTGAGCACACACGATGCCTAGTTCAGCCACTCCGTGCGCACTTCTATACAAGCACCTCTGCTCGCTTTGGGGTGCGATCTCGCGATGGGGCCTGCGATCACGAACAAGGGCGCGAAACGTATACATCGCTTCGTGTGGTGTGTATACTGAGAGAAGGGTGCAAAAGAAAAGAGGGATAGAGGGAGTAGCATGCTACCCAAGGCTGTCGACGACGCCTGTCGGCATGCGTCCCCGGCACGCACCGCACCGAGCGCTCGCCCTTTCTTTGGCCAAATATTCCCGCCGGTCTGGCGAGAGCCGGAAAGTTTTCCTGAACTGAATCCTCCTGCTTTCCCCTGCCTCCCTTTTCCTCCCATACAAGGATGCATAGCCGGCACGCAGTTCCAAACGATCGAAGTTTTCCCGAGACAGATGGAGAGGAAAGGGTTGCATCCGCGCAAATTTTACGAAGCGCCGAAGAGCGGTCTCTCTGCAGAGGTGAAACTGCTTAGAAAACGAAGTGCGAGAGGCAGCGTGGCTCCTATGAGATACCAAACTTGGGATTCCATAGATGATTATCCAAATGCGCATGTCTTACATGTCTAGCAAACTATAGAGACTGCCAAAGAATGGACAATCATCATCATCATCGTCGTCGTCATCATCATCATCATCATAATCAGCCTGACTATACCCACTGCAGGGCGAAGGCCTCTCCCATATTTCTCCACTTAACCCGGTTTTGTGCTAGCTGCATCCACTTGACCCCCGCGAACTTCTTAACCTCATCCGCCCACCTAACTTTCTGCCGCCCCCTGCTACGCTTTCCTTCTCTTGGAATCCAGTTTGTTACCCTAAGCGACCATCGGTTACCCTCTCTTCGCACTACATGTCCCGCCCATGCCCATTTCTTCTTATTAATTTCCACTAGAATGTCGGTAACTGTCAGTAATGGACAATCATTAGCGTAAAATCTGGCGACACGAATTCTACCGTGTCGTTGACGCTTCGAGTGTTTTACTGCTTACGCGTCAGTAAACACAGCATAAGTATTTAGTCCTCATTCTTTCGTCGCACTTCCCCTTCGGTCTAATTTATGCCCCACTTTAAATTCTCCGTCACTGAACAAAACGAGACCAAAACCGGGCAGATTCCCGTCTGCCAGCCCCCCCCCCCCCCCCCCCCCCCTTCTTTTTTTTTTATTTCGCAATGCTTACCTCTGCGCCTGTTGGCATGCTGTGACGTTTACACACCTCTAATATCAGACGGTCGTCCGAGGATTTTCAGACCTCAAGGGGACTAGGAAAAAATGCGTGTTCACCGTGGACGCAATGACGTCTTAGTGCTAACAAAAGCAGTGATAGGGCAGAATCACGCACAAATGGCCTGGCGATTCGACAACATGGATTTCAAACATGGCGGAAAGATGGCGGGCAAAAGAACGACGCACTAAATCCTGGCTTGCCTTCGTGCTCCGCGCTGCCTGAGAGGAGGAGTATCGTTTAAACTAAGCAGCACGAAGACCTAGACGAAAACTGCGTAAACTCCGTTCTCGCAGGCAGAAAAGAAATGGTGAGGTTCATATTTTTCTGAGCACGTACGAATCTTTCCGACCAAGAAAAATCGGTGAGCCCGCCGAAGTCCATGGATTCCTCCTATCCCCTACAGATCTCCAATAACTGTGCTTTGCCGGCATACCCATGATAAGAATTATCACCGCCACCATCAGCACCGTAATCATCTCGATTACATCCGGTTACCCTCGAAGGAAAAAAACCCCTCCCTCAGGAATTGACGACCGGTTAGCTGTGTCCTGCGCCTGTGCCAGTCATCCTGCACTCCAAAAATGTTCCTCAATCCCACATCACCATTTAGGCTTTCTGCCACGGTGCTCTCTGACATCCCGGCGACGCTTATCTTCTTTCAAGCCCAATTTGTTACTCCCGTACGCTTCAGCTATATATTCTGATCCCAAACAGCTTAACATAACAACAATACATGCACCCAACAGCCCACAACAGCTGGCGCCCTCTGTCATCTGCTTTCGAAGCTCCAAAAAAGGAACTAAACAATTGTGACTAACGGGCCTGAATGGCTAACGAATTACAAGACACTAATAAAGAAAACGAAACAAACGCTTCACCCCGATAGTGGGAAGAGCGCATCCCGTAGACGCTGAGATGCGGGCATCGACCGATCCGGAGACGACGACGACAGTTTTCGAAATTGGATCGGCCCAAAAGCGTTATTTTGGAAACTCTTACGAGACTGTGCTACTCTCCGTCACCATCCCGCCACTCAGCCTCGTCTAATTTATACCCGTATGCGCGTCGTCATTATTAAACGGCCTCCAAGAAAGAAGACAACGCCTTCGACGCTGGTGTACTCCGCTTTGGCGACAGACGGGGGAAAAGAGGAGACGCAGCGTGGGAGAGGGTGGCGGGACAGGAGACGGGAGAACGGGGGTGTTCCGGCCGACATAACGACGTGTTGCAAGGTGGCAATTTTATTTCGTAAATCCCGCTGCTGTCAGCGAACAGGATATAGATGGAGCTGTCGGCTCTTTCAATTTGTCGCGCGGGCGAAAGCCCCTTCAGGGATGAAAAAGGCAAGGCTAATAATGACGGAAGGCGGACAAAAAGAAGAAAGAACGGACTTTATAATTACACGTATGCGCCAGCGACTTAACATCCCTCTTCTATAGCCTGGTGCTCGAGACGGGAAATTAAGTTTCTCCGCGTGTGTGGGGATCCTGATGCCAATCGGTGTCTGCTACGCTTGCAAAACGATGCCCCTCCTCCGTCCTCCCACTCGAACAAAAATGGAGGCAGAGGGCATAGCAAAGGTCGTATAAAGTGTAGTTTAGTTACTACCGTAGCAAACCTTCATTAAAAGAAAGCAAGGCAAAGCAAACTAAGTTATCCTGACCAGAAGAAGGATAGCGCCAATAGGTTTTGAAGTACCGAGGTTGCGATGCCAAAATTTCTAAAGAACAGTGACGACATTGACACCAAGCTTGTTTCTTACTGAAAGGGCACTGCGACGATTATCGTTCCGAAAAGATGGAACTCATCCTCACGCACTAAATAAAGGTACAACTCAACTTGAGCGAACCTTGCCGTTTTGAACTAGACACCACCTCTATGACCCGTGCATAATACGCACTGCTGTTAAACAGGCTTTTCTGAGACAATGAGTCATCTCCGCAAGTAACGATAGGATGACCGTTTACAATTATAATCGTCCCTACACCCTACGTGCAAAGCGAAATTAATAGCACGCAACGTACAGGTACACGAGAAATAAAAGTTAGTTTCCATTGAAGAGGCAAGTTATCTCTCTTTATAAACCGAATTAAAAAATACATGGACTGTTAAAGGAGAATGCGCGTGAAGGAAAAAATACTCTTAGAAACAAAGCCAGAGTTCAAGGAAGTAATAGTTAGCTGCATCAATTACTCATTACAACAAATAGTTCTTAAAACTGGCACTACTTTAACCCACTTTAATGTTAGGGGATCGCGCATCTGGTCATGGTAGCTGAACATTATAACTGCTTTTATAGGGCGCTTTCCGAGCCAGTTATCTTTAGAAGCCTGCAACTTCCAGTCATTAAAAACTCCGGAAAAAAGTCGTGAGCTCTAAAGATTTCATGATTAGTGGTTCCTACGTTCCAGACTGGGAGATTTATTAAGACAACTATTGCTGCAGCAAAATTAAATTTCAGTAATTTCCATGACTTGAACAGTGGAAGTTTTCAAGAACTGCGCGGAGGCACGGAAGTAAATACACGAATCAAGAGTAAAAAATTCAGAACTGTTCCATTAATTGCCGAACAAGAGTTGCTGCCATATTAACTTTAGGCGCTCCAACAGTTAGGTTTAGCCTTCCAGTATATTTTTAGATGCAAATTTCCTACTGCATGAGATATAGCAAGTTTGTTAAAATGCATGCCGCCAACCCTAACGGTAGGCGAGCCCAAAACTTCTGTGGCCTCCCGACTTCTGTGAGTATATCGTGAGATGTATCTCTAGGGGTATACCTTTCACAATGCACACATCACGTGAAGCAACGCTTCTACGTCTACATTACCCGTACATAAACTATCACAAGACGATCAGGAATAACAAATTTCCCCAGAGCTGCGTAGTAAACCTGACATCTACAATATGGGCGGCAGTTACTCCACCCGTCGGCCCTTAACCGGAGACAATGAAAGTGTTCGGGGCGATAAGAGTTTCAAAACCGTGCCCATATCGGCAACACACTAAGACTGGCGAAGCCCATACCAAGGGCCGATTGATGGTGCTGATAAAACGGTAAGGAGGAGAAATGATGAGGGGGAAAGAAAAAAGAGACTGTGAGGAAGCCAAGGTGCGGCGCCGAGCGAAGAAGAGATATTTATAATACCTCGGTTCATCGTGCACAAACAATGTTCCTTGCAAGAAGGAGCACGGCACAGCAGTGCGCTGGCTGCTATAGGCTGCTGTACTTCAGCGCCAGCAGAACTGTGCAGTGGCGCGAAAGATACGGCCTGGGACAAGCGCCCATTCACCAAGCAACGTCGCGAAACCGATATTGAACAAAGGGTCCTAATTGGTTGGCGAAGAGGTTACGTCATTGCGGTGTTCACGCTGATTGGTCATGCCAGTAAGGCGCCGAAGAATGGCAGACAATTCGCCTGAACGCGCCGCGAAACCGGACTCTTGCGCTCAGAGAGCGCAAATATTTCGACCACTTTAGAGGAAAATCCAGAAAGCGTCGTTTATAACAGAAACAAAGAAATTTACGGCGCATGTTTCGAGATAAACTATTGCGGGACTTTCTAAACACTGCCTAATAAAAAAAAAACTGTCCAGCTATACTACCTTTAATGACACAGAGGACGAAAGCATGAACTATACTTCTGTTTGCCTCAAGTTATGCTCTTTGAAAAGCTCTAAAAGCGGCTTCAGCTGACATCTGAGAAATAACTAAATGGAAAAATTGGGCTACAGCGGCATAGACAAACAACTGTCACGTTTACATTCTTGTCTGTTTCGTAATTACACAAGATAGCGCTGTGGTCTACCAACGCCTGCGTCTCGTGGTTTCTATGCCTACGCCTTTCGCGTTGAGGGGAGTCTCAAGATTTCAAGCGCTAGGCTGGTATGTCAGCTCTCCATACAGCCTGCCCAATGCTGCACAATATTGCGCAGACTGAATACGAGAGACGATAAATCAAGAGCGTCCTCTAAATTGCTTATGTGTGCTGCCGTCGGTGCGCGCTTATCGGGGAGGAGCCCGCCATATACAGAGCCATTCTTCGCTCCCCCAAGAATGGCGGATGTATGAACGTCCGTGTGTGCGTGTGTTCAAAGGCGCTTTCCCCAGGCGTGCCTATAAGGGAAGAACAACTCCCCGGCGATGCGCTTCGCGCCGTCCGCCACCGCCATCAGGGCGCTGTGCTCTGGCCGAACGTTTTTAACGGTATCCGGAAACTCCTATATGAAGGGAAGATGGATTGTTCATGAGACCACCCTCTCTCTCTATATATATATTTTTTTTTCTTTGGAAGGAGAAACGACCGGGCGGTGCTCCAAAGGAGCCCTATGAGGAACGATGGGCACAGAAGAAGAGAGAGGGAAGGGAGGGGTATATGCGAAATGTGCCCATCCGGAGGACTAGAATGAAAAGTAAAAGGCGCGACAAGCTCGGAGCTACCGCAAGTACGGCCTTCAGTCGACGGGCTTACGCTAAGGTAGGTATAGGCTCCGCTACAATGACTATCGATAATTCTATTGATGTTGCCACCTAGTGTCATCAAGTGGTAACGACGAAGACATTTAGAAGGAAGAAAAAATTCACTATATAGATATTGTCACCTGATGACGCAAAGTGGCAATATGGCCATCGACAGTAGCACTACTCAGAGAACCCCGATACTTCTATACACAGCAGAACTTTCGATAGCGCGAACTCATTGTAGCATAAACTCGGTTTGCCGAGTGCCTGGTATGGAAGTTTTGGAACTATTACATGGCTACCCGTTCTAACGATCTACACGTCGCTTACCACTATAGACGCATCCAACGTACAGTTAATGGATAAAGTGTTAGCGCCGCAAATGTCTTAGTTGTGCTGACAATCGTTACCGGAAGCAAACCACTTGGCGCGTCTTCTTCTGGGCCAAAATCGGGCGGGATCATTACTTCAGTCGGTATGCTTGCTTTGCCATTCATGATCATCGGAGTTTAGCTGCGGCTTCGTTAAATTACTATTGAGCTATTCACAGCAATGTCGATAGCATTGTCGGTAGTAATACTAAAGACAATACTGCCTATAGTAACGTATTGTTCATTGTACTATCGATCGCGCTATCAACAATACGATCGATGGTAATACTACTGCTTGTTTTACACTATCAATAGCTTTAAAAATTATGTTTTTCAGCAAAACACGGGTTGGTGGAGGCGTCGATGTGGGCACTCACATCTTGCCCCCGCAAAGGCTACCCTAAAGCACCTTTCGACTCCTGTCCCCCACACAGGCAGCGAGATTTTTTAACATCGAGCAATGTGGCAGCCAAAAACTCGGAACTGTTTTTCATAAAACCCTAGCAAGCGTTTGATCTACGAGAACGTCTCTATATCTGATAATCCAGCGTAGAACCAGAGAAAGAAGATGGCTGCAAAGTATGAAAGAGCACCGAACATGGAACGAGGGAGAGTAATGATACTTGTGATTCATGCACACTGTCCAACTTCTCAAATTGGTTAACGTGACCGCAGCAATCGAATAACTGTAGATGTTAAGATATACTGCAAATAATAATCACAATAGCTACATTATTTATTTATTTATTTATTTATTTATTTATTTATTTATTTATTTATTTATTTATTTATTTATTTATTTATTTATTTATTTATTTATTTATTTATTTATTTATTTATTTATTTATTTATTTACTTATTTATTAGTACCTCAAAGATCCACAATAACGTTACATAAGGGGCATTGTATTTACGTTACTTAGCTTTAACAGTCATGAAGTGAAATATTTTTTTGTTTTGCTTTTTCTCCTAGATTGCGGAGGAAGTATTTCGCTTTAAAATGAGCTCTTTGCTTTAATATTAGTCGCCAAATATCACTATTCGCTTCGAATTCACTTCGACAATAAAGATCATTGCCCGCTGGCCCGCAAGCATAATTTTAATGAATCGGAAACCATGTATTCCGAATAGGAGCCCCTCGGCTTCGCCTCAGATAGCGTGATGACAATAAATTGTACCGCAGCAGGTGACTTGAGCGGCTAAGGTAGGCTTGTTTTATTCACCAAGAAGGGACAGGTGTCTCTGGTCGCTCGCGCGCTGGAAAGACAATATTTGGCAAAAGCAACTGTGGCCCTGAGCAGCTATGAACAGCTACCTGATATTCTTCTGAAGTGTCGTTGCCGGCAAAGCAATACAAAGCCTGGTCAACCGGTCACCCTAAAAAAAAACCTCAACCTCGCATTTTCCTACCCTACTTCCCGACCTGACATTCGAGAAAAAAGAAGAGCAAATGATTAACTTTGATGACAGGGAAGGATGGGCACGAAGACGGTATCCCATACAAACACTGCCTCAAACTAACTTCCGAAGGCCAAGCCCAAGGCTACCGAATCCAAAGCCAAGACGAAGCAAAACCGGATGCCGTTAAGCTAATTAATGGTAAAAAGAAGGTCAGAAACGTTAGTTGAAACATGCCGGTAGTAAGTCTAATCAAGCTGCTGTCAGGTTGTAAAAGAAGGAATAATTAATTTGATAAACCAAGCTAATAAAGAAATCGTCTATCCAAGCGAAAGCTATGATAGGAAAAGTCCACGAAGCATGAAGTCAAGCCAAGTCAGACCAGAGTCGCGAGATGATGCGCACGCTCCCGGAAGGAGCCGCGCAGCGTGTGCCCAGTCGTTTGATGAACGGTAATAAGCCGCTCAGCTGGGCGTCTCTGGAAGGCTAATAAAGGACCGGGGGGAAATTGTTCGAAGCGCCGTTGCATGCGAAAAAAAAAGAAAGAAACAAAGCAAAACAAGGACAACGCGCTGGCGCGAGACCCGCGAACGCTTACTACGCGAGGAAGAGCAGCAGCGAATACGCGAGAAATTTCCTGTTTCATCTTTCACACTCCTCGTTCATATCTTCCCGCCCTAACTTCCCCAGACAAACAAGAAGAACGCTTTGTTTTCCCATTTCATTTTTTTTTTTTATTTTATAAACGAGGAAAGGGGGGCTTTCTTCGCGCTAACCCTTTTTCCGTTTCTTGCTACTCTTTCGCATTTCGTGCCACCTTTTATTTGCCGTTATTACACGAAGCGGGCGGGACCGCCGCCAGCACAAAGGTTTCCGGGCCGCCATAAAACAACCTTCTCCCCCAGCCCTTATTTTACGAACTTCCCCAGCTCCGCGCGAATGGGGAAAAAGAAGGGAGACACAATGGTTGTACACCGGGGGAAAAGAAATGAGGCGCAAGATGCATCCTATGTGGAAGACAATGTGGGCATGCACGTGAACAAAGGGAAGCTGAAAAAGACACAGATAGAAAGGTTAGGGGGTGAAAAAGAAGAAAATACAGCTAAGCCTATTCTCCTGTTCATCGTTAACATTGACCACCTCTTGTTCCTGCTTCCCCACCGTCATGAAATATTCTCCCAGCAGGAGAAAAGACGAGACGGTACCACCACGTCCCCTATTTCTTTTTTTTTTAATATTTACAACCGCTTGCTCGCTTTAGTCCCTTTTTTTAAGCTTTCGACTGCTCTTCATTCTACTTTCAATTTCTCCGGGCCTTTTTTGATTGTTATTTACATCATAACCTTTCAACCCTTCTTCTTCACTCCTCTTTTACTCCCTCTTGACTCCACTTTCGCATATATTCCATACACTTAGCGACGCCGATGACGACGCTAATAAGGGCCAATCAATTATCCACAAAGATGAGAAGGATGGACCGGTGCCAGAACCATCGACTAACCGAATAGAAAAGAATATTTAAAGAAAGTCAGGACAGTAAGAAGAAAAACTGAGAGGGGGTACGCGGGAAACACGGAGAGCCATAGGTCGTTAAGTCCGCTTCGAGCAACGAGCCGTGGCCCATAGAGCTCAAGTTCGCGAAACAAAAGAAATCAGCGGTCGTGTCGGCAAGGAGGCAGTCGGGCTTCTTGCGTGCCTGCGACAACACGGAGAATTAACCACCCCTTTATTCTTCGTCCCTTTCTCTGATGACCCCGAGCTTCGGAAAGGCGTTCCTCTTGTCAAGCGCCTCGCTTTAAGTGTCTCAACTTCGACGAAGCGTTTCAGCAGCCCCTCCTCCCACTTTGTTTTTCTTCGTTTTTCGAAATTAATTGCCAGTAATTTAAAATGAGCTCAACCTAGTGAATGTGTGGTGCGCGTCGCCTTTTACATTATAACGTTCGCAATAGAAAAACTTGCGAGGAAGGGAGATGAAAGATGTTTTGTGTGAGTAAAAAATTACGGAGACTACGGTTAACGCAATTAGTGCACTTGGCTTAGCACGTAACAGTATTAGTCCTGGCTAACGGGCGCTTCGGTTTGGGATTGTTGGAACAAAACTTTCTTCACAGCGTTGGCCAAGGCTGATCTGAATAAATTTACTCTGTAGACAGGGGCAGTTTTCGTTAAGTGTGCCTATCCTATCTTCTCTCGCTGCTTCTTCAGTACATTAAAGCATGAACCAAGTAGGTAGAAAGTGAAACTTAAATCAAGGTATATTAACTGTACGAAATAACAATAAAACACCACGGGCGGTGAATATTGCCGCGTTCGGGGAATTTCGCGCCCATCATTAGCAATCCTGTTCACGGAGGCGCCCGCGCAAAAAAAAAAAAAAAAAAAAAAAAAAAAAAAAAAAATGAGGACACGCTGCAAAGACCATAAGCTGTTGGCTCGTGTACTTCCATCAACGAAGCACTCTACCGCGAAAGTATTATTGTTAAGAGGCACAATCTTGCAGTCAAATGTACAGGGCAAGTATACAACGTCGACTCCCGCGTATGACGCGTTGTGATACCGCAGACCCGAGCACCAAGTGGACTGGTTTCACTCCAATCTGTCCTGCTCACATTGCCCGTACAGCAAGACACTTGCGGCATCGTTCATGGTCCAGTGCTCCGCAAGAGTGGTAAGTGAGAAACGCGCTCACTCTCCAAACTGTTCAGATTTCAATGCTGAGAAGTGTCTCTAAAGCAAAGACGCTGTCCACTAGACGTTTTTGACGACCAATTGTGGCAAAATTTAGTCCAATCTTGTCTTGTCTGGGTGTCTTTCTTCCGTCCTCGTCTAAGTTGCGCTGCACGTCTTCAAAACGGCATAAAAACTCGTCCAAGCATCAGTCCTATCAAGTGCGGAGTCAAAAAGTCAAATACCAAACCTGACCCGGTCGCGGTCGCTTATTACCAAACCATATCCCGTAGGAGCACTCGAGCAGACGACGCTCTGGAGCGTGATTCCTCTGAGCAGCGCCACCTGGCGACACATTGCGGATATATTGTCTGAACGAATAATAATGCATTTAAAGGCCGCTATTGCCGTCGCTTTTGTGGCGCACTGAATTCACACCACCCACCTCTGCACTGATGCCACTGAAACATCTGTTCGACTCCTGTGCCATAATTTTTTTACTGAATTTGTTTTCTCACTTGCCTTCACCGTAATTATCTCCTGCCTTCAGTGAGTGTAGTTACCTTTAGGTTGCGTTCACTGACACATTTCAGTAACAATCGGTATGAGAACGGTTACACTAAAGAATACCTTAGTCATTATTTCCTGCCTTCAGTGAGTGTATGTTACCTTTATGTTGCGTTCAGAGAGACCTTTCAGCAACAATCGCCGTTTAGCTCGCTGAGAGCGTCGTCTGCTCCACTGCGCCTACGGGATATGGTTTGGCAATACGCGATCCGGTCTTCCCCGTACGTGCGGGAATGCGGGGATTGGCGGAAAACGCCACCAAGCTACCTATCTAGTGCCGCGACTTTGACAAGGCAGTTTATTCTTAATTTGACTGATGCTTACATTCTTCGGCTAGGCTGCCCAGCGTTGTTCCTGCAAGAACGCCTTTATAAAACCCTGATTAGCCGTGATAACCGGTTCGCTCGCAATGATAACAAACCCTAATAAAAAATATAAATAGCATGCATGTTGGCAAATGAAGCGTGAAGCTGACTGTGCCTTCAAATTAAAAAAAAAAATGGGGGGAGGAGGGGGGGGGGGGTCTAGTCTTTTCCGCAATGATGAGGAATGAAGAGTTAAAACCCAAGGGGAAAAAAAAATAAAGAGCACTGCGGAATCTGCATTGGAGTAATGCGAAAGCACGGATGCTTTTGTTGGTTGCTTCTGGTTGCTTCTAGTTGCTTAATTCACTTCTTGTTTGCCCATTTTAGTCTTTGGTGCTTTCAAATTGCGCGTCAATCCCTTACTATGCCGGTTTTCGGCTCTAATTTCGATTGCGTGACGTCACATCATCTACCTCACATTAATTCACTTCTTGTTTACCCATTTTAGTCTTTGGTATTTTCAAGTTGCGCGCCAATACCTTCCTATGCCCTTTTTTTTTCGGCTCTACTTCCGGTTGCGTGACGTCACATCCTTGATGTCATATCCACTAGGGCACCCCTTTCTCTCTTTCCGCTTTCAATCTCACCTTCCTGCCTTCCCTTACGCGCGGTTCAGGTCTCCACAGAACAAGTCCGCCAGATACTGCGCCTTTAATTTCCTGTGAACCAGTTATTCTAATTAATTACCTAATTAACTTATTGGTCTAATTATTTCTTCGGCAACAACATTACGTCACCCTCTATCGATTGATACTGCTCATCAACCTCTACCACTAATCAATTACTCACAACTGCTGCGGACACGATTTTGCGGTCTGCGGACACGGCCTGCGGACACGGCCTGCGGACACGGTCTACGGACAGAAATCTGTGAACATAGCGAAGTAATGCTTTCGTATTAAGAAAAAAAAAAAACTACACAAACGCGTTATTCACACGTAATGCCCTCTAAAGGTTATACCGAAAGGATCGTGCACGACAGAAACGCGCAGACAAGAAAACTCCGCGAGAGCTGATTAGTCCCTGATGCATGAATCTGCCGCCTATATTCCTAAGAGTCGGTAGTAATGTCATTTCACGCATTTTGTTAACAAAGGTCGGTCGCAGCCCTGCAAAGAACGGTGGTTTAGAGACAGCGCCCGTCATTAACGCTCAACACCGCTGTGGTATGGACTGCTTCCACCACTATACTTCAAGCTTATTATTTGCGTGTTGTTTTTTTTTTTTTTGCTTACGCATGCCGATGGCCTCGGCAGCATTATCCCGAGTATATTTTCATTAACTGCGCACAACCTCAGATTAGCTTGCCATGATGGCATGACAATCCTTTTTTAATAACCCCGTAATGCCCTGGCACCAAAGGTACAGTATTAATTGTCAAGTGATCCTGCTCAATATACAATACTAGATCCTTTAAAGACTTAAGAAAACCGAACGTGACAGCTTTCCAAAATTCATAAAAATGAAATTTACTTCTACCACAGTTTCTCTGCCCGCCGTCGTTGTATAGCAGTCACACGTAATATATACATCTTCCCGCGAATGGCGCCTTCACTTTCCCTTCGTTTTAAACCAAACTACGACCACCAACGTCACAATAACTGTTAGGGATGCGAGTCAGCGGAGGGCATAAATTAATTGCCCTGACAGTTTGAATAGAGGGCGCAGATCTTCAGCTCGCAGGAACCTCACGTGCTAATCTAAGTCCAGCTTTTCATCCTGGAAGGGCTACTTTAAAAGCGACCTGCTAAGCCTTTACAACAGTCGTAAAAAGTAATATATTGTGTGGCCGCTGATCGGTGCATAGCAAAGGACACAGCCACATTTCATTCGGGCCAGCTGCCTAGCGATGCACCGCTCGCGATGCAGTATGCAAAATATTTCAAAAGGGTTTCGCGGACGGCGAAATACTGCACTCATCCTCATTCAACGTCGTAATCCCGCCCTGCACGTACACCCTTACTTCAAAACACGCATTCTTGTTAGCATACATTTACAGAGCCTAACGAGCCCTTTATACGTCTACGCAGCGAACTAGAGCGTTTTCTTCACCGCGAACACTGTACGGCTGAACAGGAGGTAGATGATCACTGCTGCGGCCGTTAGCTTGCAATGGCACCCTCAGCGAAAGATTGCGCTAGAACGGTTCTCCGTACTCTGTATAACAAAGGGGGCTTTTCACGAGCAGCGGTTCTTCTGCGGTGTAGTATAACAAAAGGATTTCGTGTAGGCCGAGCGGCGCGTTTTCAAAAAATTCCTCGCATTCCACAACGGCGCGCGCAGTACCTCTGCAGTTTCGTAACGTTCAAAGCTGGATTAAGGGCCGCAAAAGAGCGCTCCCACGAGTTTAAACAGAATCCAGTAACGTAGTCCAAACAAAGAAAAGAAAAATACCGCTCGATTATTTACCGGGTTCGCGCACCGGATTACGTAACGTCTTACAAAAGAAGGAGAAGCGCTAAAACACCAATTAGAAAGTCAATTTGCAACTAAGTAAATATTTAGTTTAATGTATAAGTGTAGTGTTTATTAGTAACTCGAGTAATGTGTTCAGTCTTCTCAATTTTTTGTTGCTCTTTTAAGTTACCCCATAGTTCCAGTAGTCTGCCCATGTTATAATAGCTTCGATTATTTCGAATATACACCGTTAGCTTTCTCTTGCACAAGTTCTTCCACTGAATCCTGCTCACGAGTGGTTTCTTTGGTTAATTGCTACGCAAAATACGTTCAGCAATCCTCTGCGCAGTTTTTAATAGAATGTCTCGTAAAAGTTCGTCTTTCTTTCTTAGTTACGGACCTCTGGCCTGACCCACTGCATACTGCTAGTACAGAATTCTTGCGAAGAGTTATTGAAATACAACCCCCGCTACCTCCGCCTGGAACTCTATCTCGTTCAGAAAGCCGAAATCTTGCGTCATGACGTCAACAACCTAACAAACGCTACGCATATCCCAGTCGAAAAAAAACAACAACAGAAATTTGTCAAAAATACGACAAAATATCCTGTAGTTCTGTCGTAACCATCAAATTCTTCTGTAGTTGTGTAGTTGTTCTGTCGTATACTTCTGTTGTCTGTAGTTCTGTAGCACTTTTCTGTTGTAACTGAAGTGGCGTCCGTGTGCTGTGCGATGTCAGCGCACGTTAAAGATCCCCAGGTGGTCGAAATTTCCGGAGTCCTCCACTACGGCGTCTCTCATAGCCTCAGTCGCTTTGGGACGTTAAACCCCACAAACCAACCAACCAACAGAAATTTCTGATGTTACGACAGAATGTTCTGTTGTCACAACAGGTTTCCCGTCAAAAACCGCACAGAAATTCTGTCGTAACATCAGAAAATTTTCTGTAGTTCTTTCCGACTGGGATAAGATCACAGGCACCAATAAAGTAGGCAAACGTTTCCCCCGAATTTCTATACATGGTTTTCTGGGCAGCGCCTTTTCGACTCTTCAAGAGCCAGAGCCGCCCACACTCCCAATATCAAGTTCTGTTAACGTTCTTGTGTAATGCGCCCAATCCACCGAGCCTCCTCCGAGCGTTTCTCTACAAACATGACATTGATCCCTCCTCTGGATCGTCAGGGCTCTCGTGAGATGTTCGTTGAGGCAATAAGGGTGAACTTGTAACGGAACGGCGCGTACAGCGCCGATATATTAAGCGCAATGAAGACCCCGCAGTTCATCCACCCTGAAGCCTCGAGTGTCGAAAGCCCTTTATGCTGCTATAACAAGGTTATACGATTATGTCGAAAGTACGCAGGCTATATTCGGGATTCATCGTATAACTAGCTATTGCCCGCTCCAAGTTATTCCATTTCCCGGACGACAGCGACGTTTGGCAAGAGGCGTTTCGGGTAGATTACACGACATTGCCGTTCGCTCGTTTCATTCATAAGGATACATGCGAAACTTGCACGGTCTGTTGAGTCTTGCCTAACGAAACCTGAACACTGCGGACTGTGACGTCATAAATTATTGGGCCCACTGAAATCCTCGCAGTTATCTTCGTAATATAGGCGATGCAATGTGTACAGTCGTGAGCCAACGATATTGTTTCTCACAAGTATCATCATTTTTTACCTTATTTATTTGCTAAATTAGGTCCAATTTAGGTCGAGCTCGTTACAGTGCCGTCATAAAGAAAGCATAAAAGAAGCTAGCCAATGAATTCGGTTTAATGCGAAAGTCGTCCGTCTAACTGAATGTGACATGAGGTGAAGTAGCCGAATGCGAAAATTAAAAGCGCACTGACTTTTGCGGGCTCTTTAGTAATTCGATGCACACTTGCCAAAAATGGAAACCCATTCGGTAGTTCATTTTCCAGTATCCCCTTTCCATCCTGCAGCCCAATATGTACTGCTTAAAGCAACTTGCCATACCTCTAAACGCAGAATTAGAGGGAAGGGGAAAAAAGGATAACAAAATACAAACATATGCATATTAAAATTAACTTCCGTTACGTTTAGCACCTATTTTAAAACGCAAGCAAATAGATGTCAAGAACTAGACGTGCTGCTGCTGGCGATACAACCAACCCCTACAGCCTAATTTAAGCATTACAAAAGCCAGCGGTTCGCAGTTGATGATGTCTTCTAAGCAGCTCATTTTCTTCCCAATGAACCAAATAACCTACAAGACAAACATATCAGATGACATTTACCCACTGAGCATTACAGATCGCAATGCAATGTGGCACCCCATGCATGCAGACAGGCGTACATGCAGTCTTTGTCAAAAGTATACGGCCCAAGAATATTTGTTCTAAGCCCAGCAACGAGGCTCGTAGAGCAACTCTAGCGTTCGAAATCTCAAAGATGACAAATCTCGCCCTCATTTTCATCTAGCTTCCATTCATATTTCAGTATTGCTGCCAGCAGCTGTGTTACAGTGCTTAGAAACGAACCTCTTGGGCCGTATACTTTTGACAAAGACTGTACATGCATGCCTCCTACGATGCGCCGAGGAAGCGCAAATAAAGGCCTTCTGCAATTTGGAGATGCTAGCAAGCAATTAAATTACGCGAAGGAGACCAAGCAATGCCCTTCCGGGAGCCATATTCTCCCTTAAGGCTTTCCACGAGCTAGATCGTGATCAACAGCGGTTGGTAAGCAGCAACAGTTTTTCCTCCGCGCCTGCCAGCTCTTAAAGCCGATCGGGGGGCCCGCTCTTGAATTTATTTGTTCGTTTTTGTTCCGCTATAGCTCCGGATATATTGCCTCTACTTTAATACAACTTCCAAAATTTATCTCTGAACCGCCAAGAGAATATGAAAAACCAAAACAAATAAGATGCGTGCTTACATCGTGCTTCGTACTTGCTGCTGTAGAATGAAATTAAGCACCCAAATCATGAAGCAAAAAACAACGAGATACTTTCGGAGTAGTTATTAGCCACGTATGAGCATGAAGACTAGTGTTACTATGACATTAATCCTAGCCTTGAGAGAGCCGTGTGGAGCTGAGGAAGCTACAAGCCAGTGTCGAATCGCCCAATGGTGATTAGATGAACGCTTGGCTATAATCACGTTGCTGAATGGCCACTGCAATCGGCCTCGTACACGCCTAGTTTGGATCGTATAAAACGGTTGGGCGAATAAAGCGTGTAGCTGCGATGCTTGGCACATGAACTTCCGGAACCTTTCTCCTCTTCCAGAAAAAGAAAGAAAACGTAAATCAGGGCAAACTATCACAATAAAAAAAAAAAAAAAAAAAACCAGCAACCCCGACTTTGTTTTGTTTTTTTTGCCTCCGCAGTTTTTTTTTCCTTTTTTTTTTTAAATTCGCCACTCCCGAAGGAGAACAAATGCAAGACAAATTCCCTCCAAGTTAGCTAACGTTAACCGTTTAACTCTCAAAACGCAGCAGCGAGTTTGTGAAGTTGGAGCTCAGCACGAAGCTGGCAAAAAATCAACGACCCGAGGCTCTTTATAATGAACCATACTCAAGGCTGCAATACCTTCAGAGCGGGTCGTCAGACGCGAGAAAGTCGAGTAAATAAAAAAAAAAAACAAAAAAAAAACAACAAATAAGGGCAAGTAAATAACAAAAAAAAAGGAGAGAAAACAAAAAGAATAAATGGGTTCGAACTGAACACAGGAAGAGGAATGAGGCCCATGCGCGACATTTATAATTAACGCGCAAAATGAGAGGTGCAAACTGCACGGTGAGAAAGTCTGGCGGGAAACGAAGAGTAAGGACAAAAAAGGTACGAGAAAGGAGAAGAGTTTGCGCCGGAAGGACAACGCGTCGCGCGAAAAACCGCGCTAGAAATTAAACGGCAAAACGCCTTGACGGCGCGAACTCGGCGCCCGACCGCCACTGGAAAATTTAATAAACGTCAAGTTTTTCTTGCGCACCGCTGGAGCTGAGCGACGGACAGCCTGCTCTGCATTAGGGCCCTCGGAAGAGCGAGCTAAGTTCAGATAACGCTGAGAACGACTCCCACGTTACGCGTCAGTAAACCTTATGCGCTTGGACACATACCCACTAGGCGAGTGCCCGGTATAAACTGTGCGTAAAGCGAAGCTTCGCCCAACTTTACACTATAGTGACGTGGTATACTTACAAGCAAGTTCGTGATGGAAAGCAAGAGAAATCGTTTGAAAAAGCAGGAACGGAAGATAGTTTTTTTTTTTTTTTTTTGATTTCCTTGCTCACTACGGTAATTAGTAAGAGTGAGTCAGTGACAGTGAGGATTCATTGAGTGATCAAAAAAAAAATGTGAGGAGAGGAAGTGCGTGAGGTGAGAAAGTACAGTGAGTAGATGAGGGAAAAAGAGAGTGAGGTGATTGTGTGACTGCGAGAATGAGTAAGGTGATCGTGTGAGTGAGGGAGTCATGAACTGAATGAAGTGAGGAAGTAAGCGAATGAGTGAGTTAGAGAACGAGTGAGTGAGATGAGGGAGTCAGTGAGCGAGTGATAGAGTGAAGTGAGGAACCCCCCAGTCATTGAAGTGGGTGATTGATAGAATGAGTAACTAAGTGAAGAAGTCAGTAAGTGAATGAATGAAGTGAGTGAGTGATTGATTGAGTGAGCGAGTAAATGAGTGAGTGAGTGAGTGAGTGAGTGAGTGAGTGAGTGAGTGAGTGAGTGAGTGAGTGAGTGAGTGAGTGAGTGAGTGAGTGAGTGAGTGAGTGAGTGAGTGAGTGAGTGAGTGAGTGAATGAGTGAGTGATTGAGGGAGTGAGTGCGCGAGTGAGTGACTGAGTGAGTGATTGAGTCAGTGAGTGAGGAGTGAATGAGCGAGTGAGTGAGTGAGGAGTGAATGAGTGAGTGATTGAGTGAGTGAGTGAGTGATTGAGTGAGTGAGTGAGTGAGTGAGTGAGTGAGTGAGTGAGTGAGTGAGTGAGTGAAAAGAACTGGCCGGTAATATATCATTTTAGACATCTAAACCAGTAATAAAATTAAATGCCTTTAGAGTAAATTGGGGATGGTCATGGCTTCGCAGTGGCCAGGCAGGTCAGCAGGTGGGCAACGAATGACTGTGAAACGGACCAGGCACTCACCTGCGGAGACAAGAAAGGGAAACAAAAATGAAAAAAAAAAATGAGTAGGCACCACCTGCAATTACTGGTTACCATCAACAAATCCTCCAAATTAAAAACTCTGTATTCCAGAATGAGCATTTCACGTAATTAAGAGGACACAAGGTTTGCCAGGATGTGCACATATTATTTGCGCAATTTCACATGGACTGGCCTGCGTGCCTTAAATATCATCTTTATCCCTGCGAACCCACTGTCCTGATTCACCGTTCACACACTGATAAATTGGAGCCCTGGCATAACTTTCACAAACCCGCACATTTATCATTATTACTAACGATTACCTATCAGGTCTAGTGCACGAATAGCGTGTCATTCGCGCACTTCCTGGTGATGAGCCGACCAACAACGACATTGAGTGCATGATACTAGACAGGATCACAATTCCCACAATTCGTCAAGCCGCCTGAATTTGGACACATTCGAGAAGGGCAGCATACCACGAATGCATTTTGCAAGGCATAAGCGAAAATAAGAAAAGCAAACTGACACACTCTCAGATGGTCTTATGCAGTATCCCCCCCCCCCCCCCCCCCCACGCCAGCTGTCCTCTCTCTTTCTCTCTCTTAGAAACAGACCTTTAGAGGCTGATGGCTATGAAACTTCTCTAGCGCGGCGCGTCTGGAGGCAGTGCACTAGAGCTAGTCGTTATTACAGATGAACTATTACAGCTTGCCATCAACGACGCCTAATAAAATGCATACAGTAAATTCATGCGTAGCACCGTCCTGCTACCAGCCGGAAGCAAACGAAGCTTCACTGGCTGAACATAGTATATACAGAAAGGAAAAGGGGTTTTTAAAGTGCACTACAGATTAGGCAAAAGAAAATATAAACGTTAAAAGTTGGAAGGCAACCGCAGTAGAGGGACGACGTAGGCTCAGTTCATGTATATGGTCGGCGCTCTTTGGTTACGCCTTGCGGTTAGCGGCTTCGATCGCCCTTCATTTTGTACATTTGGAGACAGCCAGGCGAGTGCCCTATCAAAGGGATATACACACACTACAAAATCTTCGTCCTCGTTAGCGATTGGCAAAAACGAGCAAATTCCTGAGCGCTCAGCGCTCCTTGTACCTGTCTTCGTTATTGGCGTCCACCTCGGTAAGATAACCCAACTTGAGAACTTGAGAAACGAACATCGCAAACCTAAAGATGAATTTAAGGTGACTGAAACAAGCTGTCTCTTCGACGACACCTGCAAAGCGTACGCATGAACCTTCATTTGAAGCGCAGGTAGAAAAGGATAAAAAGGAGTGAGAACATAGACAACCAGCAGTAACTATATAGAAACAAATTCTTCCATTTGCGATTTCAAACCCACATGTACTGCAGGTTCTACTTTCCATGAAAGGAGCCTATATACGACGCAACAAGTTCGGGACAACCCCCCCCTCCCCCTCCTATAAAAAAAAATAAAAGAAACTTGCAAGTGAATCAACCGTAGGGCACTCCTCGATCGCCATTTGCATATTTGAATAGCGCCAGCGACAGATAGCGCTATTCACTGAAGATACAGCGCAATGGTGCAATGAGAATAAACCGTCTATTTGTACATTCACCGGTGACCTTCCGTCGTCGGTCGGGACCGACCCGTTCAGACAGTATAGGATTGTCCTGAAAGGTCGGGACCGCCCGGTACAGACAGTATAGGATTGTCCTGAAAGGCACCCTTTTACATGCGAATCGCTAAGCTTACTTGCGACAAAGAAAGAAAGAACAATGTACAAGCTTGCCCGAAATGCAGCCAAGAATTTCGGCGTTCCAGCTGCAAGAACTAAAGGTAAGGCAACATCGATCACTAATACACAACCGTCACTAAGTTACGGTAGGTTACAGGACTCGACACAAGACGAAACCAGTCTCGTTTACAAAGTTCATCTGTCCCCTTTGCCATACCCGCGTTTCCTAAGCCTAGCTGGGGAAGATAACAGCCTATCTGTTGAAAAGGCAAGCAAACAAAAAAAAAACCTATACGTTGCTTTGAATACGAGCGCAGCTTTCTAGGGGAGTGCTCTGTCAAGCGGCAACGACCGTAGAGCGAGTTGCACAATCGCCAATCGTTGAACGTTCTCAGCAAGTGTTGCAACTCTAGAGAGCATTGCCGTCGCTTCATTACGTTTCGTTCCTTGCACCCGTGTGGCGAAAGACGGCGTCGCTTTTAGTGTACTCGCCGCGCTAGTGGCGTATATTTCGCTACGCGCACCATCGCCCCCTGAGAAAGCGAATTCGCGCTTCCCAGAATAAATGCCGAAAATTTAGGCAGAACCCAGCGGGCGTCTAAGCCTATATATATACTATGCGGAATGCCGGCGCATATTTTGATGCGGTCGAACGTAAGGACGCACAGGTTACCGCTCTCGCAATCTTTCAGGGAATTCCATATATGGAGGAAGGGGAAGACGCCTCGTTGAAACTTCACCCTTTATCGCGTAGCGAACAGGTTAAGTAAACAGTCAAGAAAAGACGTGGGAGCGCTTAGAGTATGGGCATTGAATACCAAATGAAAAGTTGATGAGTCAGATGTTCTTTCTAACAGCGAGAAACAGTAAGTGAAAGGCTGCAAACAGTGATACTCAGTTCAGTTTAGTTCAGTCGTTCAGTCGTGTCCGACTCTTCGTGACACTATGGACCATATCACGCCACGCTTTCCGGTCTCTCACTATCTTCCTAACATCACATAACTTCATCTGCAGCGCCTCGAGGATGCCATCTAACCATCGCGTTCGCTGCCTACCCCTTCTCCGGCGACCCTCAACCTTTCCCAAGATCAAATCTTTCTCCAGCGACTCCTCTCTTCTCATCAGATGACCAAAGTAGCTGAGCTTTATCTTTACAATTCGACCCTCCAATGAGCATATCATTACGTCTCTGACGGTTCCGTAATAAGGCCACAGTGTGCAGGCAGGCCGACGAGTGTGCCTACCTTACAACTCGAAGCGCATGCTCACAAGGCGGTCACCGGTACGATCAATTTTATGCGCGAAAGCATGACAACTAGCACATGTCAGGCTTGAGTACAGCAGTTTGGATCACTATCTCCGGGATCTAGCTTCGCAAGCGCAAATCGCACATGCGCGGTAACAAGTAGCGGCAGCGAGATAAAGACAAGAAGGCCCGAATAAGAACCAAACATTTCAACAAAGCTGGCCGTTCGCTGCCAGAATACCTAGTAACGAATAGATAGTTGTATCAAATTAAAAAAATAAAATATATATGAGCGGAGTTATGAGGTGAAACGTTCTGTGTGCGTGCGACAGCAATGGTATTAGTAGGTCTCAATCAATCAGTCAGTCAATCAATCAACCAATGGTATGGCTTATGGGGTTTAGCGTCCAAAAGCTCCTCAGGCTATACGCCGCAGAAAAAGGTTCCGAATATTCGATCCCCTGGCGTTTCCTAACGTGCACTGGCATCGCGCAGTATACGAACGTCTTGCCTTTCCAGCGGCGTTCACTAATTGTGATCGCCGCTTTTTTAAAAATCAAGCTTTAAGTGCGGTACAGCCTCCCAGGCTTGAACAAGGGCACAGGAGACGTCCTTTCTGACCATGAGTAGCATTTACACGCAGCAAGTGCAAGGTGTCAAACGACATTCAATGAGCCTCAGAAATTTAAGACCTTGTATGATTGCGAATTCTTGCGAATCGTGTCAACGAGCTCATCGACTTCTGTCTTCGCGTAAGTCGACAGTCCGCCCAGACAGAGAAGTGCACGTCCTGTTCGATAAAGAAAACCCTGCTAGCTTTAGTCTCGTGAAAGCCACCAAGGCGCCGTCCTCTTCCGATCTCGCATTCTAATGGGTATCTCAAGGAGGAGACAGCCACGGTGGCGAAGTGGATGCGAGAATAGGCAGGCTGAGCCTGACATCGAGGGCTTAACTTCATTCCGAAAAAGTCAAAATAACAAAACCCCCACTCTTTTTGCCCATGTTTCGGTGCGCTTTATTGCCAACACTAATATGCAGGCCCCATCTATACGGCGTCCCACACTGCTTATAATGTTCTAAGGACATGTGAAAACTCATTATTATTAACGTGATGGAGGCTTTCAGCCACTGCTTGAAGCATATTCAGGTAATATGTAAGCATCGCTATACATGCTAATATAAAAAGCAGGACAAAATGTTTACCTGGGTGAAGAAATTGCCCCCCCCCCCCCCCGCCCCAGCTTCTGCGTCACTGCACTAATAATTTTTCTTTTGAGCTCCGTTTAGGCGACATCGGAAAGCGCGGTACGGTGAACATTAAACAAAGCAGTCATAAAGTTGAGTCATTGCTTCTATATATAGCTCACGTGTGCACCAGCGGCCTACAAGCAGTAGCAGCGTAATGGACAGTTTCACAAATTTTAGGTGAGGAATGTCAAGCATGAACATTCCTTAGAAGCAGAAATAAAGACCACCTTAGCTTCGTAAATGAAAAATATGACCGGGAAAATTCAGGCCCTAGTCCACGTCAGAACAAAAGTGCTAATGGCAGGAGGTGCAGAACCGAGTACTTGAAAAAAAAATCCAAAATCAGGCCTGGTCACGGGGACCCGACGAGAAAAAACATAGCTCGAAGAAGGAAAAGAAGGAGTACATCGCTGCCTTTCCAGTCGGCAGCGACTCAAAATGACGATGTTCGCCAAACTTCGTGCAGAGGAGAGGAGAAAGAAAGCGGAACAAATGTGCGGCGGTTTTCGGAGAACACGGTGTATTCGCGCTGATCGAAAAGAAAGCCGGAATTACACCTTAACGCCCAGAGAAACAGAAAGCACGAAAGAAGAAGACGAGGTGATGAGAAGAAAATAAAATTCATAGCACATCTGAGATTCAAGGAACGACTTCTGGCGGAAACGGCAGAAAACGATTAAACCCCCCGATTGCTCGTCCATCGTCTGCATCAATGTACTTTTAGTTCAGCTTTTCTGTTTTTTTGTTTGTTTTTTTCAGCTGTCAAGCCCAGCAGTTCCAACCCGAAACGGCCGTTACAACTAGGCACGGGTCCGTTCAAAGAGTCATTTCGCGTTCAAATGCGGAAACGCGTTGGCAACGAAATGGCCGTGCAAATTACTCTAGCTTCCTTCGAAGACATTCGCCGCGTAAACTGAAATAGCAGCGATCGGATTTAAAAATAAGAAAACAGATTCGTAAAAAAAAAAAAAAAAAGAAAAAAAACATTCAAAGAATAAAAGAATAAACCATTCTTACTTTCAGGGAAACTAAGTCACCAACTCCGAGTTTTAATTACACACCCAAACTAAGGCGCAGTATAGGCAGGAAAAAAGGTCCGTCTCGCTAGCTGAAGAAAACGAGCAAGATAAAAGAGAAAAAAAAAAAAAACATACCGGAGACTGTCTCCTACGTACGTGTGGTTCCAAAACTTGTAATCGGGGTTTCTGTTCTTATTTATTTTGTCGACAAACGAACCAGCGCAAAAGAGGGCGCCTTGTAATTTCGCCCCTTTACGGCCGTCTCTTGGCGCAGTGTTTTCTCGTAAAACCCACCGAGGCGTAACTCGAAAGACAAGCTGCGACGCTGTACCCACTCCATCTTCCCTGCAGCTCCCCATAGGCCATTAAAGTTAGCCATCCACTACGCCTTTCCGCCTCATCCTTCCGCCTAGTGTGCAACCAAATAGGGAAAACGGGGAAGCCGGGCTAAAGAGTTTCTGAACAAGCATCAGAAGAAGGAGCTATACGGTCCCCAGACGCGCAACCCATGGAGAAAAATCACACGCACTATAGTTACGAAACTCAAAGTGCGTTAAGAGCCGCTTCTAACTTCAGTGTAGTGGGATAGAAGCCCCTAGGTTTCGACTCCGATACGGAGCACGCGGATACGTTTCATTGGCCGCGCGGCTCGAAAGGAACAGGGGATTTCGTTCGCGAGAAGAATAAAACTGCAGTCGAACTCTTTAGTTAAGGAAAACGGCTCGTAACCCCTTCCCACGAGTTCGATGCAGGCTGTACTGATTCATTGCGCAGGAGAAAGATGTTGTAAGCGCTTTTTTTTTAATTTTTTTGTAAATGTCTAGACGAGAGAATCGGAACTCTCACGGAAAGCTAACTAATTAAGAGAGGTAATGCCTACACTCTGAGCATGCAGCCCTGGCAGTATCTGGTTCGTTAGTTTAGCTTTTTTACTACAGTGATATCTACGTTCAAACCTGTCGTCTCCACTAAGGGATATGGAAACAGTGAGGAGCGGAGGATCTCGTTTGTAATAAGGTACCGATCGCGCAGGTTTCTTTCACAGAGGCAAACACATGGAACAAGGAACAAGAGAAATGAGATTATGTGAGCTTTTGGCTGCTCTAAGTAAGGGCAATATGACTCGATACATTTATGCAAATTATTCTTAGGTATTTAATCATTATCCCGTGCGTAACCCCTCTCAGAATGGTTTTCGAGTTGTTCATCATCATCGTCCTCCTAAACACAGCACAGTATAGTGAACAGCAGAGCAAAAGCGCTCCCACTAACCTCCGATTAATTAACCCTACCCTGCGCGCTAGTTGCGATCCCCCTATCTATGCAGATCTCTTTATCTCGTCTGTCTACCTGAGTGTATGGTGCCCACCATGTTTGTCGTCTGCTGCAACTCTGTGCGTTGCTGTAACGGACCGTCAATATTACCAGCTGCAAAACCTCCCGCGTGATTCAATTATATATATATATATATATATATATATATATATATATATATATATATATATATATATATATATATATATATATATATATATATATATATACACACACACTGATAAAGACGACGACCGAGAAAAGCGGGCACGACGAAAATATATAAACGGCGGTACTCAGCGGTCAAAATTCAGGTGTCTACGGATAGTGCGGCGCCCGCAATCTCTAAAGTAAACTGCGCTATAGTGCCTAGAATATATTCTAGGCACTATAACTGCGCCCAAGTTGCAGACTTACAGATTGTTGATAAACGCACAGCCACCTGGCAAATGAAATGAGTTCAAGAGATACAGTAGCAAACTTTATTAGACGCAACAGCCACGGAGATAAAGAGAGAAAAGGAAAATAAAAGAAGCATTTTGGAAAAGGCGACGACGTTAATGGCAAACAGCTTTTACTGATTGCTTCTAGAGGGCACCCCCATCCATAAGACCCGAAAAATGCGTAGTAAAACTAGTCACTGTTTGAAGCGGAGTTTCCCAACTGCTGAGATCAAAACGCACTTGTAAAGCTCCGCATTACTGCTGCTTTCTGAATTCTCGATAGCCGCACAGAAAGCGAATATGTCTTTCACAGGCGGAAAGGAGTTCAGTTTCCCTCTGGCGACAGCTGCTGAACGAACTTAGTCGCATTGATGAGCTAAGCGAAAAATACAACAAATACGAAAAATAGAACTTACTCCATACGCCTATCTAATTATGAATATCGCACACCAAGACTGCTACAAGGATCGCATATCGATATTGGCCAAATTATTGCTGCTGGCAACATTCTTTTCCAGCATCAACTAGAAAATCACAAGCAAATAGGCTATCTAGTTACTCGGTTTCTCTACGTAATCACCTTGTATCATTGCTAAATCTGCAAGTGCGACCTTCGGCTATAATTATAAAAATTGGAGACGTCAAAGTGGTTATTAAGAAAACGTGGCAGACGGCGCCGAACGTTAGTTGAATATTATATGCACAGTTCATGAAATTAGCGACGCCGAAAAGTATAAATGGGAGATACATTTTGCTAATGTATGGCCCTTTCTCACCGCTGTATCTCCTCCCCCCCCCCCCCCCCCTCTTATGTAATGCCCCTAATTGGAATCTTTAAGGGAATAATAGATGATGATGATTATGATGATGATGATGATGATGATGATCTGCCGGCTGTTTTTCGCTGGCAAGTGCGGGTTCCAGTGTACCTGAATGCCTAAAAGTGTTATAGCACCCTTAAGCACTACGTCTGCGCACTACATCTTTGCTAGCTACGCCGCACACAGCGTTGGCGTTGTCAAACATGACTTCTCCCACTCCCACCCCCTCCCCTGCATTTTCAAATAACTTCCCGTACTAACCCAATTCTCTAAGTGATGTCAAACACCCCGCTCGTCTACACGTTGCAACGATGGCAAACTCATCGCAACGTTTCTATGCAGCTACGACACAGCAGCCCCCGACTTGACAGGTTTAATCCTTTCAGAGTACACACATTAGCTCGACAGAAAATCATGTCCACTTAAACTATCCCTCTTTCCTTTCCTCGTCTCTCCTTTCTCCCAAAATCCCATCACCAGCGGTTTTACCACACGCATTTACTAACAAAATGCAAACAGCTTGTATAACACTCCATGAGCAATATCCGTCAAGAACGGCCTCTCGAGCAGTGCCATGGCTGTCGACTCAGCACCCCTCCTCCTCTCACTCCAAATAGAGAACCAATACTTTTTAAAGCACCCTGCTTTTGAGCGATAAACACGATCTTAATGGCGCTGCTCTTGCGGAGAAAAACAAAGATCAAAGGCCTGCACAAGAAACTGCTCAAGGCGAATTTCAAAACGTACTTAGGATTAGCGCGAGCGATGATGCTTTTCATATACCATGACGCTGTCTGTAAGAAAAAAGAAAGCCCTGTCATCAAACGAAGAGCACTTAAAACCTCTAAAGCCTTTTTTTTTTTTTTTTTTTTTTTGTGCGTGGGTGCTTATTTGGAGCGATTTCGCGCATCATTTTATTCGGTGGACTGAATACGACGCTCGGGCGGATTACGCCCGGCATGACGCGCCTCCGCGAATTTGACAGAGTGGTGCCACGTAAAAAAAGAGGCAGGATGGAAATGAGCGTCGCTGCCTGAGAATCCGGTAATATAGAGCGCCGAAGAGAGCGTCAAAGCCCATTATCAGGGCTCCGCACTCGACGCTAAGCAATATGTGTGGTGCCTTTCGTATGTCGTTTTTGTTCGCTTCCACTTCTTGTTTCCCCCTCTCTGATTTGACCCTCTCACCCCTTTATTCCTTGTGCCTCCTCAATGAAACGCATTTTAAACCAAGAAGGCGAAATTTTCTCAACGTCGCTTCGAAATCAACTTGATGAAACATTTTTTGAAGGCAAAGTAAGGACATTCAAGGCACAACTGTCTAATTTAAAATTATGGTACCATTTTAAACTCCTTAAAAGAGAAAGCGAAATGCTTCCAGTTTTCCTCTGCATTTCTTTCAGGCGTTTGTTTCTTTTTCTTTCTTTTTTTTTTTTTCATTCGTCAGCAAGCCACCCGGCGTCTATCACTTTCATATGCTCCATTTTTCAGGTAAGCCAAGAAGCCATCTTTGCAACTTACTCACTCCGGTACTGTTCTGTGACTGACACTCTTTAGGGTTTAGATTCTCCGCTACATCGAAATTTTCGCTACAGCGTCGGTTCGAAGGAAGCAGTACGAAGTTTAACAGCGAAACGTACTTCGCAACCAAAATCGATTGGGTAATGATCCCCAGGTGGTCGAAATTACTCCGTAGCCCTTCACTACGGCTCCTCTTTCTCTCTTTCCACTTTCACGCCCACCTTCCTCCCTTCCCTTACGGCGCGGTTCAGGTGTCCACAGAGCAAGTGTGACAGATACTGCGCCTTTCCTTTCCTGTGAACCAATTATTATTTAGTTTGGTTTGTGGGGTTTAACGTCCCAAAGCGACTCAGGCTATGAGAGACGCCGTAGTGGAGGGCTCCGGAAATTTGGACCACCTGGGGTTCTTTAACGTGCACTGACATCGCACAGCACACGGACGCCTTGCTTTTCGCCTCCATCGAAAAGCGACCGCCGAGGCCGGGATTCGATCCCGCGTCTTTGGGAACAGTAGTCGAGCGCCGTAACCACTGCGCCCCCCCCCCCCCCCCCCCCAGCGGGGTGAACCAATTATTATTATTATTATTATGGACTGCCACGCGCTGCAAATCCGACACCTAGAGCTATAGGTTGCTCCAAACACAAAAGTTCGGATCGCATTGATCGAATGCTGCGCATTACAGTGTGTGGTGGGACTAGATAGCACATTATGGGCACAGCCATCCACTGTCGTTCAGGGATCACGAAGTCCCTGATTCTCTCGACCTCGCCATCAATATAATGCGCTTAAGATGAATGGCGCAGAAAATATTTTATTCTGAAAGGACTATAGACACCAAAATTTGGTGGAATTTTTCTTCTTGTTAATGATGCATAAGTCATCCCTGTATATCGTTCTGCACGCAGTTTTCGCCTATGACCGCTTAATAATGTATAATTTTATTTTATTTTCTCACCAGTTTCGCTTTCGACAGCCGAGAGGTGACTGTGACGTCACAGTCATGTCTTGATACGCGGCATGAAAAACAACGATATAATCACTCATTCTACACTTGTAGCGATTCCTGTTCTTGAAGCAGGCTGGCTTTATCATTGTAGTGAATTCAAATGACAGAGCAATGATTATATCGCAGTATTTTCATCCCTCGCGTGACCTGGACTTGACTGTGACGTCACAACCGCCGCTCTGTTAAAACCGAAGCCAAAAACAGATGAGAAAATAGATTCGATTATAAATTGTTCAGCAGTCGTAGGCGAATGTGGCTTAGTGATATCCGTGTACAGTAACGTCCAAGGCATCATTACAAATGATAAAATACGAACCCGAAAATTAGGTGTCTACAGTCCTTCAACTCCAAAATTCTCGCCAAGAAATTCATGCTTGTTCTGCCGGACGACCGTTATCTGTGCCGAAAAAAAAAGTGAAACAACTAATTACCAAGAACGAAAACAGGGAGCAGTTGTCCTGAATTTCCCTCCAAACAGATCAACAGTAGAGAAAGCTCCGTGCGAAGCGACGCATTAGGGACGATGATAGGGACGCAGAGGCGACGCCCACCGGTTTACAGTGTCGTTTTGCGTCTTCTACAAACCCTGTACTATCCCTCCAGTCTGCCCTTCAACTCCGAAGTAGCTCACGTCAGCGCATGCGCAAGTAACGAGCAGCCCATAAGTGGAGTCCAACAAGTAGGAGCATCCGCGAAGTGCAAATTAAATTAGCTCTCTAATGGAATGGCGCCCAGAGCCAGAACAAGGAGTTCAAAAAAGCCAGCGAAAGAGAAAGGGTCCGAGAACACGAAATGCGGTGCCAAGTCACACCACATCACGTGGTACAGGAAAAGCAGCAGAAAAAAAAAGCAGGGGAATTTGTAAAAAGCTTGAAGGGAGGAACACGAAGAGCAAACAGGAGCCCCGACGCTCCTCAAACACGGAAGAAACATCCAATTACGCCAGAGGCGAGGAGTGCCTGCCGCTTCGCCAAAGCATTAGAACCCCAAAGGAAGGCCTCGCGGAGAAGACCTGAGCAATGCTTTACCCTACCGCCCTACGAGCCGTGGGTTTTCGGTGGCGCCCTCCCTTCCCCTCTCCTAGCCCCCTTCTATTTCTTGAGGGGTTTACACGAGCAAGGAAAAAAAATGCAGGTACACTAAAGGAGTCCTAGCGACACTATTCCCCTGGGAACTAGCTGGAGATCAAAGCATCACAAAGTTAGCAAGATACCCGCGGACGGAAGAATGCGACAGTGTGTACTAACTCCCCTCCCTCCTCTTCCCACTTTCATTTCTCCCTTCCTTCCTTCTCTTAGTCCTTCAATATTTCGCCTCTCTCATTTTTCCTTTTTCGTTCTGTTCTTTTTTTTTCTCGTTGACGCCACCTATCCTCCACTCGCAGCGTGACACTTCTCTAATCCCTACATTTCTTTATTTCATCGCAGATGTGTTTTTTTTTTTTTTTTTCAAAAAGTTACTGTTTCTACAACATTCCTTTTGTTTTCTTCGCTTTTATTTTTTTTTATTTCGATCTATTTGGCTTGTTCGTATTCCGCTGAATTTCTTCCACTCTCAATAGTTCTTCTCATTACATGTTCAATTTCCTTATACTTCTGATCTGCCGACCTCCTTTCGCACTGCCTTCTCGAGTGTTTTTTTTTTTTTCTTGTTTTCCTTTTTTTTTTTTTTTCCGCAGCCACCAAAAGCTTCACGCCGCAAAGTAAGCTTTAGGAATACGGGAAAAGCGCGAGAAAGGATGAAATCCGGGCCAAATTAGGAGGAAGGGAGAGGAGGCCGAAAGCTCGCGACGAGTCAGAAACGAGCCAGAGGAAGAAATTCCTGGAAAATCCTATTCGACGAGCGCTCCTTTCCAGGAAGCCTCGGCTGTTGTTGCCCGAATTCTTGCCTCTGGCGGGATCCTGCGAAGTGCAGTAGACTACACGAAAGCGCCAGCGCATCGTGCGGCTCCTGCTCACAAGGCGTAAGCTACCGAGAGAGGAAGCGGGAGAGAACTGGGATGTTCTTCCCGAAAAGGAAAAAAAAGGAAAGAGGAAAAATTATGGGGACGCTTATATGAGACAGCACCAGAAGCAACGCTGCTATTATGTTTCTTTGTTTATATCAGTTCTTTCACCACCTGCAGAGATGATGTCGCCGCTATTGTAGTACGTTTATTTGCACTGAGTGCGGAATGAGGTCACAGAAGAAAACAATGGTGTATCGCACACACCCAACCATGCGCTGAGAGTACTTTCGTCCAGTTCATATCGAAACGGCTCTTCCTAGGCCTTTCCAGACGCCTGAATGAAATGGCCACTGCTGTACAAAAGTGCTTGGAAGTCAGTATGTGCCCTCGCGGCTTTAGAGACAGAATAGACTGCGGACTTATGCCAAATACGACGTATCGACGGCGACAATCTGTTCCTACCTGCATTTCTCGTCGTTGTACATTTGCACGCTTCCTTTTATTATTATTATTATTATTATGATTATTATTATTATTATTATTATTATTATTATTATTATTATTATTATTATTATTATTATTATTATTATTATTATTATTATTATTATTATTATTATTATTATTATTATTATTATTATTATTTCCGCGCCATGGTCACGTGACACGGCAACGCCGGCCTCTAGGTCAATCAGCGATCAATCATCCTAAAAATCAGTCAGTCGTTCTTAGTCCATTGTTAAATTTGCTGCGTTCATATTTTCTCAGTAGTTCTTGGATAAGCTGAATTTTTTTCCGCGCCATGATCACGTGAAACGGCGACGCCGTCATCCTCTAGATCAATCAGCGATCAATCATCCTCTAAATCAATCAGTCGTTCTTAGCGCATTGTTAAATTCGCTGTGTTCATATTTTCTCAGTAATTCTTAGACATGCTGAATTTAAGCCCCATGTATTGACATAAACTGGGCTATAGTGTCACTGCCAAGAGCGGAAGAAAAATGCAAAGGGTACAAGTACCGGTGCGGACAAAACTAAACGGAGCACGCTACGTCATTCTAAATTTTTTTCACGCTTTCTCTAATTGAAACTAACAGTCAGTGTATGTGCAAACCGGAGGTAGACGCCAGTGCGCTTTTACTTGAATAAATAATTTTTCCTTTTTTCCAATGCAGAAGGCGTAATTTTAATTTAAACGGGAAAGCGTGCTCCGTTTACTTATACCCGCACCTGTACGCATCCTTACGTGCGGTATACAGCTCTAAAGCACATATGGGAATCTAGCGTCCTGCGTTGGCTTTGGGCGGCTTGTTATGTAGATTCTGGATTGCACTGCTGATTATGACTTGGATTAGGGCTACGACTAATGCCGCAAGTTATTGTGCTCTGTCATTAAGGCGTTATATAACTTATAGCCAATTAATCATGACTGGATTTGGTATTTACGTTTTATGTGGATTCCGGTCTGGACTCTTGGCTATGACTTGGATTCGAGATATGGCTAATGTAGGTAGTCATTATGCAATGTCACTAAGGCATTATAGGCAATTAAGCATGATTGTATTCGGTATTGGCCTGCTATGTGGACTCTGAATTGGATTTTCGGGTATGACTTGGATTCGGGCTATGACTAGTGTGGCTAGTAATTATGCAATGGCCTTAAGGCATTATTTTTATTTTTTTTTTATTTAGAACATACTGCAGGCCTACAGTAGGCCCAAGCAGGAGGGGCGAATACATAATATATGCAAAAAGAACAGGATTAGCAAAATTGAAAATTGTTAAATACAAGTTGTAACACAAAATACAACAATAAATACAAGGCTTAGATGCAAAATACAAAAGTAAACGTAGAAATAAATGGCTCTCAAATTAAATGCTGTGAAGAAAACATTGAGTCAAAAGAATCAGCTCTGGTTAAAAGATCTGGCGGACACCTGTTCCACTCCTCAATGGTGCGTGGAAAAAATAAGTATTTAAAGGCGTTAGTCCTAGCACTGTAAGGGGTTAATGATTGTGCATGATGATTTCGTGTTTGGCGCGTAGTGTTAGGTTTAAGGAAGGGGTCTGCATTCATAGACAGTTTATGGTTTTTTAGTAAGAAAAGAAGTTTCAGGCTTTGAATTTCCCGGCGCAGCCAAGTAATCAAAACTGAATGAATTCGGTATTTTGTGTTTTTTTTTTTTTTTGCTTGCTATGTGGACTGTGTCGGATTAGCTTCGGATCTCTCTTTTGGTAACGCATTCCCCTAAACAGTCACTTTCTGCGCACGCCACTAATAAGCCAAGAATGAGGACGGGGACACAGTGATTCGATTCATCTTTCGCCCGGTGACTTTGTGTAATCTATTTGTCTTAATCGGTAGTCTCTCTCGTGTGGACTAAAGTACGTGTTCCTAGTTTGGCCTGTCTGGTCCTACCTTTTGTTCGGTTCCACCAAAAACAACTCAAACAGCCGTTCGATGGTGATTGTTTCTGAAAGAACCCCTCGAACTCACTTCCTCTCTCAATCGCGGTTTAAAATGTCCACTGAGAGTAATATACTGCGGCTTTCCTTCCTTCAAAATCCAACTTTCATTTCCGCTAACGCAGTCGGGCACTTAAGACTCTAGTCACTGGTCGCGTAGGAATCAGCGTACTCAAATCATTTCCTCAATCGATCACACATTGAACGTGGGTACTACACGTACAGTTCGTACATCTTGAAATCGAATGTCCTCCCAACCAATGGGAGTTATTTGGAGTCTATTTTAAGCTTTAATTTTAATGGCATAAACACAGCTGTACTTGTCGTATATTGGGATATTCATTCAAATGTCACAAGTATTATAGACATGGAACTCACTGGCTCGGCGCACGAGACATTACCCAACTATTTGTTGTCACTTGTTTTTGTAACAGCGTAACAACTGATCCCCGCGTTCCCCGACCCGAATGTTTATCTCGGACATATGCTATCAGTGATTTGCACGCAGACGCTTCTTTCTTAGTAATAGTTTTAAAGACAAACCACTGTTCCAAAGCGTTCGACTTTAATCCGAGGGGTCGTCACTGCATGGTTGTGCCCGCCCTATTGAAGAAGCAACCACGTACAAGTTAGTATTCGTAGCCTTGCGCGAACAGTGCTAATCTTACGTTCCTTTGCCCAATACCTATCGATGAACGTTATGTACGAACTTGTGAATGGCATTTCAGCGAAAATTCCTTTGCACAAGCCCACGCTTGAGATTTCTCTGCGTTCGTGCCAACCGCTCTGTAACAGCGTCGGTACCCACATCCGACCATATCGCTTCTCACAGACTATGGCGGTATCAAAACACACCGAGATCCCTGGCAACCATTCAACCACATGAAAATTCTAAGATTTTTCGAGGCTTTAGAGTATGGTCATATTCATGGACGATGCGAAGCCGATATTGCCAATAAGCGCCGCCATCTGGGTTTAATTTATTTATTACCTGACAGATGTTATTACAAGGGGAAAAAAAAAGGCCTGAAACTGATTAGGCCAGCAGCTGACATATGTACAGCTAAGTAATAATAGTTGTTTCACAGGAAAAGGGAAGGTTCTTTATCTGCCACACTTGTTCTGTGGACACCTGAACCGAGCCATAAGGGAAGGGAGGAAAGTGGGAATGAGAGCAGAAAGGAATGGAGTAGTGGAGGGTTCCGGAGTAAATTTGACCACCCTGGGTTCTTTAACCTGCCCTGACATCACACAGCACACGGACGCCTCTTCGTTTCGCCTCCATCGATAAGCAGCCGCCCGCGGTCGGGAGCAAATCCGGGTACTCCGGCACAGTATTCGGGCATTTTAAACACTGCACCACAGCGGCGGTGCTAAAAGAAGCTATTTATTGCGCTAAAATGTATTCTAGATGCTAGCGAAACCCCTTTGGTAATTGCTACATTCCATGAGACGCCATCTAGGGTAACATTGTGCCAGCTGCATATTTTTGCATGCATAATGTATATCCATACCTGTGAATATACAGTACAGACAATATAGAGTATAAACAGCGAATATTCACTTCAAAATTGCGCTTCGTTTTTTGGATGTTCGTCTTAAACACATTCCCTTCGCTATCGAGTGTCCCTATTCTATCAACCCCTTTGACCACACCGACGTACTGCATTTTCTCAGCTATACTACGCACTGCGCGCCGAATGTGTGTTGTGCTCTGGGTTGCGAGTTCTGGCGCCAGTTTCGACACCTTACATTAAGGGTTAGCCGATGCAACTATCAGAACCCCCTTTCCAGATGTCACTGTGCAAATTAACAAAGATATAAGACTGCGAACGGCAAGACGCCCAGGGAAATGCGTCCAAAATCTCGGCCTTCGCTTCAATTTAAGTATCAAGAAAGCCTGAGTCGTTTTGAGCAGGGGACGAGGGACTTTGGCGGAAGGGTTGGCGGGGAGAGGGAGTCACTGCAGTAAACTTTTCCTCGAGCTCTGTTTTCAGTCGTTTCCTTTTGTTCTTGTCGTTGCTGTTGCTTCTGTAGTCGGTCAATGTTGGTCGTAACACGCGCGCAGGCCCATTCTGGTTTTTTTACGGATCCACAACACATGTCACGCACGGCGCAGATGCAAACGTCGTTGAACATCGAAATAAAGAAAAACGTAAAAAAAAAAAAAAAAAAAAAAAAAAAAACTGGTCATGGCTTTTTTCAGCGCTGGAATCTCGAAGCTTTGCCTTTTAGCCCCTCTGCCTCCTTCGCCTTCTTGGCTTTATTGCCTCGTTTTACGATCAGGACGCTTTCTTTCCTCGCGCCTTCTTTTCATTGCTTCCAAATCTGAGCATGGTGCCAGCGGATGAGCAGAGGAAGAGAAAGCGGGACCTTCGTCGCACGGTTACGAATGTCGGCCGCTCCAAAACCCGCAGAAGGGAACAAGGCCGGTAAAAAAGGCAATGCGGAAAGGCACCCGTGTAATATCCTCCCAGCCTGCGCATGCTGTAAAGAGGGTACAGCCTCGCGTGTAGTTCTGTTCTCTCGTATAGAGCAACGGCATTCTTTGTTTCTTTGAACCATTATAAGATGTTCTTTCGCGCAATGTACCTAATGTGGTAGAATTCATTAACATAGAACCTTCATAAGGAAACGAATCTTTGCACAGAACTTATGCATTACCAAGGCGGCAACAGGTGCAGTGTATGTGTTCGTTGTGCCCATATGCTAATGAAGTGAAATAGTGAGTTAGTGAGACATAGATAGTGAGTTAGCGAGGCCAAAGCAGCGATCGAATGAGTACGCAACTATCATCACTGCGTGACATAAATAGACGCAGAGCCGCGTTTAAAAATTAGGGACGGAATGGGAATAAAATGGAAAAAAGGGTAGGGGGGGGGGGGGTGCAGCTTCAGCTTAGCCTCCATGGGGTATGACGCGATAGCTTCAATGCATCTCGTTTGAGGGCTTCACTTATGGGTCGTCATTCCTTTAGTTCTGCATTTGTTATCCCACACGCATTCGTTAGCATATACTCGCAACATACCACACTATGTGAACGACCACCCGACATAAGTATAAAGCCGTATGAACGAGCCTGCGAGGCCTAGGAGTAGCGTGTCGAACTCGGGATCCCACGGTCCTGGAAGCCTGGATTCCGACCTCACCCTGCCACAAAACCAAGCAATTGGCAGCTCCTGTCAACACCAGAGCTCTTTACCATTACCAGTTGCGAAACTTCTCATGGGGCCCATGTATTAAAAAAATGCCCTTTTCATTGGGCACAATACGGGTGTATACGAATAGTGGCGGCACCCTCGACCATTAAAGGAAACTGTGCCTAAGTTGCAAACTTTAAGATTACTGATGAATGCATACCAGCTGAGAAAATAAAATGGCTTGAGGCGTTGAAGTAGCAAAAATGTTTGGACATAATAGCCGCAGAGGTAACTAAGGTTTAAAAGAAAAAAAAAAGTTGT
>NC_139353.1:34737201-34741520 GCF_055883805.1 Amblyomma maculatum
GTGTGCATAGCGACCTTTTATGCGAGTCACGAAATGAGTTCCGTATTCTCAGAAGTAAAGTAGAAAGAGAAAGGTATATTCGCTCCCTCATTTTGATCGAAACAAAGATCCATTCAGCATGCCGTACACTTATACCAACATAACGCATACGACAAAAATATTTCAATCAGCACGCAGTGCCAATATTGCAGCGGGTCGGCTGATTGTTTCCTCGTTTCGATTTAAAGTCACCCGCATCTTGCTTGCATCAGTAGACGGCGCATTTTTAAACTTAGCTTCTTTCAACTTATAAACCTTGTACAGCGGCGGTAAGACGTAATTCACCAAAACACAAAAGCTTAAAACGGCAATCTGGAAAGCCAGCTCGCTCGATGGCTTCGCTTCATTCTGAAAAATGACGGAAAAATAAAATGGCGGCCGCGTAGCATACAAGCACAGCTCTCTACCTCAGGTTAACTAAAATGGCTTAGGCGTTCCAGTACTAGAGCTCAGAGCCCTGCATTTCAGTCGGCTCGCCGGGCACCATGACCGTTCAAAAATCTGGAACAAGCGCCCCGACAAGTGAAACACACTGTCCCTGCAAAGAACGGAGGAGGGTCGGTGTCATCTGTGCGAACTGGAAAGTAATAACATCGATTGGCCTTAAACATGAGGGTAAAGGTGACAGAAAAGAGAGAAAAACCAGGCATAATATATTTGAAAGCAAAGATAAATAATAAAAACTTTGGCTTGTCTGGCAACCAAAGGTTAGGTACACTGGGCTACAGATATTGTTCCAGTTTTCACTCCGTGGTAGGCCATAGAGCGCTGTTTACAAAACGTAAGGACGGATACCGAGTGCTGTAAATTACGCAGCAGCCGCCGAGGATTCAATGAGCCAAACAGCTGTGTCGCATGCACTATAACCTGCACTTCCAATAACAGCACAAAGAACGCGCGCAAAAGCAGAGGAGGATGCTTTCAAGCGAAAAAGTTCGCCTCTAGCAGACTAAATATTCTGTACTCAAACTTTAACAATTCGTTCCGGACGCTGCACCAGAATCTTCCTTCTTTGCTCGTTTCCGACCTCTAGTTTGTGACGAGCGCTGCTAAGGAAGACAAAGCCCCGTCTAGTTTCGGCTACAAACAAAAACACATAAAATCCGACATGACGCCAGTCTTGCTCGCGTAAGACGCGAAAAGAGACGCCATTCGAGACCAGCAAGCAGGCAGCCAGTTGTGGCGTACATAACCCCACCCCTAAAAAAAAATAAGCAGGCAAACTCAGAACATGTATAAATGCGATAAACAAGAACACAAATGAAACAAAGACAGCGAAGCGAATTGCTCGTCATACATTCTGCACGTGGTCCCCGACAGCAGGGAGCGCGCCAGCGGTCGTTGTCACCGCCCGCGACTGCGAATTTCAGCCGCCCTATTTCCGTACACCGCCAGCAAAGCAGCCGGCGTGAAAGCACAGGCCTGCGTTGCTGTGGTACGTAACAGGAGGGGTGGTTATTGACTTTTTTCTCTCACCTTAATAATTCTACATTCCTTATTCAGAAAAGGCAGAAAGCTCCTGATGCGCATGATAACAATGATCCGAGATACAAACGCGAATCTTGCTTTTCTTGGGCTAGTTGGTGCATTGCGCACTAGACGTCTATCGGATGTCCAAGCCATGTCCACAGAGGCCCTTGCACGAGCCATTCGCTCCTGTCATTGATGTATCTTAGCGCAGTGTTCTCCCAAACACTAAAACACACACACAAACACACGAACACGCACACACACAATCCCTCCCTATGACGTCGGCTATGAGCTCGCCGAAGCAGGCTTCACGCACTGCAGCCAAGTAAGACGGCAAAGCACGAAATCCAGGAGACGAAAGGACGCGCGCGCGTCAGCTTGCGAGCGTAGGTTTTCGGGCGCTGCGTTACCGCGCGCGCGTCATCCGACGTTCCTCTCACGCTCTCAAGCTGCGAGGGGAGGGGGTCAAATTCATTATGCATTGCAATACGCCTCTGGGTGCCAAGGAGGAGACCGTCATTTCTTGGAGCGAAAAACAGCGCCGTGTGTGTGCGCGCGAGTGTTCTTGAGTACGGCCTGGTGCGTGCTCCTGCATCCTTGGCGAAAAGAGAGGATACGAGTATCTCCGCCTCCTCAGTCGGTATCAGAACCAACGTAGGCACACAAAAAAAGGATATCACATTTAAGTGCGGTAGTCAACAACGAGGCGACCTTCCACTCGCAGACGGGAAAAACCGGCAACTGCAATGCCTTCCTCTTTTTTTAACTTCTTTGCTTACTTCCTAAACACGATACAGACCACGAAGCTGATCCATTCAAGCTCCCAGACTTCCTTGCATTACAGATTTCTCTTTTTCGCCTGTTTACAAGGCGCTGTTCAAACTGTTCAACAAATAGAACGAAGAAACTAGGTAAGAACGTTGGGAATGTCCATTACTAGTCTCCGATCTGCGCTGTGTTACCGACCAGCAACTGTGGTGCCACGGCTCGCTGTCGCAGATCACTCACGAAATATCCCGATAAAACAACCTCATGTATTCGCATCCCCAAATAAATAAGATCAGCTCGTCTAATTTTTCAAATTTTACTTAGTCAAGTCTAGTCGACATGTGTAGTGTAGTTAATATACGCAGGGCCACGTGGAAGGTTGCGTACGCTCTTAGCCCAGACCATTTCACATCTCGGACGCCTCACAATGAGAATATCAACTCATTCAAGTACCGCACTCCCGTAAATGCTATGATCCGCCCCGAAATGCTCTTGAACCATTCAACGCTGCTCTCTTTCCTGATTTCTCTTATATAACTATCAGTGTTGCATCTATCTCTGTCGAGGAAAGATAGCAGTCGCGTGAGCAGCTATAACAGTTCCCTCTTTATTCTCTTCACCAGTGCGAGAAAAAATGTATATATATTTCTCAAGGCTCATGCATTGTGCGCGCTAAAAGGGATTTTCCACCAGATTAATTAACGTGCTATCAGTGTGCAGCCAGCTGGTGTTAAATTGGTCTACATACCTTAAAATACTGAAGAAATGCACGGAGAAGCAGTTACAGCTGTTGTAAACCATTTAAACACAGAAACCGGTGTGAAGAGATGTCAGCAGGTTACACGTGAAGGAGGAAGCATGCAATTAGACAGACAAATCAAAGAAACTTTTGTATAAGTACATTGCTAAATCATACGCAGTCAAAACACCAAAACAGCAATACAGCTGAGCCGTCTGTGAATCAGTGAGGCCGAGGGTACCGGGCCGGGAATTGCGAGCATTAGATATCCGTAGGTGCTGTCCCTTGTCGAGATGTCAGTACGTACTTATGCTGGAGACTGGGTGTAAGTGCGGGAGCTTTGTGTGCACGAGGTTCGCTTCATTGTTTTCACTCTTAATGGGAGTGCCCTGTCAGATCGACAATTGGGGTGAGATTTCCAACGATAATTAAAGTGTGCCTCGTTTTCCTCTTTTACTCAGCCCAGATAATACATCTCTCTCTCTCTCTCTCTCTCTCTCTCTCTCTCTCTCTCTCTCTCTCTCTCTCTCTCTCTCTCTCTCTCTCTCTCTCTCTCTCTCTCTCTCTGCCGAAACGACTACGCCGTGAATGCATGTTAAGGCTCCTGTTCGCCACAGAACCCGGCGCCGAAGTGTCGAGAGCATATAAGGTTGGTCGAAAAGGTTTGACCTCACGCGTACGTGGAGCGGTGAAATTGAAAAGAAAGTGAATTCCTCCACCCCCTTCCCACCCCCAACCTTAAATTAAAAAAAAAAAAAAAAAAAAAAAAAAACATTAAATGAGAATGAGATGGAAGCCGATCCCGGGACCATTTGACAACGAGTCAGAAGAAATAGCTCTAAGCCGCGTAGGCTTTTTATTTATTATTGATCGTCATTTGGTAAAGCGGCGCTTTATATCAATGACAGGTATTCTTTCACACATAATGTGGTAGCTATTCTGGTAGCTTACGAGCGTACACCAATGAGTACGTGCGAGGTTATAACGGTAGCAGTCAGGGAGTGAGCGCCATTTCACGATAACGCATCGTCACTAAACTGCGATACCTTTCAACCAACAACTTAAATTATCACAGGAGCGCTTGGTAGCGCCATCTTGCAATCGTGCAGAAGATTACGAAACGGCAGGAAGTTTGACCCACCCGCTTAAATTATCACTGGCACGCTTGGAAAAGTGATGCGAGTGCATATCGATGGAGGATGAGCTTGTACAAACGAGGTTCCCGATGGGGAGCTGCAGACTGGAACCATAAAGCTGTCATGTCATGCACTTAAAGGCAAAGCTGAAGTGCCCCCGCCATTTT
>NC_139353.1:34741620-34864120 GCF_055883805.1 Amblyomma maculatum
TTTTAGCGTGGCGTGTTCGACACCATATCTGCTGGCGAAACAGCTGGGACTTCATGAGGTAAAACATCAGGCGCCACGCCACAAAACAACGATTAAGCTCACTCAGCCCGACCTCAAGAACCAGACTGGCTTTACTTGAAAAGACTTTATTAGAATCGTTGGCGTCTAAGAAAACTGGGACAAACAAGCAGAACGATATTGAGGGAGAGGGGGGAGGGGGGGGGGGGGAGGATTCTTTGCTCCCGTACAGCGGAGGTAGTGTTCCCCTTAATAATGCTCCTGCCTGTACTTAGCAGCAAACTTTCCTCGTAATACACAAATAAAACCTTTACATGCTCTTAACTTTCACAACGGCTTGCGATGTATATGAACGGTGAGGTGATTACAAAACTTTTCACTGTCTGCGAAAGCTAATAAGTAATAACATGTCTCTTCTTCTTACTCTTGCGGCGCGAATTAAATTCTCTGGAATCTTCATGAAACACACGAGGGCACAGATACTGCCTTTTTTTTTCTCCCCTTCTGCGGACACTGGTGTAATTCCTCCTCCGATGTGCGCCCTCTTATCTCCGGGGCAAAAATCACTCCGTGCCCCAGCAAACAAGCCGGCAAATTACCCTCCCGGCTTTTTCCTCTCGAGCGGCCCCTAAGCATCCGCTAACAACGCTGAACCGTGCTATGATTTAAAGCCCGTAATCTTGCAACTAATTTCGGGATTAACGGCGGCGGGACACAACTCAAGAGGATTAAAACGACGCCGCGCTGGGGCTCCAAAGGAACGGATCACGGGAAACTTTGGCGCCAGGCGGACCTTCTTTTATTTATTTATTTTATTATTTTTTCGGTCCCTTCATTCTTTCTCGTTTCAGCTCCACACAAGAACACATGGCTTTGCTTTTCACTTTCGGCCGTTTTGTTTTCCTTCTCGGGTTGACACGCGGCAAATCAAGACAAATTCCGACAGAAAAACCGAATTCGCTATTTCTGTGCAAAGGTTTTGCTTCTTTCAGCTTTATATGCACATTTCACATTTGTTTGCCACAGCTAGAAAGTCATGTTTTTTTATTTCGCTTTCTCATTTAACCCCCCCCCCCCCCCTTCCTGCCATGGATGGCAGAAAATGGGCAATCTAGAATAAGGAAGCGAAAAGAAATGTTGACCACCTTTTCTTTCCTGTTGGAGTCCGAGCATACACCTGGCTAAGCCTAACCGTCCCTGCACAACAGGCAATATGCCGGCCATACTGCGGGCTATCGACGCAAAGCTTACAAGCCTTCTTTTAAACTCTGCTTCTTGAACTGTTCCTTCGCAAACACTAGAGATTGTGGGCACATGGCGAATTAAAGTACAAAGCCCCTACTTTCCGCTTCGAAACTTACCTCTTAAAAAGGCATAAGGATTAGAGTATACTGCTTGGCTGATTTTCCCCCTCCCCCAGCGAGAGTGCCGTTTGGAAAGTCTGCCAAGCGCGACTTACGTATGATGACCCCGTGGAAGAGGGAACTGCGCAATCGGGACGGTCATTTTTACACACGTCCACCCACACTTAAAGCAGGGGAGGAGCTTCAACAGATTCAGACACGCCCAGTACATGTATACCTCCTACACACAAATTAGGCATAGCAGACCTCTGAGCGAGCCCACACAGGTTACGTAACCTATGAAACGTTCGCTAATGGCATGCTGCTCCTTGTTGTAATTCGAACTGGAAAAACAACGGGAGAAATAAAACTATTCCCAAGAAATACGAAAACAGTCACTTTTTAGGACATTGTTACTGTCCAAGGTTGCCAGTAACAGGGTATGGACGGTAACGTACGCAGGTTAGGTGTTTTCCAATAATTACGAGGGACTCTAGCGACTAAAGTAGTGAAAGGCGAAAGCCTGAGTGTCGCATTCTGCTACGCAACTGGCAGTAATTAGCAATTAATTGAATAATTATTGAGCACTTAATTACTTAAGTATATAATTAGTCATTAAGTAGGTACTTAACTTATTACTTAATTATTATTGGTTGAATAAAGAATTTATTAGGTGTTAATTAGTAATTATTTACTATTATTCAGTCATTATTAGAAATTGATCATTGATTGGCATATGGCCATATAAGGCACGCATTCGCGCATACTGTGATGGTGCTCTGTGATTGGTCGATACCTCTAAGACGTCATCCCGCCTCGGCCGATCAGAGCCGCCGCAAAAGCGGGACACGTTTTGTCCACGACGGCATGAGCCATTAAAGGCTTTCGCCTTAAAAGGAGCAAGAGAAATGCTACACTCGCTCACAAACTACACGCCACTTATAAAAGCGTAAGAAAGAGCTCCGAGATTATTACTTTTGACTAAGTCAGGGAAGTGAAAACGATGCGTCTACAACGATAGCCGCTCTGCACTGCAATCCAAACACGGTAACATCCATTCACTCCAAAGTGCGCATGCGCTGTCCGTTTCAGGACCCCACAGGACAGGTGCGTTCCTTGTGTACCCGGCTATGTACACGTACCCACACATACACATGCCCACATCCGATTGTACGGGTCATGTGCACGTCTAGGGCCCAAAAGTGTCCAGACTTGTACCCCAGAGGTGATCACGTGCACGTACAGTAGGGCAGGCACATCCCCAACAGCACGTGACCCTAGATGTGCAGGTGGTCATACATGCACCCTGCACATGGTTATGTTCAGGACAAGGCGGTGGGATCTGGTTATGGTCGATTCCTGTTCATTTATTGCGCGCCGTTATCAAATAGACACGGCTATGTGAACGCGCTCAAGGCTTCTTCCGCAGAAATGTATACGCGCTTGGCAGTTTTAGTTTACGACAGGATATTACGGCCACGATGTTGCCCAACAGCAAGTCTCGCCTTCGTAAAAATACCAATATAGACAGTTTATAAACCGCGCAGAGGTTGTCCAAACTCTAATTAAAATTTTGCACGGTACACGATATCCGCTGTAAGAACGTCTCAAGTTGCATAAGCGCCCGCGCCACAGTAAACGTAAAGAGAAAAAATATTGGTACAGCTGCCAAGTTCCAACGGCAAAGGCAAAGTACGCGACGTCGGATCGTCGCGGGCCCCAGTTTGGTCGCAGTTGCAGCGAGTTGCACCACACCTCGAAAGTGTCTACAGAGAGACGTTTCTCAGATGCAAACCTCCTGCGCTTCCAGAACAGTGGGAAAAAAGTAGAGAGCCACTTAAAGCGGTCCTCCGGGACATCTGCCACAAAGACGACACAATCGGTAACCAATGTAAAGAGTGTGCGTGCGAAGGGGGACCATGCTTAAGCGAGAGAAGACAGTTTTAAACACAGTTTACGCGTTCAGCTTTCACCTTGAATGACACTGTGAATTTCTGCCCGTCTACACAGATTTTTCAGCGTTTTCTGAGCTCTGTTTTCACCCTCTTACAGAGGTTTTTCGACGATTTCTATTCGGTTTGCGCGTCGTACGCAAAAAGAGAGAATAGCAGAGCAAGGTAGCGAAAGAGAAAATTGTACAAGAAAAAAAAAGGGAGCTAGGTGCTTTCGAAACCCACGGCACCGTTTCGTAAGCGGTTTTTCTCGTGAACCTGGGCGACGCGAGCTTACAGGTAAACACACCTCGTTCGCAGTCTTTCTCTCCTTCTTCGCATTTGTTTTTCCTTTCTTTTTAAAGTTTGCCTACCGAAACCAAGCAGGCGGGTTTTCAAAAGCGCCGCCAGCTTGAAAGTGCCCGAAATATTCTCGAATTTCAGAAAAAAAAATAACCAAGTATAAAGGAAAGTAGCACGAATTGTTTCGTAAACGATGCGTCGACGCAAGCGCCATCAGTACGCCATCTACAGAAATGGGAGAAATCAAACGGCAGGGAGAATTGCGTCACTATCAGAGTCACAAACATTTGCAAAGCGTCGGAAGGAAGATAGGAAACCACGAAAATTTCAGTCCGCTACCGCTAGTGGCCAAGAATAGAGAGATTTAGCACACCGTGATCCGCGATCCGCTACCGTGATCCGCCACCGCGAGTTTCATTGCGCATGCCCAGATCACTTTCATGCCGATAGATGGCGCCACGTACTTGATGTCGGCACATCGACCTGGCGCATCGGAACCAATCAGCTTGTACGCCCCGCCCACGAGCGGTAGTGTCACGGTGGCGGATCGCGGATCACGGTATGCTAAATCTCTCTAATGATGCTAAATCTTCTAATGACGCAATAGGACGTCTACACGCAAACACTGCAACCATTTTAAGCAGGGAAAAATACTGCACTAACGCCACACAAGAAGCATCTTAAGGAAACCGAAAAAGAAAAAGAACGTACAATGTGCTTGGTTTAGAGCTTTGCAAAGCAGAACGCAATGAACCGTAGAACTGGCAAAAGCAGAAACCCTATTCCCGTTGACCCGGCAGATCTGGTCATCAACAACTGACTCCACAGAAGGTGCCAGCTGTGTTATTACGCTACACAGCAAACAATTTTGTGCGCTTTGCGTCTCTTCCACTTGCATCAGCATTCCATAAAAGCGTGTATTACGTTACACTAAAATGACAGCCACAAATGCTGCGCTCATCGCAATCACGACAAGGCATAACGGAGCGGAGATAAGGCAAGATAATTTCTACGGAAGCAGTTGGGGAGAGCCAAGTTAGCAAACGGAGAAGCCAAACACACACGATGAATGACGCCAATCTGTAAGAACGTATGCGCTTTCCAAATGGTATGATAAGCTGTTCTAAGCAGCATTAGTCTGCGACATTCGAATGAATTAACCTCGCACTGCAGCCTATCGAATTCGTCTGGCGCGGTAAGCAGTTAATCCGGGCCAACAAACTGTATTTTTTTAACGTATATTCCGCTGTGTTATTCATTACAGCGCCCGCCCTGCCCATTTGCATGATATCATTTATGCAGACCTATAGAGAGCAGGTCCAGTTTCGGCTGGCTCTTTGGTTAGGGCGTTCGCTTAGTAAGACTGGAGACCCGGTTTCGATCGCCGACTATGGGCCAGCTGCATTTCGGTGAGGACAAGCGCAAAAGGTCGCCCGTGTGCTATGCGACGTCAGTAAATGTCACCCCGCATGATCTAAATTATATCGAAGCCCCCTAATACGGTGTTCATCATTGCCGAAATAGCTTCGGCAAGCTTTTCGTTAAGAAGAAAAAAATATATTATAGTCTATTCCTACAAAGTAACACGTTAAGAAGTGTGGGGGTTCTCACGGGGCTCCGGTTCCGCTCTGAGAACCGAGGCCACACCGCTAGCTCTGACCACACCCGTGGCCGTGAAGAACGTCACACCGAGGCAAACATAGCCAGCGGGTCGAACTGTTTATTGGGAACGCCCAGTGTTCTTCCTCGGTGTCATAGCAGCATCCGTGCGCTACGGCGTCGAGGCGTCGTCTCTATCTGCTGTCCGCTGAGATGAGAGGGGGAAAGAGGGGCCGTTCTCTCACCCCCGCGCTCTCCACCACAGCACCGGAGGAAGGAGGCCAGAAGTGGGAAAGATGAGGGCTCCCCGAGAGACACGGAGAGAGACACGGCTCACCGTGTCTTGCGGGCGAGGGAAATGTTGAATTCCCACAGAAGTTAGTACAATGTTGTCCCAAAAGACTACATCCGCAGCAAACCAGAGGCCCCTCCTGTTGGCATCTCTGTCGAGAGCCAGTTACAGCTGTGACGTCATTCTAATAACATAAAGACAGCATATCTGCCTTTCATCTAGATATTCAGCTTAATCAGAAAAATCAAGTGATCGGTATAAGTGTAGATATTTTGCGTCGCAATAATCGGCACGTTCATTTTGCATTGCCCACTGATGTGGGTCTCAAAGTGGCCATCCTATCGATCTGTTCGCACTACAGTAGGCGCGACCACGCCAGTGTTACGATTCTCTGTGCGAGCGAAAACAAAAACGCGCTGTAACGAGAACTGGCTTAGTTCAGTTCATTTTTAGGGCTTTAACACCGCAAAGTGGCTATCAGCTAACCCGCAGTGGAGACCTCTGAATTAGTTCAGACCACTTCAGGTTTTTTTTTTTTTTCCCATACGCACCGACATTGCACAATGCAAGGCCGCCACAGCCAGAAGAAACGGCACCTCTTGGCCCAGCAGCCCAGTGCTCTAACCAATGATCCACCGAGGTGGGGATTCGGCTAACCTAATGTCGACAAGGGCGACATAAATCTTTCGAACGAGACAAACCCACTAGTACTAGTTACCTATATGTCGAAAAGGTCAGCAATAAGACCAACGGCTCACTTGTTCATACAACATATAGTTCCAAACAAACACTTCATGTCTTAGATCTTCCAAATTTAGACTAACAAAACTAACTAGCTCGAGATTCTTGTCGTTGTCCTGGCTTAATCTGCCACGACAGAATAGGATGAGACTGTCCCGAAAGCAGGCCAACAAAATGGCGCTTCAGAATAGCCCGGAAGACAGTTCTCGGGGATGGCCCACCAATGCACTGCTACAGGATTCATGCTACGGGGAGAGTTCGCAGGAACGACCCGTTTGGATTGATTCTAGAATCGAACTGTGAATGATGCCTAAATCTATAGCAAAGTCCAAGTATTGACGACACGGCGTAAGCAACACAACACGACTAGTGACAGCCAGCAGAATAACGTGCTGTTACTGTGCAATGCGGCCTATCTTTGTTTGAGTTGTGCCTTCCAAAGCCTAAGACATCGTTATATCAATTAACAGGCGAGGCGTGTCGCTTCCATAGACGTGTACAAGCCAAAGTCGCGCAGCGACAGATTCGAATTGTATATAGAGATTTAAAAAAAAAAAAAAAAAAGACTCGTTTGAAAAAACATTTCCGTGCGGCTATCAGTCAAGAATATAAGAGAAAAGAAGTAATATGTTTACCATTTAAAATAGCGCATTCGTAGGCCAGTTTGTGCCACATCGTAAATATAAAGCCACAGAAAAGAGAGGACAGGGAAAAGAAGGCAACACGGGCCGGTCCGTATTATCTCATTGCGTTCGTCCTGTCGTTTCTGCTGTTTTATTCTTACGATGTTTGCCATTGATGTGGACATTCATTGGCGAACATGTACTTTGCCGTTCCCTTAACCGCCCTTATCCCCTTAATCTGGGCCTCTGTTATCCCACACATACTAATTAACATGCAGCAGTAAGCTACCGCATTATAAGAAAGGCTACCGAAATAAATATGCATAAAGACTCGCTTTAACCAAAACCAGGGGTGGAAGCAGGCTTGAGCATTTTGGAGCAGCTTTGGGAGCAGCAATAAAGCAATTTTGGAGCAGCTTTGGAGCAATGAAAAGAGAGTTTTGGAGCATGTTTCTCGCGATAAACACCTCTGATAATTGTAGTTTTCTCTTTCTGAGATACAAAACCTCCAATCTGATTCCTTTTTATGCAAGTTCAAAGCATTTCCAACTTTGCACTCATCTCTGACAAGACAAACGGCCAACAACTTGGAATAGAACCGCAGTAAAAGGGACGCTTGTCATAACTGAACACCTAGTGTGACCTAATACATTTCCCTATTTTGATTTCACGGATTAAAATGTTGAGTCTACCACATCAATTTGCTCGAGCAGCGCCACTAATTTGGAGCTCAAGTTAATGAGCACGACATTTCCGCTCTCTATCTTGTGCATATCTTTTTTGATCCTACGCCTATGCTGATGAATTCCTGAACACTGACCAGTAGTGCCTTCAAGAAATATAGATGGCACTGAAGGGCAACCTTTTCATCCTTCAGAATTTTTACTTCACTGTCTCCTGCCAATAGTTCTATCATTCTTTGCTTGAGTAATGCTGGGGGCTCATTTTTAACATATTGGCGATAGGCCCAGTATGGCTTTCTAACACTCTTGCAAGGCTTCCTAGTGATTGACACTTTTGGCATACCAACCCATAACGCTTCAAGTATGATTTTGTCTGCCATAGGCCTGACAAGCTTGTCACTGACAAAGAGGTTCGATGGTGAAGTGCCTGCTTGTTCTCACAGCAGAACCATAAGAATAACTCCTGCAGTTTTTGCAGTCTGACAAGTTTCCTAACGGCTCACAGTAGTTTGCGCTATCTGCTTCACTTGCTGCTCTCGCTTCTCTCTCCACCGGTGTTTCAAAAGGCTGAGAGGAGGTGCTATGTCACACACACAGTGCATTTTGTTGTAATTATTCCCTTCAATTGCCTGTGGCTCACACTAAATTTACTTGCGAACAAATATTTATTATTCTCTGTGCTTCCCTCCCTTACAAAAATTTCATTTGTGCTCAGTGCAAGATGCGTGATATCTTTGCCCCCGGTGCTGTGACATTGTTCATGTGTTTTTCTAACCTTGATGGCAGAACATCAGCAGCCAGTTTGGAGCAGTTTTAAAGCAATATTGCATTTTGGAGCAGGATGGAGCAGGGAAAGCAGTTTGGAGCAGAATGGAGCAAATGGAGCAGCACTTCCACCCCTGCAAAACGTATCAACGAGCCTACGTGGCCTATCCTGTCTGACTCGAGATCCAAGGATATCCACTCGGATAATCCGGATTATAGGGTCTCGGAGGATTAGATTTCCATGTCGCACTATCATGTCAAAACAAAAGCCCGAAGTCGCAGCGCCCGCGAACTCGCCCACTTCACGTGGTCTCAAGACGTCACGAAAACCCACCGCCGCCGACCAATCAATGGCTGGCCATGTTAAGTGTCAACTACACCGACTGCCAGGGCCCAGCGGCATTTCCCTGATCTTTTTGCTCGCTACTCCGACAACACCGAGGACGCTGGAGTTTCCGGGGAATAAGGCCTTTAACTCTATACCTCGTTAAAGGAGAATGAAGGTCCTCAGGCTTCACGTCCTGCTCGCTTCAAACGGGGACAGTGGCAATATAGCAACCCCAAGCCTGCCATCACTTGTTAGCAAGTGTCGCGGGCCCGAGTTACGGCGAACACGTACGCGCGCCTCGAAAACGCGAGAGCATTCCATTCACACGCAGTGAAAAGATGAAACGCCACCGCGGCGTCAGGTACTGGCCACGTACCTGTACACCTCGAGTGTGGCGGTTCCAGCTTAATCTTCCTTCCACGCTTTTGCAGCAGCGAGCTTGGCCTCACACATCTGTCCTATTCCCAACAGGAGAAACCTGGCCAGAACTAACAGTTCTGGGCGTCAGGAGAAGCTTTAGCGTGCACACAACCTCCGACAGGGGACGCTTGGATCGGGATGAAAGGCAGTGCGGGAAGAAAGAAGGTCTGAGCCTGAAAAGACCTCACCGTGCAGCTAAATCACTTGAGCCTGCGCGATTCTGCAAAAACAAAAAAAAAAAAAAAAGAGGGGAGGTGTACGGTTCATAGGTGCGCGAAATGCGCCGCGCTATATTCTAGACGGCGTCAGGTAGAAAAGCCGCCGACGGATGCGAAAAAAACGGACGCTTTCCCAGCGCTGACGCAAACTGTTTCGCGCTGAAAAGGTCCGCGGCCGAAAAGAAAAGGCGGGGGGAAAACCGGAGATGAGAGAGGCGCCGGCCGAAACGTGATAGACACGCGCGCAATTCAGGAGATTCCAAAAGACCAACTGGCTTCCCAAAGCAGGCGCAGAGGCACTTAGCTGGCGGTATATCGGGCCGGAAACGGAAGTGGCGAAAACGGAACTAGAAAGCGAGGGCGGTCTCACAAAAGATGACGGAGTACTGATGGGAAGAGAATAATCTTCAGCTACCTAACAGTCAATCAGAATGAGAGAGAGGAACTGTATGCGTGAATGTGTGTGTGTGTGTGTGGGGGGGGGGGGGGGGTTGATTTGAGGAAAGGAAAAACACAGTAACTGCCTGGACCGAAATGGACACTTGGACCCCGCCGCGAGGCAGGAATTGAAAGAGGACACGGTCTTGTGTGGAAAATGCGTCTCGTTAGACTGCAACAAAATCAAGGTAGGAGGTCAGAAAAGGGCGGTTACAAGGAAAAACGGTAGGTCGATACGAGACGACAGGACACGTCTGCACAGCATTTGAACGCCGAGCAATAAGTTAATAAAGCACACACAGTAACAAAGAAAAAAAGAAAACGTCAAAGCAGAAGTAATAGAAGAAGGGCTTCGAAACCTTGTCAGACAGACGGGAAGAGAGAGAGAGAGAGAAAGGGGGGGCAAAAGAGGATGCTACGTCGCGAGACACTTGGAACGGAACCTTACGTTTTAGCCGGCGTCCAGGACGCGCCGCCCAGACAGTACAAGGGAAAGCTCTAAATTATTCCTCCAACAAAAGTCCCGCCCGCCAGCCAAGAAGCTCGCAGAGGGTTCTCGTCAGAAGAGCCCAAAAGGATCCAGGCGGTCGGCGCACAAAAAGTCCCGAGAGAGAGAGAGAGGGGAACAGGGAGAGATAAAATATACAAGAGAATGGCGACACATTTCTATTCAATGTATGAGCAGAAACCAAGGGCCCAAGACGCGAATGTAGCAGAGCAGCCCTTGAATACTGGGACTCCCAGTTAGGGCATTCATGAAGTGAAAAAGGAGAGAGAGAGAGGATGTGACAGGAGAAGGGGACTAATACGGTGATAAAGAAAGAGGAGCGCGCGAGGTTGCCGCTGCGCGAGTGTAGAAGGTGGGGAAGTGAAAGCGAGCGTATAAGTGTGGCCGCGGATACCCGCACGACCCGCACTCTTTTTTTGGACAAGGACGACGCGGCGACGTTGGCAAGGGACGATCCGGGCCGCGACGCATCGACACAGGACAGAACTATGAACGTCGCACTGGCCACCGTGTTCGTCGTCGCCTCGTTGTTCGCGGGTACGTTTCCCTGTCTTCGTTTGTTAGACAAAACAAATATTTTCTATTTTGTGAAGTTCCCAATTTGAAAGGTTTTGGTCGCCACACAGTCAAAGCCCTCCGCCCCCATTTTATTCTTCTTCAGAAACAAAAAAGATGTACACAAATTCTATGTGATTCGTTCGAGTTTTCGATCACTTACAGCCCTCATAAACCATCTTATTGTACTAGGATGCTAACATATAATAGTGTATCCCCTAGAACAACCCATTACGCGACGATGAGAATGCGATGGTTAAAATATTTCTAACGGTAGGAGTGTCGGCGATATTTCCGAAATGGTCAGCTTCAATGTTGATTCCGCTCAGGATTTACGGTCTGTATAGTAGCGACTCCTATCCAATTTGTATACACTCTGAAGACAGGAACTGCGTCTCTGTGGAGGAATGGCTCCGCCTGACTAGTTGCGCCGCTACTATTCCAGTGAAATGTCGTGTACAAAGACAAAAAAGTTAAGGTGGCGTATATTACTCGAATATAAGTCAAATGCATTTCTGGACATTCCCCAAGCCGCGCTCGAGATCCTGTTTTAGCAAGCGTAAACTCATTAACTGAATAGTTTTTTCTCCAGCTATTGCAGCCCTTAATTTGGCGTTAGTGAACAATTAATGCACTTAAGTGACTAACTCCCAAGTATAATTGTTACCTGTGATTAGCTAATTAAAGACTGGTATTGTTGGTAATTGAGCAGTCAATATGCTCCGCACGGCGAAGACACTCCCTTTTTTGTTTCTCTTTCACGTCCCTTCATCGCTGTTACCCAGTGAATGGCAGCCAATCGGATTCTGGTTAGCATCACTGCCTCCCCTCTTCCTCTCTATCCTGCCGCACTGGCTCGGCGGTTTAGAGCACTGGACTAGTGAACCGGGGGACCGCGGTTCGGACCTGACCGCAGTCGCTGCGTTTCGACGCAGGCGAAACACAAATGTATACGTGTGCTGCGAAATTTCAATACACGTTAAAAAAAAAAAAAACTACAAAGAGGCCGAAATTATCCAGAGCAGTCTACAACGGCGTATCTCGAGACTTCAATTGCTTTGGGAAGTTAAACCTTATAAAACAAATAAATTCTCTTTTTCTCCCTCCATCGAAGAAAAGCTGGGCTTTTCTTCTTGTGCGTCCTACCAGTCGCACGAGGGAAACAACAGGAGCATACAGTAGAGCAACATCTTTCGAAAGGAAATGTTGATAGCCTACAAGTATGTAGGGTCAACTGGCCCCGTTACAACAAAACCTTTATTCTAGAAATGCTACAATACTGCGACTCTCTGGAAGCGACATTTTGAGCACGTTATTTCACGCGCCTAAGCCCCGAACCGCGAAGCAGGCGAAACAGAGCTCAAGCATACGCTCCGAACGCGGCTGAGAGTGGCATTTCGTGTTCCAGATTCTCGGGGATATAGACATGAGCCCCGGCGAACCATTCATGTATTAGAGGAGGGTGCCGCAGTACATAACAGAGGATTGAGAAAAGAATCTCCTACACGAAGCGAACCATCACGAAAGCCCGCTTATTTATGGATATTTAAACATCCTCAGTAAGGCGCATGAATCAAACACCTAGAATCATTGCATGCATTTACATTCTGTAACGCAATATGCCTGCAATGCTGCCGTCAGTGTTTGTAGTTCTTCGAGTTCAATCCGCCTCTCCTGGTACTTAAGTCTGCAAAGACGTTTGGTGTCCAGCACTCAATGTTGCTGCTGAACTTGTACACATATAATTTATATTCTCTCACGGGTGTTGGCAACACCGCTCAAGCATATATTTAGCACAATGCCTCTAGCGCACTCTTTCGTTGACTATCAGTGTCAAAACTGACTATGTACCCACGCGCACTATGGCGCACGCATGTACAGTAACACAGGCTGCAACGTTAACGATCGTGGAGAAACAAGTGGCATTCAAGCGAAGTGCAGTCAGCGACACAGTGACTAACATCAAGCTCCATGGCCCCACGAACTACGTTGTAACCCCGTTTGTAAGTGGCACTGATGTAGTGGATTTGGAAGACCAATTTTATGTGGTTATTCTTCGTGTCAATGAAAGTGAGCGGGAGCTAATTTCAGAAAGCGCAAAGGAGTAAACGATACTGCGCAAACCTAACGCCGTAAAGCTCAGAAGAGCGGAGTCATTAAAAAGCACCGTTATGCGATTCCGAATCTTCTGGCATGCAAAATTGCTCATTCTCCGAGCAAAGCTAGCAGGTATGGGAAGGGAAAGAAAACGACTCTAGAAAACTGCTCATTTCTACATGTACTAAGCGTGAGCGTCGTAAACGTCGTTCCTCACGTGCGATTCAACGAGACGCTTCTCTTTCAACTATTTGTTCCCAAGCGCCGTGTCAGGTAAAATCGTCTAAATTTTGCACCCGGTGGCAAGACGCTCCCATCACCGCTTTCAAAGGCAGTAACGCTTCGCGGATCCACGCGTTCTTCGCACGACTAAATTAATTTCTTTTTGTTGTTTTCCTCGCGCAAACTCTAAGCACACCGCTTTCTACAAATACAAGACATTATAAATGTTAATAGTGACAGCTACAGCTACTACAGACACCGACCATTATACAACTCGATGACCCTAAAGAAGATCTGTTGAAAAATTTTGGTTCCCTCGGCGGGAGGGTTAGAGTTCACTGAGCGATCATATAAAGACTGCCTTGATACTGCTTCTCTGGCCACTGACGCTTTGCTCCTGTTTTGATAAATATGTTTGCCAACCCCATTTAAGGTAAAGCTGTGCGTATCTGACACTGTTCTGAGCGTTAGCGCGGTCTTTAAACTGGTCATGCGCGCGACGTGTGTGGCATCTATTCATGTATAAAGTAATGATGAATATTCGAGTACTCAGGCTCTCGAGGCAGTTCTCGTTTTTCCTTTTTTTTTTTTTTTTTTTTTTTTTACATGTCCAAAGCACGTTTGCTGCACTGAGCACAAGGTGCGACCGAGAACATTGAATAACCCAGCCTTTGTTCCATCGTCATCCCATCGTAAACCACAAAATCATTCTTAAAAAAAAAAATAAACTCAAACGCGATGTACGATACCAGGATATGCGACGCTTATCTACAAGTCCCAAAACATCTGTGAAACGTTGTCGAAAGTTTGTTGAGCGGCCTACTGTTCCCACAAAGCGGCGCAGAGCCGACTGAAGGTATGGACAGAGATGTTGACCATTCAATACCGACAGCGTCAGCGATAACCCGGCCTTTTTGTTCGGTAAAGCACTGACAAAAGCAATATAAATGAGCACAACTTATCCCTCATATTACGCTCGTATTTGAGGAAGTTCTTTATTACAATAACTCCTATTTTATTTCACCGTCTTACTGAAACGGCAATAGCAATCTGTGCGGAAATCTCTCATTTCAGAAATACATCTTGCTTCCCTCTAGGCTAAGCTCGACACTAGTGGGGGATTGTTCTTTTCCTTCATCAAACTTAACCTAAAGTTTAAATAAAAATTACCGAAGGTTTAACTCTTTTAAACTTAGTTATACAAGGCGAAAGCATGCCGCTTGCTGACGACGTTGCGAGGTCCTCTGCGTAAAGTTCCGAGATGGCCCAGCTTCGCTCGGATCCATGGCGAACATGGGCTCCTGTTTAAACGAGGGTCAAGAGCACGAAAAGTCACGTGGTATGACTGCGGGATAGCGCATGCGCGGTTTCTCCAGCTGCGGCGGTGGAGCGAGATCTCGCGCCGGAAGCGGAACCGCCGCGACGACAGTAGTAGATAGTCCCATGGTCGAGCCTGCGCAGCTCCGGAGCGGCTGAAGTTAAAAGCGACTAAGTCAGCTAAGCTCGCGTAACATGGCGTGGTAAAGCTCTTGCTTTAGTAACTAGCAATGGTATCTAACAGGTGGAGCACCTTATGCATAATATTTTAAATGGACCCGACCGACAATGCAGAACGCGCTCTGTCTCTCTACACGGTGCAGGCAGCGAAGCCCAGGGTGGAATGAAGGGCCAGCAGATGGTGTTCCCACCACCGGGCGCAGGCTCAAAGGGCGGCTACTGGGAAGGGGGCGCTGCAGGCGGCGGCGGAGGCTTCTTCGGCGGCAGCGGCATGGGCAACGGTGCAGGGGGCTTCAAGGGCGGAATCGGCACCAAGGGCCAGGTCAAGGGACAGGTCGTCATGCCGCCCTTCCCGCCACAGCAGCAGCAGCAACCGCCGTGTAAGCAACGCGTTCAAAGCTCTCTTTCTGCCTGGCCTGACATTAGCTCTTTCCTTCTTCATCGTTTTCTATTTAAGGCTACTCCCTTTTCAACACATTCGCGAACCGCAATTTCTGGTCACCCGTTCCCCGTAGTTCATTTTCGTCATCCGCCTCTGCGGTGTATACCTGCTTAAAGCAGCTATGCTTGTTGGATAAAGGCAACGTTTCAAATTTAACGTAAAAGGTCCGTGACCGACAGGTTTCAATTGACGAAGCATGACCGTACAGATGTGAGGACAGAATTTAGGAATAGTTCTAGACAGCATCGTTCAAATATGGCATGATCACTGCGATCAAAGCTTTCAAGCAGACTAAATGTACTCTGATCAAGAGGAAAGTCCTTGAACACTCGGTACAAATGCTACAGTATACACTTGCCAATCGTGTTGACAAGCAAAACCGCAGTGAACTTCAAGAATGTAGCATTACTAACTGACCTGTCAAAAAACTGTGCTGTATTCCTTCTCTATCACCAATTCAGAAATCATGTAGAACGAAAGGAAGAAGATGGTTTGCACGGTATAAAAAAGAAGAACCGAACAAGGGTAAATAGGGTACGCCTCAGGTCGCGGATGAGCCAACGTTTCGACAAGTGGACTTGTCGAAACGTTGGCTCATCCGCGACCTGAGGCGTACCCTATTTACCCTTGTTCGGTTCTTCTTTTATATACTAATTCAGAAAGCAATGTTTGGATTGTACTATGTCAGAAGCGGATCTACGGGAAAGGAGGTAGAAAGGGAGACCTTTTTCCGCCGAGAAAAGTGATAGAAATGTACGGTCCGAATCGGAGCATCGTTCTTCTCCTCCTCTAGTGGAAGCGTCACCCTCCCCCCTTTCTAGGGTGACGCATAAATCCGCCCATTTCCCATGCTAAGCCGGTTTCCTAATCATCCCTCGTCCCTAAGCGTGGACAAATTTTCTGGTCGTTCTCTCTTTCTGTGAATATGCACAACCATATTATTCTCCGTTTAGTTTTCTAGTTCGTTAGTAATAGCATCGTGATGTGTGATGCGATCGTGGTATAATTGAATTGTGTTTTAGAGATGTACAAAAAGTGGTTCTTTTTTTTTGTTTTTCAGTATATTTATTTATTCCGTTTGTATTGCCCGATGTCCACCACATAGTATTTTCTTTCCTCGTTGGAAAAAAAAAAAAGAGAAAAGGAAGAAAGCATTTTTCTTTTAAATGCCCCACTCTGCCGCTGCTGTACGCCTTAAGGGGGGCGAGGACTTCTCAAGCCGCAGGTACATGGCTTTTCCCTCGGCATCCGTTCACTTCTTCGTGGAAAAATAAAGCATGTGTGTATGTGCGTGAGCACCAAGCGCACAAAAAAAAAAAATAAAAAAAGGAAGTCCAGGAAAATTGCCCAGGAAATCGTTCCACGTTGCGTACCACCTAACGCGATCCTAAGCAACTTCCCTATGTCACCAATGGCTCGGTGTTAATCTTACAATTACTACTCATTCTTCCTCCAACATGTTCAATTCGGCGTGATTTGTCTGCAGCATAGAACCAGACCGAAATTAAGCAAAGGAGTTAGCTCGAGGACTAACGGGTTTTAGTGTGCAGAACAGAGGCATGGACAAAATGTCTAAGCGCACATTTCCCCATCAAATTGCAGAACATTAACCGATTTGTCCACCGTACGGAGAATGTATTACCAACACTTGCTAACTTTTTTTCTTTTTCAGTCCCAGGGCCGTTTCCCATGGGCCCGCCCCGGGGCGGACCCCAGCTTCAGCAAAGCCAGCAACCATTCTTCGGCTGAGCCGACTCCGCACTCCCATAGTAGTAGTTTACATTGAGCTTTGTAAAGGTTAGTATATAAAATGAATAAATAAAAACAAAAACAAACAAACGCACATACCGATCGCTCGACACGAGGTGCGCTTTCCGCTTCTTGAAAACACTTCCCCTCACCTGCGCTCCGCTTTCCGTGCTGTGCACAGGATGCTACCCACTACGCGGCTACGTGCTCAGATAGAAAGAAACAGGCCGTTCAAAGTGACTGGCGAATTAATGAGCTTTCAAGCTTCATAACAACACTACGGCAGAGCCGTGGTAAAGGCTTTCCGGATTGATTTTCACCGCCCACAATTTGTTAAAATTCCTTTTGAGTGCATTGACTTCGCACAAAGGCGCGCTGGAGCACTTCAACTCTGAAGCCATGCGCCACTGCGGTGAGCCGGTGTACCAAGAAAAATAAATAAATAAAACGTCGTCATTTTGCATACAGCCCGCGCGTAGGTATGCCAGCTTCTCTTCTCAGGCTGAAACAAGACATTGCGCTCAGTGCGGATCCGTATTGAAGCGAGTTCTGTGCCTAACCTTGAAACTCTGCGAACCAATTAAATACTTGAAGTGAAAATTGAATTGTAAAGAATAAACAGCAAGTGTCACAAACACTGCACAACGCGGCGGAGTAGTGAATAGCAATGTAAACATTAACCAAATATAATAAAAGGCTTTCATGTGTGAGGAGAAGATAGCCAGTAAAGAATGTGAAGCCCCTTGCACCTACCTCTGGCATGAATAGCACAGGTGAAACAAAAAGCCCAGTGCAGGAAGAAAAACAGAGGTCTCTGTCAACGGCCGTCATTTCTTTTATTTACTTAAAGGCCTGGTGACGGGCGTTAGATAAGGTGTGGGTTACTAATATTATATGGTGTTTACCACAATGAAAAATGACTGTGAATATTGTCGGCGAAGTTCCAGAAGCACGTGATGCATCCGATGCAATAGGGCCATTTGTTTAACCTACACCAGCTACACCAGTGCAGCAAAAATTCATTGTAGGTATAGAAGATTTTCTGCACTGGTGTAGCTGGTGTAGGTTAAACAAACGGCCCTAATATCTTTGGGTAGATCGTTCCAGTATGCAATGATGCATCAGGCTGCATAGGAGACACGCCAGTGTCTGCACGTGGTCAAGTAATGCTATTGCGTGGTCTTTGGACTTTCAGTCGAACGCAATCGACAGCTGTCTCTACTCTATTTTTACAACGCGGTAACCAGACGCTGAATTCTACGCAGAAAGAGGTTTGAAGGTTATGCACCTCTGGTAGAGATTGCCTGCGTAAATTTGAACTTCATCAGTTTGTACGACGACGTCAGTTCGCTTATCAAAATTCATTAAAGAAAGTATGGCTTCAAGCAGCAGTCGCGGAAACACTTCATTGTTCAACGTAATCCAAGTTCTCGGGATATGTTTCGCCTGCCATACAAAGGCCGCGCTTCAAAATCCATAACAAAGCTGTCGGTGTGCCTTCCATTTCATGGGCGGTTAAAATTCGGTTAAGGCAAAATTTTGCTGACAGTTTCCCGTCGTAAAATTTGGAAGAAAAAAAAAATGCCCCCAACATCAGCGCAAAAATTGTGCAACTATGCTGACCGCATGCAGCCATAGCGCAGTTTTTTTTTTTTTTTTTTTTTTTTACAACTTTAAGATCGCTTGGCGATAGCAGGATGACAAGTGTTGACCAACTTGCGACAGCTGTGTCACAGCTGCCAGACAGTGTTGATGCACTGACAGCCTCGTTACAGTCTTGCAACGGCTTTGTTGCAAAGTGTAACAAGGCTAATCGCGCCATACAGCTCGAACGTTATACATGGGCCTGCAGGTGGGCGGTGCACCTTCGCTGCGGTCTTGCAGCACTCTTTGAGCCTTTCGACACCTCTGCTTTCCCAACGCTTTGCGACAACTTTACCTCAACTTTGTCATGCTGACAGCCTAGTCTTGCCTGAAGGTTTACCATGCGTTCTCAGCCGTTAGCCCTAGACTTGTTTCAGCTTTATAACTACCATCTTCGTAACAGTTCCGCGAAAATTCTACGGTAGATGCGCCAAAGCTTCGATCGCTAGGGAACTTTAGTTTTACATATCGGCTACATTAGTTTAAGGTAGTAATATAAAACGCCATTGATTTTCTTCACAGAAGGCACTAGACACTCCAAAAGTAGCACTAAACTTTAAAACAAACCCCCTGATCAACACGGAAACGGCTGTATCCAATCGAGTCACAGACGATAAGGGAAAAAAAAAAAAAAGTTTATTGAGCGTTCGCACCACGCCAGAATTACGGCTTCAATTGCTTGTTCATTTCATCTAGCTATGAAGGAAATTGCCTAAAAGAAAAATAAAAACAAACGCGGCACAAAACGATAAAACGTTCTAACAAACAAAGAGAAAAACAATAAAAAGAAGGGGGGGGGGGGGGGGCGGGGGAGGAGGAACATTTCTTTTTCCCAACAGCAGTCGCTTGTCCCGGAGAATAATGGCTGCAAACAAACAAACAAAAAACAATGCAGAAGTGCGGACAGCTGTGAAGTTAAAAAAAAAAAAACGCTGAAAGGAATTCTAAAGTCTCGATTTCCGCTTTGAAAGTAAGTGCTTCTTACGAGCTGACGAACAAGTGCCCTGTGTCAATGAGACTGGAACAGCTGCGGCCGCGATATTCCACGTCATCATGGCCTCGGCACTGCGAGTTTTCCTCTCCACATTCGCCGCAACGCTGTTGACAATCGCCTCTGACAGCAGTGAGCACTATATTTATCGTTATTCACTCACTATACTCTTCAGACCTCGGTAAGAAGAAGACCGGAAGAGAGGCACAAAACTTCGTAATATCAAAGAAACAGTTTATAAAGGGTCAACAATATTTATTGGTATTCGGGCTTTATATTCCAGTGGTGACAGCAGTTTTCTACGTGATCATGGTCGCTCTGTAGGGCTGCTACGATGGAGAATTTATTTCGCCATAAATAGAGGGGATGTTTCCACACGAATTTTTACAGCAAACATATTCAGCGCCAAATAACTTATGCAAACCAAAATATAGAACAGCGACACATCAATGCTTTTGTAGGGTGCACGAGAAATAATACGCACAAGTGCTAATTCACGGGCATTTTTATTAAATGTTTATATTAGGATCATTAAAGCGATTGTATATATCACGGTAATTTTCAGTCTCTGCATTCAGAGTCTATAGATTCGAAGCTTAATATTTAGTAAGCTGTATGGTACTGGCTCACAAGCTCTTGAAGTGAAAAAACTGCGTATAAAGCAAGTCGATCCCTTCTACACTAAAGGCAATAGAGGACTCTGGGCTTTCATGCCGCAGAACATTTGCGACACCCTCAAAGTTCCAAACTCTGAATGGGTCATTAATAGCCAAGGAAGCCAAATGTGTCTAAATATGTTGAGATTTCATATTGTAAAGAACTCCTCTCCATCGTAATAGCACGAAACGGCATGCCTTCTTTATAGACACATTTGGCTTCATTGGCTATTAATGACCCATTCAGAGTTCGGAACTCTGGGGGTTTCATAAATACGGCACGAAAAAAACCGGGTCCTGTACTGCGTATAAGTATTTATCAGTTGTAAACAAGACACTTGGCTATGTATTAGGTTACTAGCATAATATATAGTTAGAAATCCGCATGCTAGTTTAGTCAGAAGAAGTCCCTGATGCCCCTCTTTACCCGCACGCGTCTTTCTGCATGTTACAAGGCTAATTTAGCTACACAGTGCCTCGATTCCGCGAGAAAAGCGATGGAACTTGTGAGACCAGCTACGCCGACTCAGGTTCTACGACGTGCTATTAACAAAAACAGTTCCAATACCAGCCAGCGTTCGTTAAAGTTCTGCGCAATGATATTTAAACGCATATACTAGCCTTTGCAGTCATCCGAGCGTGAAGGACTACGCAGGCCGCATAAAATGCATTTAGTTTCTGATCCTCACAATATGACAACCGTTTTCTCCGGCACACATTACTCAACGAAAAATCCCGGCACCACGCTGTCAAAGCCACGCATGTTCAAAAATTCATAATTGCGACAGCCCGAAAAACATCTTCCCCTCAAACCTCGCTCCCAGGCCTAAACGACTTGACACTTCAAGGGGCTACACCTATGCAATCAGGTTGGTGACGGAAAAATACAAAATTTATTGCTTCATTTATTTTATGTTCCTGCGGATTCTACATTATTTTATGGTTTCCAAGCGTTCAGAAAAGAACTTAAGTTGCAAACACAATTATGCGGCAAAAATATTTTCCCAATAAGTATGCTCATTTCCAGCCACACCGCGGTGGTTCAGTGCCAACTTTAAAAGCTCAGTGGTTAGAGCGCTAGACTGCTGAAACCAAAGATTTGAGACCAAATCACGGCCACGGCGGCTGTTTCTAGAACATCAGGTGATCAAAGTTTCCTGAGCCCTCAGCTACAGCGTGCTTCCATAGCCTGAGTCGCTTCAGGACGTTGAACCTTATAAACCAAACCAAACCTAAACCGTTTCCAATACAACAGCATTACTACCCACAATCATGATGGATTTCGCAAAACGGTTGTAAAGTATTCTTGAGCAAATCCGTCGAGCAACAGACTGAAATGGAAACTCTTAGCCACTGTGTTTCGAACTCAGCCCGAAGCACAGAGGTGAGCTTCGCTGGCCATTGCTGTAAACCCCTGTGCCACCAAGGTTTTAATTTAGTTTGTTTCGTTTTGTAGAGACGGCCTTTTAACTGTTAAGATTCCTGTCTCACCCCTGCGCTTCGGATATCATCATCATCTCCTCTGATCGAGTTTCACTTAAGAACTTAACAGGGCGTCGTTGACCTTGATGATAAAAGCATTAAGCGCCCCCTAAATACTTAGCTAAGCGTGGCGAGAAGTGACGGAGCAAAGAAAAAACGAAGAAAAACAGCCAAACGAGCGCCAAATTTCGTTTCTGCACGTATATTTGAGCTTACACAAGCTAAACTGACGCGTACCTTTCTTTCAGCATCAGTGAAAAATACGCCCAGTAACGAAGAAATTATTGAAATTAAAGCATTTTTTATTATATTTTCACGCCTAGGCATCAAAGGTTGGAGAACAAGAGTAGCGTTAAATTAGTGCGTAAGGGTAGCTTTGACGCATGAAGTGTTTTGTCATTCTTCTCCGAACACCATTCAATTATTATTATCTGAACTCACAATACAGCAGGCACTGGCGGCACAGACGCGAAAGCAGGACCGTAACACCTTCAGAGAGTTCTGCGGATTTCTCTTTTTCGAAACCTATAAAGACATGCAGAGAGAGAGAGAGAGAGGGGGGGGGGGGGGATAATAGCCCTACCATTTTTCCTATGATTTGCTCCGATTCCTCAGAGGTTTAGACTGTACTAATCTCGCCACACTATACGCAACCAAGACGACGGGCCTTTGTTTCAACTGTGTTAGTGGACGCATTCTCGAGCTGCCAACATTCGTTTCCAGTTTTCGACGGCGCAGGGCACATAGAGCCCGTGCAAGAAGCTACACACGCAACCTCCAACTTGCTGCAGGCCACTCCGATATCGCTGCAAACAGCACAGCTATCGTGCCGCTTGACTCGCAAAGCCAAGACAAACGTGGGATCGTCGGGAGAGCGAAGAGGTCGCTTCTACCGTACACGGAAATGTAAGTCAGCATACAGCCTGATAGCCACTACGTCGATCACAAATGAAACGGGCTAAACTGATAACTTCCTCTTGCTTATGTACTAAATGTTCGTAAAAGTTGCTCACGAGTATATTTGATACAACCGCCCCTGGCTGCCGATCCCGAGGACGCCGGATCAAACTGCGGAACCAGCGGCAGCAAAATTATGCCCGTGTGTTTTGCGATGTCAGTACACGATTAAGAGCCCCGCATGGTAAATGTAAATCAGCGTACCTCCGCTGCGACGCCTCATTATATCCTTCCTTGCTTTCTCATTCCCTCTTTCATTCCTTCCCTCGCAGCTCGGTAGAGGTGTCCGCCGAGAAGTGGGACAATTGCAGTGTTTTCCTTCGTTCCTAAAATATTGCCATTTTTTTCTCGCACCTTTTGCCAGAGTCTGGGACTTGGGCAGAGACCAGAAGCCGGAGGACAGGGTCCCAGAAATCACCAACAACTCCGCCGACTATGAGGCCGTTCTAATGGAGGCCATTACAATGGGTGCGTGCTCCTAGAGGCGCCGACGTCCGATTACTTGCCAATCATACAAAAGACACAAACGGTAATGGTCGATGCATCAATTGGAAATACTCTATCTGGCAAGTAAGCGAATAACTACTGGACCTCGCTGTGCTTAGACATGTCCATGGCTTCTTTGGCACGCAACCAGTGGGTTGCCGTCCACATAACCTGAGCCGCCTAGTCTTGAGGTACAGATTTATATCTTCGGATAGTCTGCAGAGCAAGTAGCAGTATGTTGCTCTTGTTGACTGCATGATTATTCGAAGGAGGCAGTACATATTATGGTATATACCTACTCCTAGGAGAGTGACCCTCCTCCAGGGGCTACATCGGACGCGACGAACAGCGAGCTCTGGAGATCAGCCGCTGCTGGTCCCCTCCTTAATGCTCTCTCCCAGGAGGCTTCAGTGGGAACGTATAAGGTTGGGGGATTGGTATGAGGTGCGGCTTATCTTAACAGGACCATGTGCAATGGTGTAGTGTGAGTTGATATTGGTAGAAAGGGCAGTGGGATGAGTACCCACTGGGACAGAAGGCGTGGCATCGGAGAAGGCAGCGGAAAGTGCGAGTTTGCAGAAAGCGCCAGGTGACAGCGTCCTCTCGGCAGGAAGCTGGTTGGGAGGGGTGTAAATGGTACCGGCGGGCTCCGTGGTACGTGATGCATGATGCGTTGTGCAAAGGTGCCGTAGAAGGTCGGCCCCGGTATCGCCACCGTCTGAGAAAGGCCCGGTTCGTGCATGCTCGTGTCTAGACAAGTGATGATTGATTTCTCTTTATCACTGCGATCCGCGGTGTCCAGAGTTTGGTACGTATACATTGTATAAAAGCCGTTTGAAGAGTTTGAATTAAGTCGCGGTGACTTGGTTGGACCTAAACCTGAGTACGACGGCTTGAGCACCCCTTATGATCAAATCAGTTGTAGTCGTTGTCGCTATAGAGTTATACATTTGCGATGTAAGAAGGCTATGATCGTGTGATAGGACTATGGTTATTGCTCGCGGAGGGTTACTTACAGAGGCAGGGTCTGTACAGTTGTTATTTGAGTGACTGAAGGAAGGGTGTTATGGCGCTGAGTCTGTCTTCGTTTAGATGTGGGTTCGCGCTGCCAGGTAGGTGCCCACCTCCGAAAAAAAGGAGGGCTCTTATTCTTCCCCCGGCAACGTCCTGCTCCTTCGCAAGTAGCGAAAGAGCCTTTCCTTCTCGCTTCTATGAAACATGAATTCCCAGTGCTCCGTCAGAATAAAACCTGTCAAGTACAGATGCAAGCAGTATAAAAGGAAACAGTAAGTCCTAGCACACACAAAAAATGGGGTTTAATTGCAAAATCGAACTTTGGAAGGCACTAAAGAGATTTCCTGTGTAGAAGACAAAACAACCAAGAAAAAAAAACGCAGAAACCGAATGAGCTGCTGTGTACCGTCCAAGGCACTAGACGAGATCTTCGGCGCGTACGCCTCTGAAGGTGTGACATGTTTCGCACACAAGCCGTTTTGAGTTGTCATGCACTGCTGTCACAAAGATGCATTTTTCAACACTTTCGTGTTATTGTTTTTATACTTCTGCCGCCCGCAGGTCCTCTGAGAGAACGTCCAAAAAAGCCGTGGGGCGCCGGTCGCCCAAAAGCAAGGCCACCGAAGTGAGGCACCACTGCTCTTGACCAAAAGCGTTACCTTCTGGTGGCTTGCTGTGGAGACCTTCTGGCGATTTGTGGGGAGAAGGCTGTCATGCAGTACCTTAGAAAGCAAGGACGGGCCAAATAAAAAAAGGCGACGCGATTATAAGCTGGCGTATTCTCTAATATGCATCTTATACACAAGATTCAGAGCGAGTGTTTTGTGTGATAAAGAATAGTTTGAAAAAAATAAATAAATAATGAGGCACATAAATGAGCAATGCTTTCCTTTTCTCCTCTCGCCCCAGTTAAAAGATGAGACCAATACTCTGCTGAGGAACCAGTCACATCTCTCTTTTAAGCCATCTGCCTTTCAATGCATTAAGGAATGTTCCAATTTCGCCCGATATAATAGAGGCCCCAAAAGGGTAAAAAAATCTCTATTCAGACGCTGTAGAGAGATAACCGCGGTTATAATTATTACTTCATAGCCGCAAAACAGTTAGCAAGCCGTAAGTTTAGCAGTTTGCAGAATGCGTTCTCACATCGACGGCTCTTTGGGAAAAGCGGCGCCATCAGTGAATGTTTCGCTCCTTCATAACTTTAATTTCACCTGTTCTTCCACTATAGAACTACCTCCGCATGCCAATATAATACGGCTCTTCGGAAAATCCATAAACACCAAAATTTTGAAGCGCAAATGCTTTGACCGGCTTTCTAACACAAGAAAAGCCACCCCTTTTCAGCTAGGCCTGTCGGCTAACATAAACACATTCGACAAATTCAAAGCACACAGTCTCAAAATGGCGGCTTATGGCCAAGAAATGTTTCTCCCATTGCTATTACAACGATGACACTCGCAATTAGTACGTAGTATGTGAAAATGCTACCTACCATTGCATCATGCACAATGGTGCCAACAAGACGTGCCGGAAAATTCCTCTTTTTGGAGCGAAATCTCCACTATATCAGCCAAGGTCGACCACTTAATCTTCAACGAGTCAGAGGTCACAGTGTAACTATATGCAGCTTAACCATGGCGCCCCCTACGGTGTACCCCCCCCCCCCCCCCCCTTGACCTTTGATGGCATATACTGCATCACGCGTTCCCAATTGTATTTGACGGTGGCCTCGACTCCGTAGTCTCGCCAATTTAATCGCCACAAAAACCACGTCTTCCTGTGTCTAAACCTAAGCCTAAACAAAGAAAAACCAAGCAAAACGACGCTTTCGCTTTGCCTAACTAGGTTTAGTAGAGTTAAACCTCCGTCATTTTTATTTAATTAAAATGCTCTGTTTAGTTCTCCTGACATGACCTGGGCAGTGAAACCACAGAGGTCAGAAACGTAAAAAAGCCCCTCGTTTAGAGAACACTGTACGCGCTTGGGTACTCCAACGTCGTTCGACACCATGGGCGTGGTTGGGGGGTGGCGTTGAAGGAATGCTCCAAGACACGCGATGAGCTGGACCGTTTTCGTATATACAGGGGCCCATATGGCGCATTTCGTGAGCGCGATTTTATTTTATTTTTTTGCACTCTCTGAACGTATATGACAGCATTCTCCGCAGCTCCGCATCGCCCTAGAATCCAATGACGAGCTCGACACCACGACCCGCATCTTGACACGCACGAGGACGCCTTTTGATATCGCAAGAGGCGTCATGCTATGCCGTCAATACAGAACACGAATAAAAAAAGAAAAAAAAAAAAACGAAGATGAAAACGACAGAACAAACAGCCCCACAAAACTAACTGAGGCCGAATCGAGGAAACAGAACTGCGCAACGCGACGAATAACGCGGGGCAATGTAGCTCAGTGTGACGCCTCGAGGCATGCAGGAAGTGTTACAAAAATAGCGGAGAAAATGTCGCTGTCGTCACTGGAACGCGGCAGCCGAAAGGACGACATATATGCAAAAAAAAAAAAAACGCTTATTTCTCGATCGTTATTTGCAATAACGCCTTCGAAAGACATTGAGAGCATTTTCGAACTTCTCGGACAGGGGAGGCAAAATAAAAACGCAATAACGTATAAACAACCGCTACCGTCGACTGTCAAAACCGCATCTCGTCTATTCCCTGGCAAAGGCATCACAACAACCACGAAAGCTCTCAAAGGCGTTTCGGAAGTGTGGTGGCTGTGGAGCTCAGCTCTGCTAAGGACTTGAGACAGACAGCTACGATGTAACGTGGTAAAAGTAGGCGAGCATTTTATCTATGGCCCCCCTTTCCCGAGATGCGCTAAAAAAAATAAAATGCAGTAATGGAACTTCGGTGCATAAAAAAGAGAGGAGGCAGAATAATTCGACAAAACGCGCAAACAGTTTTGGAAAGCTCATGTAAGGCGAAAGCGTTAGCATGCCTAAAAAGTGGTCGGCCCACGTCAGGGACACCTGGAGCGGAGGCGTGTCGCACATCCTTTTTGTATATATATATATATATATATATATATATATATATATATATATATATATATATATATATATGGATATGTGGTCAAGCATACCACAATATATATATATATATTTTTTTTTTTTTTTGCGATTTCACTCTAGCGGCAAAAACTGTGCGAACGGCGAGGCCTCGTCCGAGGCGCCGTGCCGAAGAGCATTCTACGCTTCCCCTTTGCTACAAGAACAAGCTTCCTTACCGACGCTCTGGATGAAGCCGGAGAACGCGTATGCGTGCTCACAGGGCAAGCGAGAAATTAAAAAAAAAAAGAAAAAAAAAACGGTTGCTGTGCATTAGCTCCGGTTAAACCTAGTGTGTTACGAAAGCTTGTAGGCACTGTTACACGTATTAAAGCTCTTTATTGTCGTCCATCATTCCTGAAGAACGAACGCTTCTCATGACGTCATCTGTAGCTACTGCGCACGCGATGGGCACAGTAAGCCTGTGGAATCGGCGACGGTTAGCGACGGTGCAACTCTAACGTCGCACACGTCGCATCTGTAGCAACTGCGCTTGCGCAACGCGCGCAGCGACACTGTGTGGAGAAGGCAGCGCACTGTTCGGCGCAGCGAGGTTGCGGAGTCGACAGCGGAAGCGGCGCCGGCGCAACTCTGACGTCACGCGCGGCGAACCTGTCGCTCGGCGCATGCGCAGTAGCGGCTTCGCACGGCGACCTTGGCTTTACATGACGTAGTGAAGCTTTAGCTTCGAAAATGTTACGGTAGGCTACTGAGACTACCAACGAGCTGTGTATGTGAAAACACTGCCTCGTCGAGAGCTCTGCTGCAAGTTGCATCAACCACACGACGTACAGATTATGTCAAAAGTTTAAATCCCAGACGGTTTATATTCCTAAAAATGTCCTGCTTCACGAGTAGCGTCCCCGGAGTGTGTCAGCAGAATATATGGACAGAGCCGGTCATCCCAGCGAGTCCGCACGAACTAGACACATTAATTAAAAACGTATCCTAGGTAGCCAGGAATCGAACCATCATCCTTCAGTGTTCCAGCAGCGCTAACCAATACTCAATGCCAACGTCCTCTTTTTAGATGCTATTTATTACCCTAAATATATGTCAGATTTATATGACCCATTTATGGAGGCTTTATAAAACGCCACAAAAAGCAAAACAAAATTACATATTAACCGAGCACTAGAGGGGAGGTAAGACAACAATCATTTGGGAAAAATTGGATTTTGTCGAAACAACTGATTTACAGCGCCGATTCGTCATTCTAGTTTTCCATAAGCTACGTAGTTCATTTGGGAATAAAAGCACATCAAGAGGTGCATCACCGTATTGCATTACGGTGCGATATCGAATTGAATGTGAAGTCAAATAAATTCATTTTTTAATATTTGTTGCAAGATATCTCAAAGCAGAATTGCGTCCTTATAATTCACGAAGCAATGTTCAATTGTTTCAGCAATATCCCAAAGACGACTGCTCGAATACGACACGAAAACGCCCTTTTTCTGAAGCCAGAACCTCACAGGCAATGTTTCCTTACGTAACGTTTAGAACAAAGTCGTAGTGCATGGCGGTAACATTTTTCGCGCCCGCGTATAAGCATGTCACGTCCTTGCAATTCAATATCCTGCGAACGTGTCCATAATTGTCGCTGCTTAGCGTAAGGATGCTGGAAAGCGTCGAAAGAACTAAAAAATAAAATCATTTAAAAGACCAAATGAAAATGAATAAGAAATAAAAAAATGTCTAGGAAACTTTAAAACATGATGACGTGTAAATGCTTTCAAATTACTGCACCTCAGCAGGTTTAAGTGGACCTGGAAATTCGGTCCTAACCTCCCCAATGGGAATGGTAAGAAAGTCGCAACTAGGTTACAAACGTACATTCTGGACTCTAAACGTTTGGCAAGGACTGCAAATATGAAGCCTACTTGTTTTCAAGCCGCGCAAGTGTGCGCCGCGTGGCTCGGCAGGTAGCATGCCTGGCTCGCAGCCCCTGGTTTGTGCGTTCGAATCCAGCCGATGACACAAACATTCTTTAAAGCGAAATAAGGTACCTTTTGAGTTAAGACTCAGTTTGCAACCAAGCCAACGTTTCGACAAGGAGAATTCTCTTCGTCTGGCCGAAACTTGTTGAAACGTTGGCTCGGCTTGTGAACTGAGGCTCAACCCTTATTCAGTGCTCTTTCATACTGTGTGCCCGTCTTATTTCTCTCGCTCTTTATCTGGATCTTTATAGAAATAAATCATTTTAAAGATGCAGCAGACTTTATTTCGCATCGCACGTCTCGTTTCGAACATTCTGTTCACACGTGAAGTCGCGCCTAGACTGGGCGTCGTGGGGGGTGTTCCGAATTCCCACGTGAGGTGATGTGGCTGTGATTTCGTAAAGCTTTAAAAGTGTGCCACAGTTCCTGAACAAAGCTAACAGGTTCGTTAGCCGAACAGACACTTCATGTTTTGGTCGGCTTCCGGCGCTGAATACATATCCGTGTGTGAAGAACCTGCGCCACGCACGTAAGACCACGTCTAAGCACTGCTATCGCGTTCGTCGAAGACTTGCCCTGGTATGCCAAGCATAAATGTGCGCCCAGTTAGTTCTTGCAGTACCGTTTGATCGTATAGTGTCCAGCTGTCGTTCCAATGCAGCTTGCTTCTATATTGTTGGTTGGTTTATGGCGTTTAATGTCCCAAAGCGACTCTGGCTATGAGAGACGACTGCTTCTATTTCATTTTGAAGTTCGCGTGATCCGCACTGTCCACGCTCATGATTTTTTCCGAGCATGCACAATTCCAAAGCGATAGCCTTAATTGCTCCATCGTGCAGAAAATCCGACGTTGTCGGTGGTGTGAACCAAAAATCAATGCCATGGCACTAGCAGGCGAAATGGTAATGGACCGATCCGTGGATGGCTCGTGGGGCGTAACAAACCAAATGATATCAGAAAGGTGGGAAGAACTGCCAACTCGCGTTGCTCATTCGCGGTGGGAAGGTGGGGTAGGATTTAATCTTCCAAGGCTCTTCAGTGCCGAGCCTGCTGCATCTAGGCCACGCAGTCACGTTCGTATACGGCTTGGTTGCACTCTTAATCTGGTTCCACATACGTTCCGGCTAGAAGTGGAGCTTTGAAAAATGTTCCACTTATAAGCGGAACATCTTTAAAAGTTCCACTTATTACTGGAACCTATGTGGAACCAGATTAAGAGTGTAGAGCAAGGCTTTATAGCTATCTATATGAAAGCCACTAACAACCGGTAGGTAGATAGTGTAGTAGCATAGAACTGTACGTTAATAATAAAGTCTGAGATGTTAGAAGCACAAATTAAGGTATCTGTATATACATCAGCAAAGGCTTCACGTACGCGAATGAGCAGCTGCAAACAGCAACCCCTAAAGTCATCGCGTCATATCCTTAACAGCAGAGCTTAATTGGCCCCATGACGTTTCCTCGCTCAGTTCCTGCGCTCTCTCTTCAAGACTACAAGACGTGGGTATATGTACACAATCTTCGACCAGCGTTAAACATTTCGTTGAAATACCTACCAAGTCATCAGTTCTGCAATGCTTAGACAGCCTTCAATGCTGGAAAGTTCAGCGGGCTTCACTTCAATGTGTATCCACCTAAATAGTTCATTCATTTAACACGCGCAAGGGTAGGATACACTGTCCACTACCATTTCCAATCCTGTTCAGCAAACGTCGTTCGTTGATTTCACTTCCATTCGCGTCCATCCACTCCCACCTGCATCCATCTCAGACCCGAAAATTCAACAGGACATCTGTTCCACTTTGTTGCGCGGATGAATACCTCCGCGGTCCACAAGCGCGCCGCTCAAAAGGGAAAATGTGATGAGATATACAAGAGCGGACCTCAGCAACAACAAAAAGAGGCGATAACGAAAAATAAAAAGGACGACATTGCGCCCCGGGCGGCAACAAGAGGCGCTGCAGTTTCGAATGGCAATAAAAGAACAGCGCAGGCTTTCTTTCCGTTCTCTTTTTCGTTCGTCCCTTCTTTGATCATTTCCTTTTATCATTCTTTCCTCACACAACAAAGCGCGAGCACATGCGCGCGCGAGTGGATTTTGATAGCAGAAGGCGTGTCCTCCGCGAACACGGGCACAAGAGGACCGACCTCCGCGTATACATCTTGTGCCTCTGACATCCGCGGTTTGCAGGGGGACGCGTTCAATTGAGCGCACCTCTGTGGAGGATTTTGTTGAACGAAGCCAGCCCAGCCACCGCGTCGCACACCTCCTTGGCTGAGTTTTCTTATCGGTGGAGGTATACGCGATCCTGGACACGGTGCCCGTTCTTGCGTTGTCGGCGCCGAGTGGATATGCACGTTTTTGATGCCGTAGGACGCTTTCTATGGGGCAAAAACGGTTGAAAATATATATATATATATATATATATATATATATATCCGCGAACGATCGACGCGATTAATGCAGTATATGAAGCGAGGGCGTTACTGTTCTACAGCACGTTACATGGTTATGTTATCCCCTCTGCAGAAAAAAAAAATTAAAAAGTGTGGTGGTTTAAGAATGGCTTGAACGTAGTGATAGAGCGAATGCTGTTTTTCTGAGGACACTCGGGTTTACCGTGCCGCCGTCACGACGTTCGAACGAACCTTCTGTCCTAGCAACCAGCTGTTGTCGTTCGCCTTTATCAACTACCGAGTCATCGTCATCATCGTCGTCGTCGTCTTTTTCTTCTTCTTCTTTTTCTTTTTCTTCGTCTTCTTCTTTTTTTCCCTTCTTTTACTTCTTTGTCTTCTTCTTCTTCTTTCATCCTCCAACTCCTGGCCCAGCTCTCGGTCTGTACCACGCCACAGTTGCTAGGCAACGGTCACGTGGCACGGTGCCACGCTAACGGCTTTAAAACCTAGCGCAGTGTAGCTTTCGCTACAAAAATGACACAGAAAATGGTTCTCGCTTCTGAGTCATTTATTGTGCTTTGATAAAATCACTCTGTCGATGCAGCGATCTCCCAAGACACCGATTTAAGGAGGAGGAGGAGAAAAGGAGGGCGGAAGGTAGGGATGTTACCCAGAAATAATTCCGGTTGGCTACCCTGCACTGGGGAAGGGGAATTGGGAGATTAACGAGGGAGGGTAGAAGGGGAGAGGAAGTGAGAAAGTCACAGCCTGTCAATCAGGCTAATCTCTCTTAAAAAGCGAAGAAGTGCCTTGTAGGCTTTGAACGCAGATGGCTTTTGTGGTCATGGTCCCAAGATCTTCCCTTCTGTTAAGCGGTGGGCGTCCAGACGATCCAATGCAGTACGCAGCGTATGTCTTTCAGTTGCAAAAACAGGGCACTCACAAAGGAGGTGCTCAATCGTTTCGTCAACGCAACATCGTTCACAAGCAGGGCTGTCAGCCATCCCGATCAGCAAGGCGTATTTGTTTGAAAAAGAAACGCCAAGCCATAGACGTCATCGTAACGTTGTTTTACGACGTGTTGTGTGGTGGGGAATACGCAGGCGCAGACCGGGGTCCAATGCCTTGAGGGGACGGTTGGAGAACTCTCCGGTGTTCCACGCTGAATGTGTCAGCTCCACAGCCAAACAGCGAAGCCGGCTCGCTGCGTCGGCTCTCGTTAACGGAGTTTAGATAGGAAGTCCGTCGTTGTGGCCAGAACGGGCAGCGTCGTCCGCCTGATTATTTCCTGCAATGCCACAGTGTCCTGGCAACCACTGGTAAATGATATCGTGACCTTTGGAAATTGCGGCGTGGTGCAGCGTGCGGATCTCTGCAATGAGTTGTTCATTTGAACCGTAGCGTAGTGCCGCTTGCATGCCTTGAAGCGCTGCTTTGGAGTCAATGAAAACTGACCATTCTCGGGGGATTTCCTGGCTGATGTATTCGACTGCAGCCCGTAGGGAAGCTAGTTGCGCACCAGTCGAAGAGGTGAAATGATGTATAGTCTTTAGCTCTATCAAGACGGACCTTGCCGGTACTACCACTGACCCCGCGGAGCTAGCTGACGTAACTGAGCCATCCGTGTACACATGTATTCGGCGATTGTGCTTACAATGAAGGTGATCCAGCGTCATTTGTTGCAAGGCAAGCATTGGTACCCCGGCTTTCTTCTTTATGCCAGGAATTGAAAGGTGAATCTGAGATTCATGTATAGGCTCCATATGGGTGCGCACGGTCTTGAAGCAGGGGTGAACTGCAAAGGAATATAAGTGCGGTTAACTTCAATGGTTATTGAAAATGCAGTACATGGTCTAGTTGATGGCAGATTTGCCAAGTGGTGATCGGGAACTCGTGCGAGGTGTCTAACGTGTGTTCTCAGGGTCTCAACAGCAACATAGGCAGTGACAGGATGTTCCCCGGCTAGAAGAACAGTTGCTGCCGTTGAGGTGCATTTAGGCAAAACGAGGCAGAGGCGGAGAGCTTGCGCTTGCACACTTTGGAGAGTCCGAATGTTCGTCTTCGTGATGTGGGTTGAATATCGGAAGGCTGTACCGCATGTACCGCATAAATACTGATCGATAAAGTTGTAGCATCGAGTGCACTGATGCGCCCCATGACTTTCCCCCGCAGAAGGAGAGAACATGGACAATGGCAAGTAGTCTCTTTTTCATGTCATTCAGATGTGGGCTCTACGAGAGATTCCTGTCGATGACAATTCCCAGGAAGCGATGGTTTTTTTTATAGGGAATGGCTTTCCCGTTTACAGATATGGTGTAGTGTGACATTGGTTTTCGTGTGAAGGCCACAAAATAGCATTTCTCGCTTGAAATGTTAAAGCCTTGCAAATGTAGATAAGACGTCACGATTGATGCTGCCCTTTGAAGTCTCGCACGGACTTGGGGACGAGTCACACTTGACGCCCAAATGCAGATGTCATCGACATAGATGAACATCTGAGCAGGTTGTGGCAGCAAATCGACCAGGCCGATGAGAGCAAGGTTGAACAGGGTTGGGCTCATTCACCCTACCCTGTAGGATTCCGCGTGAGCGCCGGTGTAAAGAGGTTGGTCCGTCCTGAGTCTAGATTTAAAGGTTCCTTTTGACCAAACCATCCTAATGCGCATGCGCGGCCTAGGAGTAAGTGTCTGGCTCGGATCCAACGGTCTCGGTGGCTTCGATTTTAACCTTGTCCTCACATGAAAAGAGCTTCCCGAGTTGGCAGTAATTAGAGACTTTTAGTTTAGCGCCACCGCTTACTGTTACCACCTACTGCTAACGCGCGAGCGTCAGTACGCATGCGCAGATTACCCCGATGGCAACAGATGGCGCCACGTTCCTGTCAACGGCGGACAGGAACGTTCGGCGGACGCCGCACGCGGGGACCAATCAGCGCGTGCTGTACTGACTGTGCGCGGTAGCGGTAGACGGCCGCGGTAAGCGGCAGCGCTAAACTAAAAGTCTCTATTTACAGTTCCGCACTGACATGTGATCTCGTGACGTATAACAATCCATCAACCAATCTAGCCACGTCTCTTGCCAAGTACCACCTGTCACAGGCATTCTCAAGATATTTCATAGCTGCGAGACTTCAAATTATCGACGCCGACGACAGCGCCGGAGAGTTGTTCTTTTCTCTCTTTTTTTTTTCTCTCTCTCTATCTCTTTCTCTCTCTCTCTTTCATATGAGGGTATACTGACGTTCACCACTTAAAAGACAATGATAAGAAGGCTACACGATGCGATCAGGTGTTGCACTCCACACAAATATCAAACAAGATTGAAAAACGAGTTTGGGGAAGCCTCACTCCGCAGGCCAACTTTTCGACAAGATCACAGACAAGTTTTCTTGTCGAAACGCTGGCTTGCGGACTGAGGCTGGCCGCCTCAACCCTTGTTCGGCTTTCTTCGATATTGCGTAGCCATCTTCTTCGCCTCGTTCTACACCCCGAATACTCGACGCGAATAACAATTCATTTCCTACATTTTCTGGCCAGTTCAAGCGCACTCGAAAAAGAAACGGAGGAATAGTGAAACAACTGCGAAGGAGGAAACCAACATTTCGCCAACACTACGCGCAAGAAGCAGTGCCAATATTCGCGAAAATTACGAGAATTTAATTTCAATCACGCTTTCATCAAGAGAGAAAAGTGACATTTTCTGGAGATATCACAGCCATATGTAACAAGGGCGGAGGAAAACTTGTACGCGACCCAAACCCGACGGATGCCCGGCGGCACTCAGGACTGAATCTTCAAACCACTACGTGAAAACGTAGAATAGAGAAACGGAACTTCGAGGATTATAGGCCCGAGGATAGCTCAGGAGCTATCGGGCTCAGGCTCATTCGGGCTCAGACACACGTATGAGTCGAAGTGAGTTGCATACTACCCCTGGCGCGTCTGTGCCCGACGGAATCTTTGTTAGCTCGTATGAGTCTGTGCATCGAAAGGAGCCTGAATAATCTGGGGTTCATTTCAGGCTTCAAGTCAGTAAGGTGGTACAAGTTTTAGCGCGGTTAAGTCTTGGTGAGTTATTTTAGGTCTGAGCTCGAGCACTTTTGCCTGCTCTAAAAAGTTTGCTCAATAGTGCACTTGAGTCAGAGTGAGCGCCCTATGTGTGAGCCCTACTGAACGCATCCGGTAAGAACCGCAAAAACAAACTTACATATTTTTTTTTTCGCCTAAGTTACGAAAGGCAGCATAGGGAAAACGAAAACGACGAATGTTCCCCATAGCTTCCGCAAAGCTCCACGTGCACATCTCGGCAGTATGTGCTGTCCACTGTTTCATAACAACAACAAAATCGTAATAACGATAACTTTGCACCATCCCAATGAGATTCTCTAATGCTGGTTAGATATCAATTAATTTTAAAGAAGCTTAAGGACTCTTAACGACACTCCCAAAGTCTAGCGCCTTCTGCGGGGGATAAGATTCAAATATACAACAGATTTCTGTTGTATATTTTTGTGTGTGTTTAACTCCCTCGCCCAAGTTCCCGACAGTAGAACAAATATTTTCCCCTTTCTGTCAATGTGATATTACTCATGTATACGTACACTACACAGCGCCAAAAAAAAAAAAAACACGGACAACAAAAAAAAGAAGTAATTACGTTATAGCGCTCCTATAAACAGGACAGGTTTTTGTGCCTATGCAGCCAGAATTGCGGGGCCAAAAATTTCTTGACAATGTTATTACAAGTAGCTCAGATATATCTGGACTCAGTTATGGTTTCGGTTACATTTCTGCCTTCGCATTGAAATAATAGACTTCGACCAGCCTAATACACATACATTTTATTTCGTTTCGTTTATTTCATGCGGGGTGGAGAAAAAGCTGTCTTATGGCAACTTGACAGGCTCCCAGCCGCTACTACATAGGAGCAGTGGCAGACACTGCAGAAACGGTACATGAAATATTGACAATGATTTGTTTTGCAGTGGTAAAATACATTATGCATATGGCATAAGTGATATATTCGTCCAGTGGTGCTGAGATGCTAGTTTAATATACATTTCACAATTAAGGAGGAGGAGGAAGAGGAAAGGCAGAGAGGTTAACCAGTCGAACAAACCAGTTTGCTATCGTGCACTGGGGGAGAGGGAGAGTGGATATAAAAGTGATGGATAAGAGAGAGATGGGTGACGTCAGTATGGTCACATCACAGCCATATCACGTCACATCACAGCAAAATCACAGCCTATCGATCAGCCTCGTGGTTTTCATGACGGGGAGCAGATCCTAGGAGGCCTTCACCGCCGACGATCGCCGCGGCCAGTAACCTAGAATCTTGATTTCAGTCAGTAGGCACACACATTTCACAATTAAAATCTGCGTTTCTTTAAGTATCTTAATGCCTATTTACACGCTAATCCGCGAGTAAGGTACGTTGTCAAAACAAGGCAAAACTGCGAAAGTGTGCCGAACGGATGAAATGGGCCAATGGAACCCTCCAGGACCCCTGTATTCCAAGAGACACGCTACCCCCAAGCCATGCAGGCCCGATCGTGCGGCTTATTTAAAGTGAAGTTTTACACTCTTAATCTTGTTCCGTATACGCGTTAAAGGAGTTACTTCCACCTCTACAAGTGGAAGTCAATGGCATTCCACTGGTAGAAGTGGAAGTGGAACTTCCACTTCTACAAGTGGAAGTTCCACTTATAACTGGAACTTATTAACGCGTACGTAACTAGGTTAAGAATGTATATATGTCGGGCAATATATCACATGAGCTGGACGGTTGCCATAGCATGCTAATGATTGTGTGCGAGATAATTGAGGCACAAACCAAGGCAGCCGGCGATTAAGTTCGGAATGCAATACATGTATAGGCGAACGAGGATCCACAAGGGGAGCCCCAGAAGTTGTAAGTCCTTAACGCTGGCAGTCTCATGCCATCCCCAGTTTTTTCTTACGTACGTATACATCACGCTGTTGGACGAAGGATCCACACCTAATAGCACCCTACAGCACACGAAGAGCCCAAAGCAAATATGTCTATTGGCTTCTTTATTTTTCTTTATCTCAATATCACAACGACACTACTGAGCTATCTCTTTATCGCACCACCCTTTTTGCACGGAAGAAAACGTCAACTGCATTAAAAAATGCAAATAGACTCCGAGGGAATTGTCAATGCGTGCGTTAGCCCTGCCGATGTGGCACCTTTTGACTTGATTTTCGAGACTGTTGCAGTCAAGTGGTGAGGGCGAGTGCTAATTTGCTGTAAACTAAATAATTAGGCATTAGGTAAATAAAATTATTAAATAAATATTGGTTACCTAACTATTACTAGTTACAGATTACACAACGAATATTACGCAAAGTAACCGAACTATTACTAGTTACAGATTACACAACGAATATTACGCAAAGCACTCATTTGTAATGAATTATTACCGGTCGTTTCATATAACAAATGTTAATTAAATAGCTGTCATCTAAACAGCTGTTAACTAATATGGTATGAACGCCCTGAACGCTTTAAGTATAAACGCTAATTATTGTTCTTTGTATTATTATGCTCTTAACTATGTGCATCTTTGGGCACGCATGTGCATGTTAATTAGGATCCTGTTAGTCGTTATATGTTACGGACAGGTGAATTTTCTGTGGGAGTCGCCAACGGATGCTTACGCATTATTATACGCCAGTGGAAAGAACCGAAAAATGCGCCTTCCAGCGATGACCACACTGAGGAGACGCTTGAAACTTAATCACGTAGCCTCCAAGTCACTTGTTCCGAGACGCCACTTTCCTGACACTGACACATGTGTCGTGTTCTCTCAGGCGAGCAAAGGTCAGGTTTTAACTACAAGGCTTCATCAAATAGCTGGAACCAAGACGAAGTAATTGGAACCGAGAAAAAAAAAAGAAGCGACGAAATGGCCGCTCCTTTTCAGCCATCGCGTTCCTCTTAACAAGAGAAATGTGGCACCGCCAAACTTCGCTTTCCGCATCAAAATTACAATGGGTGGCGTTCCACATAAAACACCTGGGAAAAGCATTTTAACTGCAGCTTATACGGAACAAACCGAGACAGAGAGTACGTGGAACCGAGACAGAGAGTGTATAAAACGGTCCGGTTTACGAGGCGAAGGCGCCAACAACTTGGAATTCTCAGACGGCCTCCTTAAGACCCCTCCTTTGGTCCCTATTCGACACGATGCAGAACAACTTTAGTTGAGAGCACCAGAACTCCAATACACCTCACTCGGTCGCGTCTTAAGCCCTCCCAAAGCCTCTAACTGGAAAAGGGGCCACGAAGAGAGAGCGGGATTAGCCACGCGAGACTCGAAACAATGCTCAAGGTCTCGACTGCCGCAATACGTCGAAGCACCCCGACCGACAAGGCCCCGAAATAAACGAAAAAAATAATATTTTTCCCGGCGCTGGAACCGTAATCCGTTTAAGGAAACCCGAATCAGCTTAAGCATCGCGAAAGGGATCTGCACGCGAGCTCCGATATAGCGCTACAGCCAGTCCCATGCGCGCCTGAAGCTGAACGACGAGACGCTGAATTTGCATTTCAATACAACTCTAAGCGCGCATGCCTAAGTAGCCGAGTTCTGAAGCCAGAAAGCTCCTGCTGGGCGCAGCGAGAGCTTATATACATATCTTGGGCCACAGCCGAGATGCATACGGGTTTGCGCACGCGTCGAGAGCCGGTCGGCTTCGTACATCGCGAACAATTGGTACTGGGGCTCGAATTTGCGCCCCAAAAGGGCCTTTTAGATGCGACGCCATTTGCCCGGTTCTTCTATGTGCGCCAAAAAGATACCACGCAGCGAGCAAGAGCACGCCCGAGGTCACGTGACCAGCACAGAAGGGGACCGGCACTCACCCTTCCTCCGCGTCACTCTACACAAATGAGCAATGGAGGCCGAAATTAGACGCAAATGTTCACTCCGGATCTGCTGTCTATTAAGGCCACAATAATTCAACGGAATATTTCAGACCACGGAGTACAGAAAATACGTAAGGTAAGATATTTACTCTGGCCAGGGAGGTGACCACTAACCCGAACCACGAGAGAAAAGAAGCAAATTAAAAAAGACATGTTAGTCCAGGTTGAACTACCCCTAAACCAATTAGACATGCGAAAGTATTCTTTGGCGCTTTAGCATTGCGAAACTAGCACTAATTAGTTAGGCGAAGTCCTAAACGTCGTCAGTCGGTTAAGTCTTGGGGGAAAGGGAAGGCGCATGTAATATCTGTCTCATTTCTCTCCAGCCACCTACACTTACAATTAATGGCATACAATTTGAGATATATGTGGTGTCGTGAAGCGCCCATCGTAGTTCTCCTTGTCTACCTTGAGGATGATAGCAGATATGATAATGACGGTGTATTTAGTTGATAATGATAATGGTAGCGAACGTGACGCACCGCGTGCACCAGCAACGCTCAGGCTTTCGCATTTCTTCAGTGTAGATTCCACAGTGGTCTCGGAATTTTTCGACTACAGCGCAATAAATATATGACAGATATCTAGGCGCGCTCCACTGAGGTGGGTGGTACCTCTAGATCATCGCACATTTTGTGCATCAGTGTAAAAGCAAACAAAAGAAAGAGATCGCGGCTGGAATTCACGGCGCTACACACATTTCCATATACAGCTGTCATATAGCCTCTCGTCGAAAAGAAAAACGGCTCCCTAGCGCACAGCTGGGCTGATCGCAATTGAGTCCAAGGCATCTCAGCCGCTAAGGGATACATGGCAAAGAAACAAACAGTGGGTAACGATGAAGTGGTTTTACTGAAGTTAATTCAACATTAAGGATCTGGGCCAACCGCGGCATCAGCCTTAGCACACGGAGGCCCTTGAGCTGAGGTGGCGGAAGCCGATACAATGAGTAAACAGTAGCAGGAAGTAAAAATAAGCAGAGGCTTAGTATTGTTAAACGTGATATTATGCGAAAGCTTCACAAATTTAGCTGGACTCGGTACGACGCGTTAAGCGCAACATCATCGCCACTGATGTCCACAGCTGGCTCTGAGTTGAGGCGCTGTTACTTTTCATTCTTATACCTATCTATTAACATCATGGCTGTTTCTATCGAGCGATGGCGCGACATGACGTCACCAACGTGATTAATCACGTGCACCACCCATCCCCCTCTCTCATCAGCTCAAAGTTTAAAAGGTCAAATTTTGGGTGGCCGGGGAGATTCCGCCAGAGTGGAAGCATGCTAGGATTACATTTATTCCTAAAGCAGGGAAGAAGCTCTGCATTGAGAATCTGCGTCCCATCTCGCTAACGTCGTGTTTAGCCAAATTGATGGAGCATGTGGTCCTGAACAGGCTTCAGGGTTATGTAGAGGACAAGGAATTGATACCTGAAACAATGATTGGTTTCAGGGCTAATTTATCAACGCAAGACGTCATGATACAGCTAAAAAAAAGACGTGGTTGATCCTGGGTACGGCACAGGCACCAAGGCTATCTTGGGGCTCGACCTAACTAAGGCCTTTGACAATGTTACCCATGAGGCAATATTGAGGAACCTATCGGACATAAGACCGGGGGGTAGAACCTTCCGGTACATCAGATCGTTTCTGGAGGGTAGGACTGCGGAGATTATAGTCGGAGAAATGAAATCGGATCCCTTCCCATTGGGGGGCAGGGGGACACCGCAAGGGTCGGTATTATCGCCGTTCCTATTTAATCACGCATTGATCAAGATACCACCCAGGCTGCAAGGGATATCGGGACTTAAACATACATTTTATGCGGATGACATTACTCTTTGGGTAACAAGAGGCAGTGACGCACATTTGGAAGAAACTCTACAGCACGCGGTGGATATTGTTGAGGAGCTAGCAGGGGAAGCAGGACTCTCGTGCTCTCAGCCCAAGTCCGAGCTTTTTGTGCTGAGGGACAAGCCAAGAGGGATACATGCGAGGCACTATGTGCCGCCACCGCCTTTAGAGGTCAAAGTGGGGGGCGTACCGGTCGCTGAGGTCCAAACGATCAGGACCCTGGGTATGTATCTGCAGACTAACAGGAAAAATAGCGAGTCCTTGAAAAGGCTTAAAAATACGGTCAATGCTACCGTGAGGCTAATCAGGAGAATCGCTAATCGTAAGAGAGGTGTTAAGGAAAAGGACTTGTGTAAGCTGGTGCAGGCGTTTGTGCTCAGTAGAATAGTGTATGCGACGCCTTATTTGAAGTTGGACGCGACGGAAAAAGGCAAGGTGGAGGCTATGATTAGGCAGACATATAAAGCGGCCCTTGGGTTGCCTCACAATGCGTCTACCGAAAGGCTGCTGGGATTAGGGGTGCACAACACCCTTGAAGAACTACGGGAGGCGCACTTGGTGATGCAGCTCGGTAGGCTTTCAAAAACAAAAGCAGGAAGGGACATATTGGAAAGGATCGGCATTGGAGTTGACGCTCCAGCTGGTGACACTAAAATTCAGATTAGGCGGGAAATGCACAAGGGCTTGTACATAAAACATTTGCCCAAGAACGTGCATCCAATACATCACGAGGACCGCAGGAAGGCAGGAGCCAAATCTTTACATGCTAAGTACGGGAAGTACAACGGGGAAGTCTATGTAGATGTCGCCGAGTATAGGGACAAGGACGCATTTGCAATTGCGGTGGTGGACGGGCGGGGACACTTGATCGCCTCCGGATCAGTCAAAACCCGCTTCCCAGAAACTGCAGAGGAAGCGGCGATAGCACTAGCTATTACTAGTAGTAATGCTGACTTGATCTTCAGCGATTCCAAAACAGTCATCCGAAATTTGGCGAGGGGCAGAATATCTGTCACAGCGGCGCGATTGCTGAATCGGGCCACGGGGCGAGGGACTACGGAGGCGGAAATTGTCTGGGTACCAGCACACTCTGGGAATCCTGGGAACGAGACGGCTCACATGAATGCTCGAGGTTTCGTCAGCCGAGTAGGTGAGCCGGACGTTCCGGGAAGGTCCACGAGAGATGGGCTGGTATCATTTCATGACATTACTAATCATTTCAAACTTGAGCGGAGGATTTAACCTCCCCCGGACAAGCAATTGGTGAAGGCGCAGGAATGCGTCTGGCGACGATTGCAGACTAGATGTTTCTTCAACCCATACGTGTTGAGCAAAATCTACCCGGAAATTCAGCCGGAGTGCAAATGGTGTCAGGAATTGGCAACCTATGACCACATATTATGGAGCTGTAGCATAGCACCGCCACCGGCGGATATTATGCGTGATCCTTCCCTCGAGCAGTGGGAGGCCGTGTTGGCCAGCTCAGACCCGGTCGTCCAGACCAGGGCCGTGGAGTGGGCCACCCAGGTCGCCGTCAGCCATCGGTTGATGGCCATCTAACACGGAACCATCCATACATGCTCTCTGACAAAAATAAAGTTTTTCCATCCACCCATCCAAAGCTCACTCAAAGTTAAGAGGGTCAAGGTGATGCGACAAGGTGTTCCACAGGGTTGCACTTCAAGTGGTCAGATGTTTCGGAAAAGGAGGCACACGCAGCATATTTATAGCCACACTTTGCCCTGTGGCTCCTGGAAGGTGAATGTCTAGCCGACGCTGACAGTGTGTGTGGGTTTATATAGGAAAAGAAAGGCACAGTATCTCTCACATTTTTTTTTTTTTTGTGGACACCTGCTTGTCCTGCAGCTCCTTCAATGTCAAATTAAGGTAAAATTTAAGCCTACGCGAAGACCGGCTCTACCTACCCTAGTGAAGTTTTAAAGAGAGGAGGGACAGGGAGACAGGACAGGATCAAATCAGCGTCTTCCAGAGCAGTTCAGACAGTCAAGATTGCTAAAAGGTAATCTCCTATCAGGAACCCGATTTTAATCCAGCCTACACCTTCAAAGATATCACGATGTACTACCAGAATTGGCATCGCCTTTACCCCAGCCCATGTAAAGGCCTCAAAAAGGCGGATGAGCGGCTCCTTCTCCGCCTTTTCACCAATACATGCTGTGCCCGGCAGCACTAAAACATTTTGACCCCTAATGTAGTGGCAGCTGCCCACACTGTGGAGCGGTGTCTTCTGATATCTATCTCATGGTGTGGGCCTGCCCCTCTAATCCAGCTGTCCCCCCCCCCCCCCCCCTCCCCAACCCAACCCGGGAGGACTGGGAGGCGATCCTGCTCGACTTCCACGGCTTACAGGCCCAACAAGCCTCAGTCGGGCGCGCCCGGGCGGCGGCAACCGCCACTGAGGTCCCAAACTAGGGACCTCCACCTAGTGCTTGTAAGGACCGGTTCCATATGGGCCGATCCGAACATACCTCCAGGCCCTTGTATAGATAATAAATGTTCTTACCACCACCACCCTCTGTGATTATTGTCTCATTCAGTCGGCGCTGCGAAGTTGCAACCGGAGAGATGGGTACAAAGTATAGCGGCAAAGGAAGCCCCAAGACCTTTTTTTATCTCATCTAGTGCAGCCATTATGGCACTAGAACTAGCGCCTTATCCAGAATGGCCGCCGTGGTATCTCCGCCTTAATGCGGTCGCGTCAAAGGCGGAGCTCGAGTAAACCCAATTTTAATTATACCGAGTTTTACGACGTCCATCGACAGAGACTACGGTCTGTATTCCGAGTCTGCGTCGTTTTCAGTCACCTGATTTGTGAAAACCGGATGCCAGTTCGGTTTATTGTATATGCGTTTTTACCGATCAGACGACCCCCGGAACGCACGTGTGTGTGTGTGTGTGTGTGTGTGTGTGTGTGTGTGTGTGTGTGTGTGTGTGTGTGTGTGTGTGTGTGTGTGTGTGTGTGTGTGTGTGTGTGTGTGTGTGTGTGTGTGTGTGTGTGTGTGTGTGTGTGTGTGTGTGTGTGTGTGTGTGTGTGTGTGCGCGTGTGTGTGTGTGTGTGTGTGTGTGTGCGTGCGTGCGTGCGTGCGTGCGTGCGTGCGTGTGTGTGCGTGTGTGTGCGTGCGTGCGTGCGTGCGTTAGCTCTAACGAACTAAAAAAGTAATATCGCAAAACAACAGCTGCACAACAAGCCAGGCGATGCCCAAAGCAGTGGCAGGCAGACGGCCTCTTGTGAGCATACGAAAGAACAGTAGCGCGAACAGCGTAAGGCAAAAAAAAAAAAAAAAAAAAAAAAAACGCGAGTCAGACTGAGTGTTTACATCTTGTCGAGCTGGTAGGCAAGAACTTAAAAACTGCTATCCAGAATAATAAAAAAAAAAAAAAAAAAGGAAAGCCATCCAGAGGTCAGTAACTATATTCACAGAGGAAAAAAAAGCGTCGCAGTTTGAAAGATACAGCAAAACAAACATGCGAAACGAACGTCTGCGAACTGGAAAACATCTCTTCGGCCCGGAAAAATCCCCGTCCACAGGAGGCCGTGCACAACTATGTGCCTGAGAAACAAGCAGGCTTTCGAAGCCCAGGAAACAAGGCCGTGTGCGCCTGCGATGTTCTTTTATTTCAGACCTGCAGTGCGAGCTTCAAAAGAGGAATTCTCCCATTTTTACCCGTCTCTTGAGCCCGTGAAAAGGAGCTCCACAGGTGGAACGTGCGCAACTTCACCCAACTCGTCCAACTCTCTCCACCCCTCTCCACCCCTCGCAGCCCTCCCACTGCTTGTAAAAGAGAAAGGGAGTAGATGAATACTTCGGGCACATACACTCCACCTTACAGTTTTTGAACGAATAAAGAGAGAAAAAGAAAAATACGAACGGCGAGAAAAGCAAACTGCAACCGAAACGCGTGACGTAACCATGCTCAGCACGCACGCGCGAATCAAACAGCAGATAGAAAAAACAAAAAGTGAGGTTTTTTTTTTTTTTCGAAACTTTACCCACAGGCCACGCAATATTCAGCATAATGGCGCAGACGGAAAAAGGGGGGGGGGGGGGAGCACAACTTTGGTGGCAGTTAAAGCGCTTCTGAGAACCAGGAGGCCGGCAACTAAGCGCCAAAAGGAAATGCGAGCACGGAAACAAGCAAAAAAAAAAAAAAAGGCCAGGGTTCTCACAGACGAGAAGAAAAATAAAAGCAACCGGCGTACCTTTGACGCCCACGCCTTGAAAAGCAAGTCGGCGGGGCATAAAGGAACTGCTCCAACAAGACCGGCACGCCTTTTCTTCAAAGAGAGCGCGGCGCGCAGGGAAGCAAGAAAGTGCGTTGCGATGGTCACTGAAACCGTTTTCAGCCACCGGGACCCGTCTATACACGCTTTCCTTAGTGTTCACTTTTTTTTTTTCTTATGCTCTCCACAGTCTCCGTTTTACGTTTGTACGGTGGTTTCGCTTGTCTTAATTACGTTAATGTATGCGTGACTGGGTAATTAGCGTCCTCATTTGCCTTCGTTAAGAAGTTCGCGGGAAACTGCTCTCACCATTTGTGAAAGGGCGACTATAACACATCCGATGATCCAAAAACTAACTTAAGCATTTCATTGAGAAAAATGACTAACTGTTAAAGTATATCAATGGGTATTTCTCTGCAGCAGATAAAGTACTTGACATTAATGCCCATGTTTCGAAGAGCTCAGATAAATACACTCCCCCCCCCCCCCCCAATGTACACGCACACACACACACTTTCCGAAAACCAAACCCTTTCTAATCTCCACAAGTGGGAGTTCGATCAATAAACCGCACAGTGCCTGTTAGAAGCATCCGATATATGTTCAGTAAGGACGAAGTATTGGTCGCAATAAAATTAGACACAAGGAAAATATGGCGCGTGTGGAGGTGCCGGAATTCGAGGCCGAGAAAAATATGCAAAAACTCTAATTGTGCCTGGCAAAAACCAATGCAATACCAAACTGCATCATGAAACAATGCGCAGCTAATTCCTTCTGCGCACAAGACAGGCAACACGAAAATACACTGAGAAAGCAGTTCCCAAGGTACCACCAACCCCCCCCCCCCCCCCCCCCCTCCCTCGAGAAAGAAAGATATATATATGTGCATAAAACGGATAAGTGCTGTCGAGAAAACAGCCTACGGACCCAAAGGAAAAGGTTTGCGCTCAACTATAAGTCAAACAGGACACAGTGAACACGCGAGGCAAGGCTGGAAAAGACGAGTCCCCAATGGGACTAAGGGATTTCCTCTTAACGCCCGCGGCACCGGGCTACTGAAGACGGACAGAACTCAACCCCATTGAAAACATAGAAGAGTCGTGCAGCATATGTCACGTGACACCGAAGTAAAAGGAAGAAAAGATCAAACGAAGGAACCAAATAAAAGCAGAAAAGAACAGAACGACGGCGCGAAAAAAAAAAAGACATAACGGGATCAAAAAAAGTGAGCTGCCCCGGGCAAAACTCAGGTGCGATGCTGCGCACTAAGCAAGCCGCCTGGTCTCCGCTTGTTTTCTTTTAATGCTTTTGCAGCAGACCGGAAAGAGGAGAGCTGAGAAATTCGCCAAGGGGCTTAAAACTCGCCAACGCCGGCCGGCTCCGCGAAAAAGAATTTGAGCTCTCGACGATCACATAGGGCGTCGGACGTTTTCCTAGCTCTGCAAAAAGAAAAAAAAAATACGCGGGAGGCGACAAGAGACACAAGAAGGAGCTCTCGAAAGCGGGGCCCTTGCGGGCGAAAAACATGAGCCCCGGAAAGAAAATAAGTAAATAAATATGGGATGCCCGACCAGCTAGGCTAAAGTGAAAATAGTCCGAGATATCCAGAAGGTGTCACGAGCAACAGGAACTCGACAAAACGCGAAAGAAACGGGCGTTGAGGGGGTAGGCTTGGTTAGTCCAGGAAAACTGCCCAGGGCCCCAACACCCACAGAGCGTCTCCCTGGGAATCAAAGGAGACGCGCAGAGTGCGGACACGCTTTCAAAGGTTCACTGAAGCGCTGAAAGTTGCGATGACGAGAAGACGACGACAACGGGGTGAGAAGCAAGAGATTCGTGGTGACAGGACTCTGCCTGAATGGAGGGACCCCACATATAGAGAGCAAGTGAAGGAGGAGAAAAAGGGAGAGAGAAATGCCTGCGAAATGCTAGAAAAAGCTACAAAGCGCAAAAGAAAAGCCTTACGCGAGGTTCCCTGTCGTCGGCGAGAGAGGAGTTGGGGGGAGAAAGAAGGGGGGAGGGAGGGAACTGTTGACAACTGTTGACAACTGCGGCAAAGGGTGCGGAAAGAAGGTGCTTTCGCGTGAAACCGCAATCCTCGAACCATCAAAACTGCGACAGCCGCACAGGTAAGAACGCACTTGGACCCTCGCCTCTACATAACCATCCGCTGCAGGTAACCGACCACCATCATCCGGTGGCACAACGTCCTCGACGCCATGGGTTCAGTAAAGCAGTCCTGCCTCCTGTTGGCTCTCGCTGCCAGCCTCGTGTTGGCGCTCATCACCACAACCACAGGTATGTGTACAAGACGCGGATGCGGATTACGCCCGTTTTCGGAGCACTCTTTCGAATTTTGGCGCCCAGATTAACGCCTATATGACTTTGAGAAATTATGTTTTATTTCCTTGTTGACCATTTAAACTTCGGAAACTCGTAGAGAAAGTTTATCGTAGAGTGGTGCATGCAGATTGCGAGCGGCATGCGTCTCATGGGGTTTTGAAATGTAATTACAGATCTGTTAAAAAAAAAAGAAAAAACAAAGCTAGGCTGGAGCTAGCGCTGGCCACCAACATCACGTCTAGGACAGCAAAGGGTTCTGGAATATATATTGCAAAGCAGTAGATATCGCGGAGAGAGAGAGAGAGAGAACGGTGTTTAATGCAAAGATAGGCCGAGAGGTCAGCTGACGGGAAATGCATCTCATCTGTAGCCAAAGAGTAGAATCAAGAGCAGCTCTTAACACAAATGTCTGTGCGAATTTTCAGCTTCGAAGCGAACGTGAAATAAATGACGCCCTCTTGAAGGACTTTTCGTGGAATATTTCAAACCGAGACGAACATATCCCGACTGTCCGACCATAGGAAGTCAGGAAACATGACGGTTTCAAATATGCGGAACCAATCTAAAAAAAAAAAAAAAAGAAAAAAGAAGGTAGAAAGACTTGGGCAAGCAGTGTCCCTTTCAAGAGTACAAAAAGACGGCGCGCGATTCAAAACTGAAGAGGAAAGCGGATATCTGGCCACTATGTCCACATCCCTGCACCCCATGTGATTCTTGCGGCTGCTAACCCTCTCTAAATCCTAATATTAAATTGCCGACACTCTACGGAACCAAACCAGTACGAAAGCATCGACACGACTGCAATTTTAAGGTGTTCTTTGCCGAAACACGGTGCTTTGCATTTATATATATATATATATATTTTTTTTTTTTTTAAGTACTGCTGAGGTCTCTGTCTTTTGCGGCGCTGTTGCTACGTTCGAAGAACAGAAAAAGCGAAGCAGCTTCACCCAAAAAAAGAAAATAACAAGAAAGAAAAAAACATCTTCGTCAAGGTTCCCTGTGAAGTGAAGCGCGGGTGGAAGGCGAGGGAAAGGAAAGAAAAGAAAAGGGGACGTGTGCAAAACCTTTCAGTAATCGCCGGACTCGACATTCACAACGCCTCTTCAAATTGGATTTCCAGGATTAATAGTGTTAATAATATAATGCTAATAATACTAACAGAATTATGAGCCCCGTGCACGATTGTACAACTGAATATTCGAAATGGTCGAATAATTGCAAAAGCCCCTACGCTTCTTAATAGATGACGATAGAATTGAGGCAGCCGCGCGAAATGACAGCTTTTGCGAGACCAGCACAGGAACTACGGCCCTAGCGTTTGTTCCGCGAAAAAACGATATCACATTCACAAAGTATATATCGAAAGTTTTTACTTATGGCGCTGCAATGTCGATCAGACTTCCTGTTGACGTCATTGGCACGTGCAGTGTGCTTCTGTGACTAGAAAAGCAAAACTTGGTTTTTATTTATTTCGATTAGCGACGAGTATAAGGTCCATATGTTTACCTGTACCAGGTTTCTCTTCAGGCACCTGCAGCCGTTCTTCTTACCAGGCTGAGATGCAAAGACGAAAATACGTGCAGCCACTTAGGTGTCGACGGACCTAATGATAACTGATGTGCTCAAAATCTTGTCCGTTAAGTTTGCACCGCTTTTTGTACTACCCAGCACTATGTCATTGGTGAAGCTGTCAGCATTTTTTTTTTTCGGAGAAGCCACTTCAGATATTAAACAAATCTCGATTAGCCACAAGAAATAAAAATGACGACGATACTGCGCGTTTTACGATTGCATGTTAGATGGCAAGAAAGCATCATGGAAGAAAAAAAGAAAGTTGGCTGAAGCCTGGAAGGTTGCGAAAGCAAATACCCTTGGCTGCGCCTTGTTCAGCGGCTGCGCCCCGACTACTGTGAGGAGCCGAGCCACAACCACATTTATCCTCCTAGCGTGACGTCACAAACAGCGAGCGCCCCCTCTCGGCTGCGACACAGCGCCGTGTACGGACTCGCCGCCACCATCCGATGGCGCGAGCTGGGGCCCCGTCTCTCGGTCTGGCGTGACGTCACACGGTCACGTGAAAATGGCATGACGTCACCGCTGCGGCTCCTGTAAGGTCTCACGGCCACCATCCGATGGCGCGAGCTGGGGCCCCGTTTATCGGTCTGGCGTGACGTCACATGGTCACGTGAAAGGTCATGTATGGAGGCGCCATGACACGCCAAAAGGCTCGAAGTGCTAGCAGTATTGCTTTCGCAATAAAAATTTTTCATGGAGATTTAAATTGCACAAGCGCAATTCTGAAGTAACAGCGCTTCGTGCGTGCTTCCGAACCATGCATGCCGCTTTCGTCACGCGCCCCTGTGGTCGCGGCCATGCTAGAGATCACTGCTGATGTTCGTTTTTCACTTAATGCCGCAGCTGCCGCTATGCGGGCATTTACGCGGTGGTCTTCCGCGCAAACTGGTCTGCGCGTTTCTCACGAACGAACCATATTCAAAGAAATCTGACTTAACTACAGACTGCTCGCCCCGAGAACGGCAACTGAAAACCGGGCTTTCGCTAAACGCAGGGCTCGGAAATGCGGAATCAACCGCATAGCAGGGCGTCTTGCGCATGCCGAAAATTCGGTAATATTAGCTTCCGACTTTGGTAACTGACTTGAACAGTCCGGAGATAAAAATCTACGAAGAGTGCATAGCCATAAATCTATAGGTCCATGAACCAACATTTTGGTTCATGGCCCCTTTTCCCAAGCATTTCACCCCAGAAGAGCCGAGCACCAGGCCGGGGGAAATTTTGTACCCATTGGAAACCGGTGGGTACCCGGCGGCACTGGGGATCGAACCCCGTACCTCCCGAATGCGAGGCGGATGCTCTACCTCAAGGCCACCGCTTCTGGCTTCGGTTGCTGAAGTCTTATTGGCTGAAGTCTATATATAGTCTTTAGACTACCTAAAAACATGTTTGTAAGGGCTGTTTCTCCTTCCCATGCAGGTCAGGAGATGGGCGAGCCTCTGCAGCCCCATGGGTGAGTGGATTCTTGAAGCGTTCGCTCATGTCTGAACATCGCTGTAAGCCCGAACACGCATGAAGGTGTCTCGCACTTTCATGGAGTTCAGTCTCAATTTAAAATATAGGATTGTTAACCGCGTGGCCATTTAGTACGGCTGCAAAAGCAAGCGCAAGCGCAAGCCCCCCCCCCCCCCCCCCTTCTAAAAAAAAAGTAAAAAGCTCGGTGCACGTGATGACGATAGTTCCTGCTTGAGAGAGTATACAGTCAACAAACGTTTCGACCTTATTCCAGTTCAATAACGGAAAAAAATTAGACCACTGCAGAATCTACATTGGAGTAATGCGAAACCACGGATGCTGCCGTTGGTTGCTTCTAGTAGCTTAATTCAATTCACATCCGAGATATTTGAGCGATGACGACATAAAGCGAGCCGCACGCTGCAATGACCTGAAATGCATCAAGCGGCCCGTATATTTCTGACGAAGGCTGTACATCGGGAGAGTAAACTGCTGCGCTAGTTGGTTCATATTGCGTAGAAAGGAAACCAGTGAAAACAGACGCAGGACAAGAGCAAAGAAGGCACACGCCACAACGCTGGTGGTGCGTGCCTGTAGAATGCCGAAAGTACCACGCAGACTCTCTATTAGGCTAGGAACTGCCATATTTCCGTTTTAAAATAAAAATTACACCAGTAATGCGCGCGGGCGTTGTTAGCGCTCCCGGATTTAAACAGTAAAAAAAGAAAAAAAAAGAAAAAAAAAAAGAAAAAAAAACGTAAGCGACAAATGCCCATTTCAGGCTTCTGAGAAAAAACAATGCCAGGTAGCCTCCTTCCAAAACGTGAACAAAATGGTTAGTCCCATGCCACTACCCGGAAGATGATCAGAATTTTGTCTGCCCGCCGCGGTGGCGCAGTGGTTAGGACTCTCGACTGCTTTACACACGATTGCGTGATCAAATCCTGCGCGCGGCAGCCGCTTTCCAATTGAGGCAAAGCCCCCGTATGTTGTATGTCAGTGCACGTTAAAGAACTGCAGGTGGTCGAAATTTCCGGAGCCCTCCACTACGGTGTCTGCCATAGCCCGAGTCGCTTCAGAACATTAAGCCCCAGAAACCAAAACCAACCGGAAATTTTTCTACTTTACGTAATTCTCCGTCGCTGAAGTTTTAAACAGCGCTTTCGGACGCCAAAATCAATACAACGAGTAAGGCCTTTTGAGAAACCATTTTCTGCAAAGTACGTCAATACACCGCGCAAGTTCCATCGGTTTAGTCCGCTGCCACTCGAAGGAAATTAAATTCCTTCCGTATGCGTCAGCTGAAACGATGGATTCAGTATTGGCCAGACAGCATGCAGCGAACCTGCCAAGCCGTTCGCAAGTCCAATGCGGCCGACAAGCCCGAGCACCGCTGATTTTTGGTCGACATTCGGCAACAAGTGCGCGAAAAAAATGCGAGGACCTCTGAGTGGCTGCGAGGTGACTGCTTGCATTAAAATGCACCGCTTTAGGTAACAACGTTACTGACAAAGAAACTTCATTATCATTTCTGACGAAGTCCAAAAGTCCGCCTAAGGTTCCGAATGCTATAGCGTATGTAGGTTGTCACGTCACCTAAAAAGCGGGCAGCTGAATAATAGTAGGATACAACTCGGAAAAACAAATAAACAGCGGCTGGTAAATATGGGCCATGGTACATACGTGGTGTGTGGGTGTGTTACTCCGCCGAACCGTAAACCGAAACATTTTTTTGTTCCTATTTCCCCACATCAAACAAACGAGAAGCACTGAAATTATCGAGCTTATAATTTGGGCTGATGGTAAGTTTTACATTTAGTTTCAGGAATGTTTAAGACACACTACCCAGCTCGACAAAGAGGAAAAAGAACAGCGTATACTATATATTTAAGCGCGCGCCTGAAGGTGGCTCCGGCACAAGTTTCAGGAGGAAAACTACGCTGGTACATGAACCATGACAGCCCATGCTTATATTTTGAGCCTATTAATTCCTCCGCGCATGCGCGCGCACACACACAGCACGCATAAGCATAGCGGTGCAATTGGTCATTCCGGGCAGCACGAATGAATTAGCCAGTAAACGATGCATGTACGCTAACTTCTAATAAATGGGCAATCAGTGAAAGAAAACTGAAACCGGAAGCACACGATTTCCCCGTTTCTTTATTTCTTTTGCGCTACTTCAGAAACGCATCTCACCGCGACTGATGACAGATCCGTCGTTTGCTCCCGAACGAAAACGCACGCATCTGCAAGTTCCTATTAGAGGCTTTTAGTTAAGCGCTGCCGCTTACCGCGGCCGTCTACCGCTACCGCGCACCGTCAGCACAGCGCGCGCTGATTGGTCCCCGCGTGCGGCGTCCACCGAAATTTGACAGGAACGTGGCGCCATCTGTCGCCATCGGGGTGATCTGCGCATGCGTACTGACGCTCGCGCGGTAGCGTTAGGCGGTAGCGGTAAGCGGTAGCGCTAAACTAAAAGTATCTTAAGCGTCCGTAATACCCTCTTTACACGGGCAGAGTTAACCACGGTTAGCGTAACTGTGGTTACGCGAAACCATGGTTAGGCCATTTACACGGCAGACCAAACCACAGTTACACCCCTAACCGTGGTTATCGCAAACCGAGTTTGGCGACCTCGGTTTGCGTCGTTAACCGAGGTTATGGCGGCGTCTGTTGACGGAGGCTGCTCGTCGGCACTCGAGTGCGCGAAGCATACGAGCGTGTCTGCTTCAACAGTGTACTCGTTTGCTCGTATTGAATAGCCGGTGTCTACTGTGCCGCCCGGCGTCTTCGGTTACGGCCTACAGCCAAGCGTCTGCGTACTGAAGCCCCGTCCTGTGTTTGCAATATATCGTTTGTGCGGCTTGGTGTTAAGCGCAGAACGTCAAAAAATGAGCGGTCTTAGCTTTATAATGAAAATGCACAAGTTCACAACGCTTGCAGTGCGGGATGCTGCGAGCAGGCTGAGGTACGTTACACTTACCGCGGCGGTGAAGCAGCGAGCGCGGCGAACTACGGTGGGGTGCGTAACTCCCTAGTCGTCGATAGGCCTAAATTATTTCTCTTCGAAGCCGCGGCGATCGGCGCTTTGGAACTGATCAACGCTGTCGAAATGGTGTACTCATGAAACATCCTTATTGTGAATCCCATTCTGCCGCCGTAAAATAACCATATGATAAACTTTGGCGATACATTAATCGCAGAGCTAGTATAAGCAGAATGGTGAGCCGCAATGTACCGGCGACAGCTGTCTTGAATAAAAACTTGATAGTATCGCGGTTATCGGTCTTGCCAGCAATTTGCCGCTGGTCAGTGATCAGGAGTGATTCAATTCTGATATTCGACTCAGTATTCCAGATGCCAATAAATTTAGCACGCTTTGTTTCTGACGTCGGCGCTAGCGAACCGCCGTGTCGTTCGCGTACGGTTTGCGGGAGGAGGGGCCAACGCGGCGGTGTTCACGATGGTCGATGAGGTGCTGCCATCGTGCGGGGCTTCACCGCGTTGTTGACGCTTTGCCGGACGGCACTCCGGAAACTACATTATAAATAAAATATTTGTAAATGCTGCTTCGTTCCGCAGATCACCGCGTCGCTTCGGTTGTACTTTATGGGCAATGGCGGCCGTAACCGAGAACGGCGGCGAGCTGTGTAAGCACAGCTAACCGCCATTGGCGGTTAACTGTGGTTAAGCTCGGTAACCTCGGTTAAGCGTAACCGTGGTTAAGCAGGCCGTGTAAAAACGGTATAAGCAGGCGCAAAAGTCTAGTCCGAGTTCCGCTACTGAGGATAAATTTGAGCGGTTTACGACTGTCTTTCCAGACCCCCCGGATTCGGCTTCAGGCCCCCGCCCGGCGGCCAGTTCGGAGGTGCTTTCCGTGGACGTCGATCTGACTTCGACATGGCTGGGTAAGAATCCCAACAGCATCCCTGTTTCTGTTAATTTCGAAGCGTTTTCACGCTCACCACGCCCTACCTTGTCATGGTCACCTGGGCCTCATCAAGCTGCCTCGAGTAGTTTTAGCTCAGGCGCTCCAGCCAGCAAGCATTTGGCGGAAATAAAACTATTTGATTTGACATTCTAAACACACCGCTCAGCGAACGATAATCAAGATGCGTAACATCAACTTAACGCACTGTAGACACACTCCCCGATAGCAGTAGCATAAAATAAGAAACACAGATTGCACTGTTTCCTTTGCCCGATTTTTATTTTCTTTTTTAAATGTGGAATCATCGACCGACTACTCTACGCTCTGGTCGAAGGCACCAATTCCATGCTCTCTTTGCATTGACGCAGTGAACGCTCGTGCCATTTGCACTGTTGCACGCGATTTTCGCGGTCATCGTAACGCCGACAAACGAAAAAGCACGTCTACGGGTACAGAAGGTGGAGCAGTGGCTTCTCCGGTTTACTTTTATGATCCACACCCAAATAGCCGTCTCAAGTTTCCATACAATGCAAAGGAAAACTTTTTTTTTTTCCAAACGGTGAGCCCTGGCAGTGACTCATACAAAACCATCAACTCAAAAAGGTGTGAAAAACGAATAACGTAAACTCCGTAGCAAGGCTACAGGCGCACTAGACGCTGAAGGAAGAAAAAGAAAACATTAATATACCGATTTCAATTTCACTGATAAGGTTAAAAATCTCGATTACCTACACATGGATGTACCCTCGTTTCCGCCTTTATTACAACGGAAACGATAGACATAAAAGGGTCCATGTCTTTTTCTCCGCCATTGCAGGTTCCGCCAGGACGCCCGCAGGGAAGCCCAAGGACCATTCCGGGGCAGGCGGGAAGCGTACTTCGGAATGCTGGGCGAATAAAGAGCGGCCAGCCACAGGGAGCCTCCCAAGAAGACATCGACCACAAGACAAACTAGGTCAAAGCGACAGTGGGAGCTCGCACGCGCAGAACTTTTTTTGTGTTTCCGTGGATAAAAGTGCTAACGGTATGCGGGAAAAGACGACAACGTCGAGTGTTTATCTTTGCTTCCATGACGGTTGCACGGTGGTATGGCTGTTCCTGACGGAACTGCCGTGTACCGTACAGCTGCACAAAACGCCAATGGCGGCGTGCTCCCCCGAGGTTCAAGGAGAAGTCCCTCTTCTATACCATAGGGTTACATACACCTTTATATATATACCTTTTATATATACCAAGTTTTCGCACTGTTGTTCGCTACGCAAGGTAGTCAATGGCCGCACACTGGCAAGCTCTTCACTTTAAAATCGCCCGTACACTCCTAATCTGGCTCCACATAGGTTCCAGTTATAAGCGGAACCTTTAAAAATGTTCCACTTATAAGCGGAAAAGTTTTAAATGTTTCACTTGTAACTGGAACCTATGTGGAACCAGATTAAGAGTTAATCTGCATCGCTTGTCTGCTGAATGGGCGTTGACAGCAATATCTTCCCGTCGCGAACCCCACAGGTGAGGCGAAGTAGAGCTTGCCTTGTCTGCGGGGGCAGTATAGTATGGGGTGCCGTTAACCAAAAAACCCGAGGTGTTTCTACTGTTCCTAAGGAAATGCTCCGATGTCCCGCGCTGACGTTTTTCGGATGTCAAACGTTCTCGACCCCCCTCCCCCCTTTCTTTTAAGAGAACTCCCTTATACGGTTGAGTGCGAACCGCATCCCGACTCCCGAACTGCTTCCCACGCTGTTCAGAGCGCATACATTCGAAGCTATCAGGAGTTAGGTGCGTGTTCACCTTTTGCACACCCGTGCTTAGAGTTCAGCGCTGCCGAGTTGCTCTACGATGGATACGAGCCGCACACAGATAGATAAAAAAGGAAACTTTCAGTACATTTCCGCTCTTTGCTTGACAACACGATAAGACCCGGGGCGAATGACACTGCGATGCTTAACTTGGAACCACGCCAGGCCCCGCACTCAACACTAGTAGATTTCATTTCGACAAATGAGGCCCAGCTTAACAAGCGTAGGTTATTATGCACACCCAAGGCAAGCACAGACATAGTTCTACGAGCGCGCATACGGTATCATTCCATTCTGCCTCTCATCGCCTACGTTCTATATACTACGTATGACGTCAGCCACCAACTTTGACTTTATCAAAACCCAGCGCAAAGCAGTCCTCCCGAGCCTTCAGCTAACGCAGAAACGTCCACCGCATTGAGTGCATACCGCATGTAGGCAGCGAAGGGCAACAGAGACTCTGTGTCATTATGACGGATGCGCCCTAAAATTGACGAATTGATGCTTTTTTGCGCTTGTATTGAACAATAGTGGAACCGACGGCCAACTTGCACATTCGACAATGGCACACGACCAACCATTGCGCAATTCACCGCGTAAAATAGAGAGGCAGGTCACGCAAGGAGCTGTCTAGACGACTCGTAGAAAAGTCACTACCGCATTCGAGAAGTCTAACTGGATTCGACTTTGCAAGGAAAGGGTGCTGTAAAAGTGAAAAAAGTGTCGACTTCCGAAACACGCCTGTCTTCGTTTTATTAGAAAAGCCCACGCCGGAGCCGTGAGCCGAAGTACGCTTCCAAAAACACAAATAGGTCGAATGCATTTCAGCCTCTCACCGTGAACTGTCTGCGAGAGAAAATGGCGACGAGCAAGACGCAGCAAGAAGACAGGCCCGCTTACCTGCAAAGAGAAGGAAAAGAAACAAGTGAAATACCAGACGCTGAATATCTTATGCGCGCATGTGTGAACGCACACAGAGGAACTTGATTCGCACACTGCTACCGTAAAGCATGACAAATACAAACGCAACAATGCACAATGGAACCAAACGTTAAACTGCGTGCTCAGTGGTTAAACATCTGTATGTAAAACATTGGTAGACGGGCCAGCATTACAAAAAAAAATAATAAAACACGACGTAAAAGCTTGCCTTCTGGCATGTTTATCATCTGCATTCATTTATAAAGCGCGTTGAGTCGTCCACACGTACGGAAGGGACCGACTTCAAAAAAAAAAAAAAAAAAAAAAAAAAGAACATTAAAACTTGCCCAATGACCCACATATTTCATCAAACGCTCACCGGCGACGTGAACAGTATTGTTTATAGAATTGCACACAAAACATAGGCTCTTAGTCTGGTTCCATATACGTCACATTTATAAGTGGAACTTATAAGACAGTTCCACTTATAACGGGTAGTTATGAAGAACCAAGTTAATGGTGTAGCCAGCACACACATCATGTCGTCATTTATTTCGTAACCCGCGGTAGCCAGCACTAACGTGAAAGAAGCACCTTCAAACTCCAATATAAATAAACATTCTCACATGGAATCTATTTTATATATACAAGCGTCATTAAATTCTTGGAGTCATCCCTTTCATATCTGTCATGATGCATTAAGCATCGTTTCCGTAATCCGTTGGAAGTCCACAACGACGGGGTAAGGACAGCTGTGGGCCAACCGGGTATAAACGCAGCTCTTTTAATCTCCTGCAAACCCTACTCTGCCGCTAGCAATGCTAATGCTAATGGTGCTGCCGCCGGAATGCCGACCGCAAACTCGAGGCCGAAGGAAACACTTGGACATCGGAGTGTCACTAGCGCTCAGCGACTAATCTGACGGCCGATCCCTCGATGAATGCAATGAGTATCAGCTCGCAGTACAGCATCTACACTTTTCCCCCTTTTGGTCTACATCCACCCAAGATTGCCGTCCTTGCGTTTGAAATAGCGGAACAATAGTCAAAGCAAATACTAGGAGGCGGGTGCTCGGTAGTTCTTGAAGAAGCACACGAATGGTCCGGAGAAGGTGTTGTCAAGAAAAAGAGCCTTTAAGTAGTGCTGAGAAAAGCAGAACATTCGTTGAGGCCAGCGGACGAGTTGTCTCCGCCGCCTGTGCCGTTATTACTTCGCCGACAAGACTGAGAACGGCAGAACAAAGAAAAGAGGTACACAGGAAGTGGTGACCCTAGAGCCACGAGTGGCATGAGCACCGCGTGTAGAACAAAGTACAATGTAACAAACTCTCGCGGCGCGTTGCACGCCAAGACGAGAGACGAAGGATCAGGGGGGAAGACCTATAACCTGATACGAAGCGGCTAATGACAGGGAGATGCGGGGAAGGCAGGGAGGGGGGGTTAGAGGCACGTGCAATGATCGCCATCACCGAAGCTCTCGCCATCGAGCGCCATTAGCGCCTCCTAGCGTGCGCTGCACCCACTGCCGCACCATCAGCCAGAATCAACGAGAGACACGCTGATTGCGAAACGGCTCGAAGATACGACAGCACAAATGAAGGGTGCTAGGCGATCCCTCCGCGTATTCCTCTGCCATACACCGCATGTTTTGCGTTATTTCGTCATCGGGGGAATTCGTATCAACCGACCGGCTGTTTGGCGAAACTTGAGAATGCCACGTAGTAATGACATGTAGATTAGCGTGTTCCGCGGCCGCGTTTTTCATCGCCGGGATGCTACCTTACGAAAGTATAGAGGCCCGCAATCAGTTGATAGCGACAGATCGCGTCGTGGGCGATGGGGAAGCGCTCGAGAGCCGAGCATGCAGATAGCGCTGGAGCCATCGCCGCGAGTATAAACACTGTAATTGCATCCGTTTGTACGCCGAGCGCTTCTGCCTGAGTCAGTCTTTCGCGTTTCACCGCCTTCTCTTTTCTGCCTCTTTTTACGTATTCTTCCGGTGCAGAGCACTCAGCCATCGCCCACTTGACTGAACAACGTCCCCTCGTTATGTCTCTCCTGTATGCTTACCGGTTTCTCTGATTCAGCGTTGTTTTAAAGAAATTTAGTATCCATAGTCCTTCCCTCTTGCATTGTAAGAAGCTTCGTAAAAACCATTCATTACAGCTTCAATTTGTCTACTTCCTCTGCCGAGTTGTGCAACCAAGAAGTGTTGTTTTACAGATGGGGAACCAGGAAATTGTGCTCTAGCTTCGAATTATTATAGTCAAGATTATCGTGTGGTTTGCGGGCAGTGTACCTAGAAGAGCTCCTGGTCTTCAGATGCGAATGTTGCGGTTGTCAAATTTATTTGTTAAGAGCGAGCCCACGCCACGCGTTCAAGGCAAAATATCCAGCAGCTTTAATATAAGTAAACTTCTCCAACATGAGCACGTAAAATGTTCAGCAAGCTTTCGACTAGTTCAGCAAATAGAAAAAGCTCGTTTCAGCCGCCGTGTAGGTTCTCGAAGACTTCTGCACACATTGCAGCATAATTCGACATTCGAATGACATTTGGCATTGCGAATGTCAGCGTTTCAGCGATGCGTCAATTCAGGGATGCTTACCAGAGACTAACCTAACCTAATCTAACCTAGAGCAACGGTTTGAGCTCACATAATAACGTCAACGCAGTGAAAACGTATTTGATACTAACGCAATAAAGTTTGTATAACTTCTCGATCGCATGCTCCACATGTACTGCTCCATTGTGCTTCCTTTCCTTTTTTTTTTTTTTTTCTGGCATATCGCAGGCATTACTCGGATCTCTTTCACAGGCAAATTATGGTCTTGGTGTGAAAAACAGCGGATCACTACTCGGTATCTTCTATCCCGCAGAACGTTCGATAAAAATTTCTATTCCAAAAGTTGCAAAAGGCAGATCCTTGCGTTTTTATTTTTATTGAGGCGTTCTTTACAAAGTCCATTGCAGGGCTTTCATCCACTATGCAGTTTCCCTTACACGTTTTCTTCTAGCCTCGCCACACCGAGTGAGTTGAAAGCCAAACAGGCATGTTGTTTCGGCATACAGATATTACCTCAGTCCTTCTAGACCATACCCCAGTCATTCTGAACGTTCTTTTCGCCCCTTCTACCACACAGAGCAACTGACCAACAATTCAGTGACGCAAAACAATGTGCTAGTCATACAGAAGTGTCTCAGCAGCAATTTAAAAAAAAAGCAAAGGAAACATATTACCCTTCTTACTACTTTCTCCCCAACCTACAGTCACTGCAGGGAAAATACCTTTCTCCCACCCACCTTTAGTAACACCTGTTTCTTGCCAGGCACGTTCCAGCAAATCTTCCAACACAACTCCCTACCTGACATGCCCTCTCTATGACTACCCCAACTGCCTATCAGTGTAATTTGCTTCTAATAACTACCCGCCGTGGTTGTGCAGCTGTTAGGGCGCTCTACTACTGTTCCCAAGGATGCGGAATTGAATCCCGGCAGCGGCGGCCGCTTTTCGATGAAGGTGAAAAGGAAGGCGCCCGTGTGCTGTGCAATGTCGGAGCATGTTAAAGTACGTCCCTCATAGCCTAAGTCGCCTTGGGACGTTAAGTCCCATAACTAGACCAAACCATTTTCTTCTATCAACATGTTCCGCCCAATTTAACTTACTGCTCTTCATCACAGCCCCCTCCTCCCCCCCCCCCCCCCCCCCCTAAGGAGAAAAAAAAGCACATTATCCGCAGCCTGCATTCTATTCAATGTGGCTCCCGCTCTGCATCTTAGCGAGCGTTGTCCTTGTGATTTTTCATTTCTGTAAGTCGCTGGGTTGCATATGATGTAACCTAAGCATTCATATTTCAGCCACATTGGTGAGCCCTAACTAGCGCACTCCGGCTAGCCAGACTCATTCACGGAGCTAAACATCACAAGAAGCGGCTGCAAGTGCATCACCATTCTTTAGTGTGACACAGTTCACTCGTCAGAAGACCCTCTCATGTGATTTCAACAAAGGGGTGTTACGGTCTTATCTTTGCCAGCATTTATGGCAACTCAGGGTTCGTCACTATCAAGCGAGCCGGGTATAGCGGATCTCTCTCTCTCTCTCTCTGTGTGTCTGTGTGTGTGTGTGTGGGGGGGGGGGGGGTGCGTGTGTGTGTATGTGTGCACACATAAATAGCAATTATCGCTGCAATTAAAGAGAAAATAATGCTTACATAATGATAAGAAGAAATATAATACTTCGCAGGAAGGCTGCCAATCGTGAGACTAGATACACAGGAAGAAAAAATGTGGCCACTAGTGAATGAGCGGCGCCGTATAAGCCATTCGCACACTTACGACCTCATTGAGAGCGTTCTGAGAGGCGGAATTCATCGAAGCGGAAATCAGCCGGCGTTTAAGATCTGCACGAGTACATAGCCGATGAAAAGCCGCTCCCTATGGCGCAATCGAGAGCCAGACCAGGCGCTGGCCGGATTCAAAGGGCGTGCAACGAATAGCGCCCATAACGTGCTCCGCTTGGCGGCATTTGGTGCGCATTTACGAGGCCCGTCTGCATCGTGACCCATTAAGAACTCATAAGGAGGAAGCGAAGGGCCTCGCAAATAGGTGCCGACAGGTCGGACGTCTCTTTTTTCGAGTCTAATCTGCGTCCCTTAAAGCCAGCGTTAACGACTAAGGTGCGGAAAGAGGGAGGGGAAAAGGGGCGTGAGAAAGAGTGATTGCAGTTTCAGGCAAACAAGTTCCAAGAATACACAAACATGGCCGCGGCAAGAACTATCAAGACTGTGTCGCCTCCCCAGCCGCGTCACGTCACCTAGTGTCCACTCACGAAACGCCGACAGCTGCGCAGGCCAAATAATTAAGCGAAAATATTTTCCTGTTCCCTCTCTCCCAACTAAATTCGGTGCACTGCTGCTCAAGCTACAGCCTGAGCTAGCTAATCATGGGGAGCATAGAGATGCCCTTCGTACGTATGAGGGAGCAAGCCTTCCCATCATGCACTCGATATGTCGCATTGCAGGCTATCTTATTTGGTCAAGGCATTAAAGCCGACCAATCATGCGACGTTCCATCGGCTTTTCCGATTGGGCTCCTTACTGGTAAACGCTGCCCACAGCTTCCACACCACTGCAATGGTTTAACGATGCGTCGGCGGCCAGACTTGTAGCATTCGCGCTGCTATTGGTCAAACGAACATAAACCTGGAATGACGGCTCGTATCGATGCTTCGCCATCACACCGAAGCCACGCAGGTCATGACGCAAGGCTGTCCTCCCCAAGCCAAGCAAAGCACGCAGCAGTTATTCCAAGTACACAAATCACCCCCCCTCCCCCCCCCCCCCTTGACCTCCTTTCACCGCCATGCCACTCCGAACCCCTTTACCTCAACCATTTTCCCTTCCTCGCTTTAAAAGAAGACAGAGGACCGGGGCCCATATCACGGCTCGGTCAGAATACGCGTCCATCATTCCGCGCTTAGAGACGTCTTCCCACAAAGGGATAAAGCTCACTTTGCCGAGAGTAGACACCTTCCGTTCAAGCCTGTGAAAGCGTCCCGACAACCAGTTGCCGACGGTTTCCGAATGAATGAGCCGCTTCGGCGGAAAAACCACCTTTGAAAGAGGCGCCCCTGAGCTCGGCCCTGACCAAAACACAGGCGATCAAGAGCGGCCCGAGCCGCGATCCAGCATCGCCCCCAATAGAACGGTCGCCGGCGACGCCGACCCGCAGCTCGAATCGTGCAGCGCGTTAAACAGACGCCCCCAAAGCCCATAAGCCTGCGGTCTTTCAGAGGCCGTGACGTTCTCCGTTCCGCAAGGCCGCACAGGTACAGAGTGACGGCCGTATAAAAAAGAACGGCTAAGGAGAGGGGAGGGCAGGGGGTGAGGAAAGGGGAGCAAGAGTGGCGAGTACTTGATCCTGCTCCTCAGCTGCCCATGCGGCTGAGGACGACGTCGTGACTTAACGTATCGGTGGAAGGAGAAAAAATAGAGAAACAAATACGTCGAATGCAAGAGCAATAGCCCAGATGCAAGAAACGTGTGCCATTCGCTTGCGTGTGCTACGAAACAAAGTAAAACGAGAGTGTTTCTCTCTCTCTTTTGCAAATATTACAGGACCAGTAACGGTCACGAGTATCGGCCACCGCAGAGGGAGAAGCCTACGCGGCGATATAAAAAGGTGCAGCTGGGTTTCAGGTGCGGGCTTTCGGGACGTGAGTGGGGTTGGAACTGTGCAAGAAGGGGTTCAAGCCCCAGAAACACCGAGTATGGAGTCGTTGCCCTCGCTGAAGACGAGGGGCGTCGGTATTGCAGCAGCGTTGCTCATGTGCCTCCTAGCGTCGTCTCAAGGTGAGCGCATGATATGTCACGCGTCAAAAGAAAATATTACGCTTCCCAGTTTAAAGCTGAAAGATTCTAGCTTTTTCTGTCTATGGTTCTGCACGTGCCTGACCTAAACCACTTCTGTGTGTGCAGTGCTTGGGTGTTAGACGTGGTTCGCGTATGCAGTCGCAGTACATTCAGTAGGAGATGTAAGGCGTAGAAGTGACACCCGCAAACTGTATGTGACCGAATGCGTACGCACAAGAGAACAATGTAGTCAGGAGCGCCTGAGAATATAGCATAAAGAAGACATGATGTTAACCTCCCAAAATAACTTGGCATCCGCAGTCACAAGAAAACAATAATTAAAGGTGATTTGAAGGAAGAAGTACTATTTGTCCTGCAATATGCTTATCCCGCTTGATGATGATGATGATGACGACGACGACGACGACGATGATGATGATGATGATGAGCAGTCATGCAAAGCAAAGCAATGTACCCCAATGCACTTTTACGGCTAATCCACACTGTCGTAGTGAAAGGTATTCGCTAAGTAAATGGACTGACTAGTTAAGGTTAAAGAAAACTGTACATGTGTTGAATGGGAGACTCACTCCGCAAGCAAACGGTTCGACATTAGGACTCGTCTTCGTCTACGCAGTGCGATCATCGTTGGCGGTGTTCTGCACATTTTTGATTTCGAATAAAGGCGGGGGAAGGGAGAGGAGGCGAGGCACGCGAAAATAATGTTTGCTTCGAGGTGGCTTTGTCTGAAATGCGAAACTATGGTCCCACGAACTGAAGAAAAAAATAGTAAACAGGGTGGCACCAGCAGGGAAATGTAATATGCAAGATGCGTGATGAATTATTGCATGGACCTTTTTCATCTCTTGATTCGTCATGTACCTCGCATTGTAATTTCATGCTGCTGCCACCTTTCTATTTGCATGTTCAGGCCACGGGAACGAACGCCCCCAGTTCAGACAAAACCTACTTCGAGGAAACTATAATTCCTCTCCTATACTCGCCTGCTCTCCACTCCTCTGCGTTTCTTCTTCGGAAGTAAGGCCTATATAAACCCCACCAGTGATGACCGCGCTGACAGCGCTGCCCAATGAAAAGTCCCCTTGTCGAAACGGTGAGTTGCAGACTAAGGCTCCCCCTCAAATCTTTTTCTTTTTTGTTTTTGTTTTATATATACTGTATGAGATGCTTCCTGAGCCGCCAAGTAGCCTTTGTTGCGCATCACAATGACTGAAGCAGACTGAAGCAGAATGATGCATGCAGCGTGTAAATGCTCGTCGACAGTGATCAAAGCCAAATTATTATGATTTAAAAGCCAATTATAATGTTAGAAGGCAAACCGTGCATACATAAACCGCGTAAATGTCATTATTTTACCACTAAGTGCCTTCGAGACCAATGTGCTAATCCGATACTTTGGAGCCCTTGGAGTCTCAAAATAACTTGCGATTGCAGCGTCACCAGAGTAGAAAAAAAAAAAAAAGGAAAGCAGTCCACAACTAAATAATAATCGAAAATATCTTACAAGTGAAAACAAAAAAATATAAATTATATTGTTTAACTATATCGACGAGTGTTTTGTCTTATCCTAAGGTCTATACAAAGTCAAAATGTTGCAGCAACATCGAGTGCCTATAGTAGCCAAAGGGATAAGCTAAACCTGACATTTGTGGCGAGCTAAGCTGCCAGTAGTTCTTTAAAATTAAAAAATAAGATGGTCTAATTTCAAAGCTCTAACACAAAACAAATCATCCTGGTTGATTTTTAAAACTTCCCTTAGCCACCTTCAGGACACCAGCCAGTATACTAAACCTGAACCACTGCTTCACCTCTTGCATACACTGTTTGCGTAGCGGAATAGGTGCTCCTTGGGGTTGTCCTTTAAACAAAAAAAAAAGGGGGGGGGGGGGGGGGGGGTGCCTTTTCTGAAATGGCCATCGATAAGTGCCGTGTGAAAGGCCTATGAGACGCCCTTTATGGACGATCATTCCAACATGTCCGTTACCACCAATCCACCTTCGCCTTTACACCCCCAGTTTCCAGTACTGCAATGTAGCTGACACGAAACGCCTTCTGGTTAACCTCGACGCTTTCAATCTTCATCAACCCCCCCCCCCCCTCCCTCTCTCTCTCCCTCTCTCTCTCTCTCTCTCTCTGCGCATACGGATGCGGCTATGCTCCGCGCTTTTCTTTTATAATCTATTTCCCTGACAAGGAGCCAATGAAATTCGAGTACGCTCAATGCACGTTGAAAACCGAATAAAACAACCGGACCCCGCGTATTCAGAAGGGTGCAAAAAGATGACCATGGCAATGGACGGCAAAGGTTGAGTCTGCCGTAAGCAACTGGTGTGGTTACAGCTTTGCGATTGTTCTCCCGGCAAGTGCTGCACCGCTGACACAGTTAAATAATAACTAAATATGACAGTTAAAAGCACACATATTTGTGACGCAGAAAATGTGCGCAGCCGCGCACACAAACACTGATAATAGTCATCAACTTCTCCTCCCATCATTCGGAGTGCAGATCAGTGTCTTCAGAGATCTTTAAACGGTGGTGGCATCTCCAGATGAAGACATTGTAATGGCAGTGAATCAATATATGCTGATGCACTCCTAATCTTTCATGTCCGACCTTGCTTCCGCGTTGCAAAACAGCCACTTCGTTTTGTTTTCTGTTTTTTTTTTTCGTTTTTTTTTTTACGCAGAACAAGATAGCTTACTGAAACCGCTCAAGAATCAACGTACTCAATTCAGCATTCTGACAGTGTACATTCACATCTATGAGGCAAACACGAGGAGGCTAACGGGAAAGCTTGTTTAAAAAGATAAGACTAGGGATAGCGCAGTGAGCTATGTAACCCGGATGCACCCAGAGAGAGAGATAACTACGTGGAACAGAGAACGAGTTCCAATTAATGAGGTCCCAGCGGATCCAATTAACTCCAGTGAGACAACAAGAAAACACAACAGGACGACCGATGGCCTGTTAGGCTAATGGCGTGGATTACAACGGCAGGCAAACGTAGCAGGAAGCGTGGCAGGACGTCAAGAGGAAAAACGAGACAGAAGGAAGGTTGGTAGGGAAGGGGGGTTGGCTCGCTGCTGGTGGCGCAAGGCGGGTGCTTCGGGAGCGTCGGGAGAGCCATTTCCCTGCTGTGAAGAAAGCAGGCTGCTTCTGTCGCTGGCGCTGATGATCGTGATGAGATGCCATTTTATTGGACAACCGCAGGAAGAGTTGTGAGATTTCTTGAAAGCCGAAGCTTTTTGGAGGTCCAAACGGTGTGTATAACGTGCATGGCCAAACCCCAAGTAGCATGCCCGGAAGATATGGTGGCGGGCTAGCTTACACCTGAGCACTCTGTGCCGCTGACCATCTGCAATATCCTGCTCCTCTCGTCAGCCCGACGGTCAGAGGGTTGAAATCTTGTGCGAAAGCGTAAGATACGTACAACCCTGAAAAAAAAATCAACGCTAGCTGGCTGAGCTCGCTAAAAATTAGAAACGCGATTACCTGTCCGAACACGGACGAAGCATTGGCAGCGCGTTAGTCAGATTACAATCTATATGTCTAAAAACGTGCACAAGATCCCTTCATCCCTCTCGTGCTGTTCCCAATTCTTTTCACAGGTCAGCAGCATGGCGAGGCCGACTCTGACCATTCGGAACCGTGAGTAGATCTCTTTCTCCGGACAATCAGCGAAACCAAACAGGAGCTCCGACAGAATAAGAGCACTCAAAAATATATAAACAAAAGAAAAGATAAGCCTTAGCATCAACAGTGCATCATTTTTAATTCTGTCACCTATAGATGTACCTCCGCCTAAAACATGAGCAGAGGAAAGCAATCAGTGTCCGTATAACGAGATTGTGTCGTTTTCAGAAGTGTCATTATCTCCCTGACCTCGACTCATCTGACTGGTGGAAACGCCGGAAGAGGATGTCACTACCACTTCCGGTTCCCGCATGTTCACCATTCAAATGACTCGGCGTCAGGGATATAACGACACCTCTGAAAACGACGCAAACTCACATTATGAACAAAGATTCTTTTTCTAGAAATTCTGATCAGCTGTTGATTGTGGGAATGGTTAGACCCGATGCAGCTACGAAGCATCCTCCCCCAATCGGATCCTCTGTCCCATTGTTTAGCCCGGTGTTTATCAACTGTGCAAATAAAAACAGCATGCATGTTTATTATCGAGCGTACATGTGAAAGCATGATACAGTTGATCACTGTAAAAATTCTCACCAGATTTGTGCTTATATACATTTCCCTCTCACCCTCTTCTCGCTCATCTCGCCGAACCAATGACGACCCCAAAAACAGCCACATCCCGCCGGAAATCGTGGTCCGAAATCCCCCACCTTTCGTACCACCCCCAGGGAGACCGGGCGGTGAGTATACATATTATTTACGTGCATGGCAACGTATGCTATACTGAAGCCAAAAATAACTAAAAGCGGATCTAGTGTTAGTTCCTGGGGAGTAGCTCCACTGCCACAGCCACCAGTGCGGTTGTTAGGAAGTTTTAGCCAAGCGTGTAGCGCGAGCCACCAATACTCACGTGCGTATGACCCCGTCGTGCATGGCAGACGCGCCCCCGGCTAGACTGCCTCGGGCTCCTCAAAGCTATCTGCGCATGCGTGTTGGTGGCTCGATGTACGAGAACCACCAAAGAAGATTTAATTAGAAAGAAAGGCTTAGTGTGCGGCACACACATCCTCACGAGGAAGTGTAGAGGAAAAGCACGGTGGCTTCCACTGCATATGCGAGAAGTATATATGCTACCGTTAATTATGGGCGGCCGGAGTCACGTGACACTGCCTTCGTGTCTCTGAGCTCAAGGTGAAGACGCGTCAGCCCTGAGTTCTTGCGCTGGCCAAAGGCCGAGTTAGCCATGACAAAGACAGCCATATCGATGACAGCCGCGTCACTTGCTGTCAACATCGACCAGAAGAGAAGCTTGGTCACACCAGCTGCGAAACTCTGCTTCAAAAATCATTTGTGCTACTTCGCGGAGTTTACTACCACGTGGAGGCCGACTGCGAGCAATCACTGACACTTTAAAGCTTTTGATCCTCCGTAACATTCAGAACACCACGACAGCGGCTGCGTCGAGAGCGCCGCCACCGATATGAGCTCTCTCAACTTTTTAATGCGAGGAAAAAAAAAAACATTTTTACAAACTCGGCGTCCGAAAATCACGAGCAGCTGACATGGCCGCCCACCGGCTGGCCGTAGGGATACCTGACGTGCGTTTAGCAGGAGCTGCCAACTCGGGCCTCTCCTTTCATTAGGGTAACATCAGAATCGCCAGCCAGTACATTTGAATCCACGTTACCTCAAGGCCACACAGGCACGTTCATACGGCTCGATTAATTTGGGCATTTATATGTGGAGTAGTAGCCCACGCTATCGAGCCACAAGCATAAAGAGGAACTTAGGTATTCCCCACAATTTATTTCAAATACTCAGCATAGTCAGATGCAGTGCCCGACGTGGGCGTAAAACGTCGGTTGTGAACCCGAAGCAGAGATTCTGAATCGTTTTTGAATGTCAATCAGCACATCAACCTCATGTTTCTTTCTTTTAAATCTAATTATCTATTTCTTTTTTTTTTCTTCCTCTCTTTCTTTTATTTTTTCTTTCTTTGCCCCTTCCTTCCTCGTTGCTCTCCTTTCCTTATTTCTTAAACCATTTCCCTTCCTTCCTTCTTTTGCTCTCTTCTTTCCTGATTTGTATTCGCCTTTTCCTTTACCTCCTTCTCTTTGCCTACCTGCTCAGGAACACACCTGGGCCGCAGCGGTCCATTCGCGGGAGCCGGCTTCGGTGGGCCTGCGGGACCTGAGGGAGCTCGCATGATCCCACCTCAGCTGCTGGCGCGACGCTTGGCTATAGTGCAGGCCGCGCGAGCGGCGGCAGCCAGGGCGGCGCAAGACAACGACGGCACGATTCCGCCCGTGTTCGATGCACCCACGGGCGACAAGGAGCCCAACTCACAGGGACGCCCCATCCACATGGTGCCCTACGATATGCCCGTGCCCCGGCCCAAGGGGATACCGACACGGCAGGGCGGCACAGGCAGGGCAGGCATCGACGGGGTAAGGATGTAAGCTGTGCTCGCGTAATATGACAACAGTCTAAGTGTCAGCTGTAAGAAGGACCATGTTCTGTAAGAAGGTTACGGGGGTCACAACCATATGTCACGGGTGTAAATTTGCGCGGACAGATTGGTCACCGCTGCCGAGGAACATCGATAATCAAAGATGAATAGGGTAGGCCTCTATTCTGCATCTGATGTCGGCAGGATAATGATGATGATGATCAAAGAGTTCTGATTCGCACTCACAAAGATACTGTTACAGCAAAGATAACCAGTAGAACGCGAGGGAACTCGTCTAAGCACCGCGCTCCATCGCGCCACGTTTCCAGGTAGGCGGTCTAAACCTAATGAACCAGCAGCAACCGCCATCTGGTGGAGTGCGAACCAAGCGAGATCATCACCAGCACGAAGGCTCATCGAAGAGGAACGCAAGGATGGCGTACCTCTCGGCGCACAATGTGAGCAACTTCTGCCGGTTGAGCTCTTTAGCTGTGCTCAGCGGCATACTTTTATGAGCACGCTTTATTGAGCCAATAGCATGCTTCACTTATGCTCAGTATTCCAGATTCTGCTACGCAACTCTAACTTCAGTCACGAAACAAAACAAGTTGGTGAAAGTTAGGTTGGCGCCATTAAATTTACCCGACAGTGTTACGCGGGAAAGATGAGCGGATGAAGAAGTAAGAAATGGAGGTACCTGGTGGCACCGAATGAAAACTCCGACACCGGGAGTCAGATCGGTTGCCACCGTTTCCGGTTCTGGCGTTTCCACCGTTCTGATGGCGCGAACGGCGAAAACAACACTTTTGAAGGAAAAAAAAAAGAAAAAAACTCAGAGTACGGACCTTCCATTTAAAGCAGTGCTGTTGCTCGCGGGGGCGACAGAAAAAAAAAGGCACGGCCGGGCGTACCTTTCAGTGCTTCAACGCGAAAAGAAAAAAAAAAAAGACCAAGAGAATGCACCTTAGAGGTTTTTCTCGCTATATCAGGATACAACCTTAGTAAAGAAACGCGTTGATAACCATGGGCCATTTTCAGCAGCGTCTTGCATCGCTCTGTGGTCAATCGTATCAGTAAATAAAACTAGCTTTTTGATGCTTGACTATAGTCAACAAACCAGAGCCTAACCTAACCTAATCTAACAAAGGTTAGCTTTTTGTTGCGTCAGCCAGAAAGCAGTAACATACGACTCCTTGTCATGGAGAAATTCTGCGCGGCTGCCACTGCAGACTTGAGCAATGTGTGACTGTATGACAGCAGGAAGTGAGTGCGTAGATATACGCAGTGCTTCCTTTCAGACCCAAAAGGTGGCACCAGGAGAAAATCCGTGACACGGGGAGTGCGTCCTAACAACGCCACAGACCCATATCCTTAGGCGACTGATTACACCTAAGAGAATTAAGCTGCTGCAGCCGACTAATCCCTTATGACAAGCACTCAAACTGGTATCGAACGCTTCTATTAATAACCGGAGTTATTGATAAATATTAAACCAGTTACTACGGTAGGCGAGAAAGCTTTGCATTAATTCTTCCGCACTTACTATCTCACTGATGTGAATAATTATTGTTCGAACTCTTTTATTAATAACCGAAGTTATTGTTAAATATTAAACCAGTTACTACGGGAGGAGAGAAAGCTTTGCATTTATTCTTGCTCACTTACTTTCTCACTAATCTGAATAATTATTGCTCTGTTCATTTACTCATTTTTAGGTGTTCAACTATGGCTGCGCGTTATTGTGGACGCTCCCTGGAGGTTTTGTGACACGGTACAACCACAGTGGAAAGGAAATATTGCGACGCTCCGACAAATGTCTCATAGGAGAGACCGGCATTTCGGTTCCCACTAGGCACATTCTTCGCGGTTTAACTGGCGGGATTAAGAGACGCACCTCTCAGACTACCGACACTAGCCAAGTTCCGGGAAAAGCTACAGTAGGAAAGCGTTAGCACAACTAACTGATCACTGGAGCGATATAACCTCAGCTCTCAAAGTTGAGGTTCCCGAAAACACCAATAAAGAGGATGCCATGCCTTTAACAATCACCAGTCTTGCTGAAGGTTTAGCAGAAAGTCAACTTCCGAGGAAGTATCAAGCCTTTAAACTTCTCGGCCGATACATCGGCACAGGGCAGTCAGATTAGCAGCTCGAAGCCGGACGACCGATCTCAACGAGTAAGTTTTGAAAATCGATCCCAATGGACGCGAGGCGTCAGCTTTGATGTTTATGCTCTTCAGTTTATTGCGAGCGACACTAAGCCACTCGTCTCGAGCAACTAAGAAGGAGAGCTAAAGGAAGAAAATAAAACGCGTAAGCATGCCAAACAAAATCCCAAAGGCACTGTCGCTGCTCCTCATGAATAATCTGTCACCATAGCGCATTATTATAGCGGAGCTCTTATGCGCCCGTTGGGAGGATCAGCCGCGCCGCCGTTGGCGCCGGTGTAACCTAGCGGAAGAAAATTTTTCAGAAGAGAAAGAAGGGCCATGAGCTGTTGGCTCGGTAGTGGCTCTTTTTTCTCTTTTCTGGAGAATTCTGTTTCGCTTGTGAGAAGTACAGCAGTTTTTAACAGCACGTATGTACAGGGTCGTCCACTTCTAGCTAGAACACGGTCACTGCTTTTAAAGCAACATTGTATCTGACGCAGGCAGATATCGATGCAAAGCGATGCAAGCACACAGAGACACGGATGTGCTGCTTCACATGGCCAGCCACTTTAGATTACTGCGTGGCCGGGTCGGATGCAATGACACCTTGAAAGCAGTGACCGTGTTCTAGCTAGAAGTGGACCAGGCTGTACATACAAGCATCTCTCAAAATTTTCGACTCAATATGTCTTAAAATCGTTTAAATAACTGCGCTCAAATTTCACTATAGGGATTATCTTAAACATCCTTAGATGTTTTCTTTTTTCGCCTAATTACCGTACAAAACAAGGTCGCTTTTGATCTTCGCCTAGGACTAAACGCTGAAACATGCGATCGAGATTTTAAAAGTGCGGTGCGCACTTGCCCCAATGAAAATAACTGCGGGCTGTTGAGAGTCGCCTATCCTAATGTGCCGCTATTTTCGCTCGCCAATTTTCCCTATTAGTACAGAGTTATTAGCTTTCTAATTATTGGCTGGATGAACAAAGTGACAATTCACAAGTTATAGAGCATGTCCAAAATCTACTATAGTTACGTTATTTCTATCAATCTACGATTTAAGCAGCTTTATTAATTAGCCTTCAAAGGACGCTGCCGCATGACCAGTGGCTTGCTTGAATTACTTTCCCATTGCGCGCACAAAGCTTAATCGGAGAGTTGGTTAGAGAGAAACCCTTTTTTCCTTTCTTCTTTTTTTTTTTTTTTCTTTTTAGGCGCCTCGGGTTTTTCAGGTTGCGCTGCTGTCACCAGGAATTATTCCTCATCACGCGAGTTATCGTTTACGGCCGGTGAATAAAAAAAAAGTAGTTTTTATGAACTACAGCTTGATGGAAACAACGTAGCTAGCCGCTTTTTGAGACGAGCTACAGCTTTGCATTGGCACTTTGTTCCTCAGAAAATAATAAGAAAATAAAGAAGTTCGCTAATTAATAAACTTTGGCGAGTGAAAAAAAAAAAACACAGTAAACTAGGGTAGACGACTATCTATAGCTCTCAACTAGTTTCACTCTGCTAGACCACACCGTTTTAAAACATTTTTTTTTTTTTAAGTGAAAGTGAAAGTTTATTAGATTGAACATATCTACAAATGCATAAAAATACAGACGAGGGTCCCATAGTCATAAGACTGCACCGGGACCCTCGAACATTTATCTAAGACACCCTGCATACAAATGAAATGCTTAAAAAAAGCATACGCGGTCGCATTCTGCCTAGGCTAAGAAAAAAAGTCAGACAGCAGCAACGTTTGTACGGTTACTCGAAGCCGGGGCAAGTAGACGCTCTTCTGAAAACATAATCCGTCTTCTTTTTTTCACCAGCTGCAGTCGGAAGAGGAGGACCAATAGACGAAAAGCCGAAAGGGCCGCCGCAGGCTTCGACCACCAAAGAACAGCGCGCGACGTTCGAATAAAGCATAGACGATTTCATTTTCGATCTCGGGACACGGTGCTGGACAAAAGATGATCTCACCAGCCCGACTGCGAAAGTCGTTTATCTGGGCTCGGCAAAAAACAAACAAAAAGCAAAAGTGTAATGGCGGCAACGAAGAACAAAACTCTGCATCCACGAAAGGGGCCTTTGTGCCAGTCTTTGATCGTGCCGCTCACTACACGTTCGACAAATAAAGCAAGTTTTCAATCTTCCTAACACTTACAGCTCGAACATCCTTCGAATCTGAATGAGGCTTGTGCACGACAGACAAGATTTTCGGCAGTATGTTGCAAACTTGGTGTCGCGAAGCGCAAGGCGAATACCTTTCACTTCACTATTTTCCTTTTCCCCACTCCTGTAAATAACTCACTGCCACGCCCTTTTCTTCAACTCCAGTCCCGCTGTCCGCGCTGCAAACGGCTAGAACGCAGTATAGATGTTGAGCGAGTTCGAAGGATTTCACGAGAAACAATAAGCCCATCCGCAAGCTCTACGAATCTCGCTTAGTCCGCTCTAGATCTGTTTTTGTACAAACTCCAACTGATTTTTGTGCTAAAATAAAAACGAGATAAAATGAAAAACTTGAGCTTTCACAGGTTACTGCGCTCACTCAGGACAGCACGGACAGCAGAATCAATCTTTAAACAGTGGATGTGAGAAAAGTTTTTGGTATCCCGGCCGAGGAATAATGTCACAAAGATGTCGCAGTACTCCACATCCAGGACACGCAGGGGGTGTTGCACACGCCTCATATTTCCCTAGTGAAGCTGCCGAAGTGCCAAGCAGCCAAGTGTCACGACGCTACCTAAGTAAAAAAGAAATGTCATGGCTAAAGTGAGAAAATAGGTGAAAGAAGACAACAGCAGGCCGAACGAGACATTTCCGACAGAAGCCCAGGAGCACGTCCTGTTACTTTTTTTTCTTTGCTTTCTTCTTTTTTTTTTTTTCCCCTGTCCTCCTGGCGTTTTTTTTTTTTTTTTCGCACTAAGGAACGACCGTTAACGCAAAGCCATGGCACTACTTATCATCCCCAGCCGTCATCCCAAAAGGAGAAGTGGAGTAAGGGGAAGTACTCATAAATCTGAGCTGGCCAGTAATCTCAACCACAGATCCAGCAAAGACGTTTTAACTCTAGCGCGATGTTCCGCCCCACCGTGCATTCTTGCTAAACCGGCTACGTTTATTCGTTGCCTTCACACGAATGTAATTACATTTAATTGTACAGGTGAACTCCACGGAGTGTTCTACCTGTGACACAATGGAGACTGCAGAACACGTACTAGTTGTGTGCACATAATATATACGCGAATGGATAACAGCAGCGGCTTCCTGGGAAGCGTTTCGACAAGAAGCCACTCTTTAAAGGCTTCAGTGCTGGGCAAGCGCTGGGATGGATAATTGGAAAGCTCTCCAAGTAATTCAGGCATTTTCCCGCTTTTTGAGCGACAGGGGCCTTGACTTGCGACTGTGATGAAAACTAATGTAGTGCCTGCATATATTGTCATAAATGCTTGTCCTCACCACATCATCACTCATCACATTTCTTTTTCCCTCATCCAATTCCCCAGAGCAGAATAGGCAGGCCAGATAAAGAAAAAAACATTACGACAAACCCATCTGCCGTTCCAGAAAGTAAACTTATCTGTACACCTATCATTATTTGACTAAAGCAAGGCATCTGTTTAGCGCCTTCGCCTTGAAACCCATTTTAAATGCGACAAGGCGTGATCTCACCGAAAGCAAGAAAGAAGAAGAAAGATGCAGCGAACTATCTGTAACCGCAAAACCTGCCAAAATGCATTGGCCCTCACCGGTAACATAACAGCAAGCATGTGCACAGGCACGCAAATGGTGCGAGATCATTACATTGTATGCTAATTAAGTGCGTTGATACAGTTAATCATTCACCTTACAAAAGACCACACTACGAGAAAAAAAGGCACAGGCTGATTACATGTTCCAGAAAGAAAGACGCCAGTGTTTAGCTTTCTCACCGGACCCCTCCTTTCCTCCTAATCCTCCATTTCCTCCATCACACATGCACAAGGCGACTGCTTGAAAATACAAGTAGGCTAATGAAATCATGAACGACGAACAGCAGGCGATCCAGTTGAGCGCGAACACAGGATCCGTTTCCTGGGTGAAAAAGTAAAGTAAAGGGGTAGGTTTTAGTCGTCACAGGCAAAAGGGCTGACCAGCTTAGGAAGAACCCTATTCCGATGCCTCCTCCATCCTCAGCCTCGCAATCTCTTAAATACCGCTTTACCACATGGCCGATGAACCGCGCGGCGAAGCCGAACTGCGCTACCCCGCCAACGCCGCGTAGACGGGAGGTCGTCGCACTTACCCACCGAGCACCGATGCCGTGCCGAAGAGGACATCGCAGAGACAGAAGCGAGGGTTCACGGAAATAAAAAAGTAGTGAAAGAGCGCTGCTCCGCCAAAGCGGCAGGCAATCCTCTACGCAGGCCTTCACGGCACGTGCTCGCACCGGCGTGCTGAATTATGCATGAGGCTCGCCCTCCCGCCCTCCAGGAGCGCAGACGAGTTTCCCCCAGGGACGGTGGCCACCTAATGGTATGCGCGGCCGCATGCGGAAGAGTTGTTCTTTCTGAGGGGGGGGGGGGGGGGGGGGGGAAATGGAAAAGGACGGAGCCTTGTTGAGACAGAGTATCGAAAAGAAAGTGGGCGGAAGAAAGGCTTTTTCGGGGACGAAAGGGGAGTGCGAGGGAGCCAGCGATATCAACAAGCCGTGCGCAAGCCGAAAGCATGAGATGGCCGATGGCGCTGGAGAATTCAATGTACAGGTAGCGGCATAATGAAAGGGAACACTTTATAAGCATAGAACAAAGGCCTACTCGTACGGTACGGGTGATAATGAAAAGCCACCTCTTCTCTAAGGCAGCACGGCGATGAGAGGCATAAAATTCAAATATCATTCAGAAAGCAGATTAATTAATCGCCTGGTGTCAGAGCTGAAAAGAAGACAGGTGCGGGTCATACCCTGTATGCCTGGAATACGCCTTTAGATGAGATAAGTCACAGCCAGGTTCGAATGTACGGAAAATAAAGAACAAGAAACGAACAACACGCAAAATGATGACATTAGCTTAAGGTCAAAGGCTTGCACGCGAGCCAATTTTATTCTCACAATTTATCACCCGGCAAAACGTACAGCATTATGGCGCAGATGTCATCTTTTCGTGCTTCTGACGCACTCACTGACTGCTTTAAAAAAAAAAAAAAAGCGAAGAGGAAAAAAAATCAAGATCGACATTTCACAAAACGCTCGAAGTTTTCGCAGTTCACATCATTTCACAAAAATGAGACGACTCCAAATTTAAACTGTCCCAAATCAAGCAGTTCAGCAATGTTATCGCAATCCCCAAGATTCGATAACGCTCTTAAAGGCTAGGATTGCTCACGGCCGAACTTACGATGCTTGGCACGCCAAAATTGCAAATGCCATCCGGTCAGTTACGTTGGATTTAGAAAGGTTGTCTAATGTTCGCGACGAACAAAAGCGGTGCTGTGCACAATGCTGTGAAAGGTAATTGTTTGGTTTAAACCAAACCTTTCAATCACCTTTCAAACTTTTCACCTATCAAGTGAAAGCCAATCAAATAAGTTCGACCTTCCTGTGTCTTAATATGGAACTAAACCTCAACAAAAAGCTATCGATGTCCAAGGAAAGGAGTAGACTTTCGTACACTAAAACCAACCATCGAGGATCAACAAAAGGCTAAGAAAGCCCTAATTAGCATTGTAGGTTATAGATAATAAATAACTTAATTATTCCTCTGGAAATAACTGCTAAGAAAGGACAACTCCGCAGATTGAAATATTACCATGCTAGGTTTTTTTCCCGGTTTTTTTTTTTTTTTTTTTTTTTTTACCTGCCCCCGGTTCTCTCTGACCGCTGCTTTCTCTCACGTAAGTGGGACCTGATGGCGCACTAAATAAAAAATCCCCAGTAGTCAGAGAAGGTGGCGTAAAAAAAAAAAAATACTACACGCTTCTAGACAACACTCTGCACTAACAAACTGCCCTATGCGCGAACACCCCAACACGAAAGAAAAAAAAAATGATGTAATGCCGCAAGCAGGAAACCTATAAAAAACGAAAAGTCAATGTTTTCCACAAGGCGCGGATGATGGAGTCGGTAAAGAGAAAAATCCACTCCACCGGCGAGCTTAGAAAGAGACGTACAATGCTCGTCGGGGCGAGCAACGCGGTTTCTTCGGGGGAAAAAAAAATCAAACAAAAACGAGTAAAAGAAATAAAAATAAAGAAAAACGGACAAACAACCGGACAATCGGAACAGCGAGCCGCGCGGAATGCGTCAAGAAAAACAAAAATAAAAGCAAGAAAAGTCGTTTGCTCCATCATCGCGGTCTCGATCGACCAGAGAGTTAAAAAGAAAGCAAAGAGTGCAGAATGAAGCGCCACAACAGGCCAGGAGTAAGGCAGTCTCAAAGGCCTCCGAAACACTACAGCGGCACCATCGCCCGGCATAAACTCCATAACCTCAAAGCGGGCCAACCACAGCACCGCCAACCACATCCTACAACCGAGCGCCTGGATAAGGCCCTCCAGAGATCTTATTGCAGCTACCACAACAAAAAAAAAAAATAAATAAATAAATAAATAAATAAATAAATAAATAAATAAAGGCATGAGCGGCGGCTCTCTCCCAAGCACATAAAAAGAACATACGCTCACTCGTTCACCGGTTGAAATTCTTTACATTTACTTGACGAGCTGCTCTTCATATTTGTTTCCATAAGCGCTAGTCACTGAACGAGGTTACATGTCCGCCGGCTACCTAGCCAGTTCCACATTACGACGTTCGTTTTTTTACTCATAGCTCGCGAAGATGAGCGGCACTGTGACAAGCAGCCCCGTTTGTTCATTTCTGTACCTGTGAAGCTCGGACACTGCTTTCTTAGCGCCGTTCTAGAGCAAACACGCCTTGAAAAGAGGGCAAACAAAACCTGACAGGCGTGCACCCTCGGAGGAATCAAAACAGGTGCCCCCCCCCCCCCCCCCCCCCCCCCCCCTCCCCGTAGCTCGCCGCTAGGAAAAACAACTCCTGAAGAGAAGAGCCGAGCCGGTCATTATCGCTACTCACGATGTGTATATAGTGTGCTGGCCTCTACAGTAACGTTCACTTTCTCCCGCATCGAGGGGCCCTTTAATGGGCCGAAAGACGAGAGGTCCCGGCGGCGCGTTTGTTTTGATTAGCGTAGAAGCCCGCCTCTGACGTCACGCGAACTTATTGCCTCGCGACTGGAAACGAAAGGCCGCGAGAGCTGGGAAAAACGGCGCGATAAAAAAAAAAAAAAAAAATAGATTGCGAAAATAACGGATTCGGTGAATTAATATACAAGCCCGTAAGAATTAAATGCAGCGCAGCAGTGGTCGAGAGAGTGAGGTCAGTGAGAGAAACGAACAAAGGTTTTTAAATAACAAAGGCGCGAAGATTTAGTGAGCTAGTGTAGTAGCCATACTCGGAAATCGCTGCATGGGCCGCGGATCTAACAAAGCAGAGTGGTGACAGTAAGCACAGTAAGTGTTGCGGCAAGGTGAGGTGGAATGAGGCAACAGTGATATTAATGTTAGGTTACGTTAGGCTAAGTGTGGTGCACCGATGTAAGGTTAGGCAAGGCGAGGTGAGTTCGCAAACCGGTCAATAAGCAGCAAATTTGCAAGAAAACGTGGATGTGAACTTCTAAAAATGCGAAATTGACTCACACACACTACTACATTGGAACTATACTATTACTAGTACACCAGACCGATGTACCATCGGTCGGGGCCATTTTCTAAAAAGCTAGTTGGTTCTCAACACCAAGGAGCTTTACCAGGCCGAGGGACGCGCGTCGATAAGCATTCCACACCGTACTGACAAGCTTGGTTGGTTGGTTGGTTTGGTTTATGGAGTTTAACATCTCAAACCAACTCAGGCTATGGAGGTAGTGGAGGACTTCGGAAATTTCGACCACCTGGAGTTCTTTAACGCGTACTGACATCGCACAGCACACGGGCGCCTTGCTTTCGCCTGCATCGAAAAGCGACCACTGAGGTCGGGATTCGATCCTGCATCCTTGGGCACAGTAACCGAGCGCCCTAACCACTGCGCCACCTTGGCTGGAACCAGCCTGGTGTAGCCAAGAAAAGTTGACGGGAAAATACGCCGGAGTTATCTGAGTTAACGCAATTATAGTGCGAAAGCATAGGAATTTTTTTTCGTCTTATTTTTTTTTTTTTTTTTCACTCAGTGTAGTTGACGTTTTTCAAACAACACTTACAGCATACAAGCATTCTGTGGCTATGGACCAGATGCGCTGCAGCTTCAGCTGCACATGTGGCGCCATCTACAAGCCGCTAAATCAAATGGGGGAGGTTTAACCGCGGCCTCCGCAATAAGTGCAACAACACGCTTGATCGTGGAGGCCACTGGTTTAACCCTACTTGTGGCGCCACCTGGGAGCAACCGCTTCAAATAGTGGAGCTTCAACCCTACTTAAACCTGGCTATAACGAGCGAAAGTACCCGCCGCGGTGGCTCAACGGTTAAGGCGTCAGCTACTGAACCCAAGAGCACTGGTTCGAACCCAGCCTACAAGAATGCGCTGCAGTTGTTTTTGTTTGTCTTCTTTATAGTGTGAAATCACTACAAAAGCACATGACGTAGTCGCTGGTCAGTCATAGACTCCGTCACCCTCTCTGCCGGACGGAGAACTCGAAGAACCCGAAAGGGAGACCCGCGCGTTGGAGCCGTTATACCGGACGTAGTTAAAACAGCTCAACGGATCAGAGCGACGGCACAAACAAGATTGGAAGAATTCTTTATCAGTGGTGGTGAGCGTATGAGTGCTCTCGCATTAATATCACGCATGTATCTTGATAACACTACGATAATAATTGTACTTCTGCTATCGTCACACAAGTACGTAAAGTACAAGTAAAAAAAAATAAACGCAAAATACTTAACTAGCATATATGCTCGTTGATTACCTAGCGCGCACCCACTTGTTTCAAAATAATTGCATACCTTCAGGGATTTACGCCTGGACGGTCTCTGCAGTGAAGCGCCTCGGAGAAAAAATCAGATACACTACAATGTTTGCCATACCCAATGGTGGCAGAGCGCCCGCGTCAGTCCGGAAGACGGGTCCGGGTGCACACCGCCATCAATATAGAGCTTTCCATTGTAGCACTCTTTATGCGATTCCGACAAGCTTTTCACTTAGTCCTGCATTGATGCAACGCCACACTACATTCCCTTGCAAGTACTGCAAGTCTGAAGATTTACGGGACTGTTCACACCAGGATAAACTGACCGCGCACACTTGCAGACGACCATGCACTACCGGCGCCGTCGCTAGCAGACGCTTCGGAGCTGGAGGCCGCCGCGGTCGGTATCGCCAGCATGCGCCGTCGTCTGCTACAATACGCGATTCTCGTTCGGTCCATATTCTCGTATGGTGTTTGACAACTGCTTTTTAAATGTAATTCTGTATAGTCTGTATCACTTGAGAGACAGTATTATCAAGATAATTTACCCCATGCGGCAGCATATCAGACTGTAAACAAAACTGCGCGATTCGCTAAATGAGCCTTTTGGGGCCGTCCGGATTCAGAACATAGATTCTACTGGGAGTTTTAAAAGTAGACTGCCTCCGCAATGACGCATCATACTTTTTCACACACTGCTTCAAAGCGCAGGCCAACGTTTATTGGCCGGCCACCACTTCTGGTGCTCTGCGCAACGAGAAAAAGATTGCGGTAAGTTTTGTTTACATGTGATATGGGTCGCCCTCCCAACTCGCGCCACCGTACGCTTTGCGGTGTTTTCAAATTACTTCGCCTCGGTAATGAGATTGCATACTTTCACGACCTGTTTTAGTATGCATTCATGGTTGCTCTGTGCCGAATAACGACATCATAGGTGCCCCGTTAAATGAGAAAACTTTTTTTGAAATTTTTCGGTTCCATGAATTCCTATGAGCACTAACCCTACTTTTCACCCCCAGTCGGCTGCGGCGCTGCGAGCGTCCCCTTTGTTTGTAAACACGGTGTTGGTCTATATGCGCTTTGCTATTCACTTGTAGTCACTAATTCCTTGATTTTGGCATCTATCATTCCACACATCTCAGCTTTCCATGTCAAAAGAACTGCACGAGTCAGCAGCTCCTGCTAGCTCGACCACGACATGTGGCCACGTCCTGTGTACACGTCATGTGTACACGTCATGTGTACACGTCATTTGTACACGTCATTTGTACACGTCATGTAGCCACATCATGTAGCCGCGTCATGTGGCCACATCATGTAGCCACGTCATGTGCCCATGTCACATGACCCCGGCATGTGTACACATCATGTAGCCGCGTCATGTGGCCACAACATGCTGCCACGTCACAAATGCACGTCGACCGATCAGTGCCCGGTCATGCATCACCTGACAACAACCACCTGCCAAAAGCAAGCCCATGATTTTTCGCTCACAACACCGGCATGCCGACGCTGGCGTTAAATTTCTTGGGTAGCGGGGCCTTTAACCCTGTCGGGTTAAAAAATTTGTGAAAGAAAAATAGCCCGTTTCGCTTAAGGAAGCTCAGAACGCAGGGGTCACTGTCCTGACGACACTTTAACGAGGTGCTTATCTCTCGGCGGCCTCCTGGTCCAGCGAAAAAATTCGCGCGTTTGGCGCATCAGGTGCCCCACGTTAAAGACAAAAACGCATAAAACAATGCGCACATGTGCACACGCGAAGAGCACGCGTATGCCGCACGAACGAAGCATCGAAACAGCAACGAACCAGTTTCCAAGAGAAGGGAGTTCCCGAGGCTTAACGGGACACTCGCTTCCGCCCTCTTTCCTCATCGCTGCCCGTACAGCAGCCGCGCATTCCTCAAAAACGGCTTAGGTTAATTTAAAAGCTGTCGGGATTTTTCTTTTCGCAATTCCCTCTGTATAGCAGCGCGGACAGCACGTCGTCACCTGTCGCCAGGGGAAGCAACGAAGTGAGAGAGAGAAGGAAAAAGAAAAGAAAATTCCGGTTCAAATGAAGCACGTCAACAACTCGACGCATCGTTCGGAATCGAAAGGGCACAAAAACAAGTGCCAGAAAAGACACGAGAAAAACGTGTCGCAGGCGTGACAGAATGAATGAATGCCTACCTCGCAGCGAGGCATGGAAATCAAAAAGAAAAAAAAAAAGAAAACAGTGCGCAAACCTCACAGAGGGTTGAAGGCGCGAGGAAGGTCGAGGAAAAAAAAAAAACGAAACAACTTCTGGGCTCCAGCTTGCAAAGGGAATCGGAACTCCGGATTAATTAGAACGCCAGCCAGCCATCCAGCTAGTCAGCGGGACGTGTCGGTTCATTACGGCGCTGCTTTTTTTTTTTTTTTTTTTTTGCTCGCCCTTTGTCATTTTCTAGTTTGCATTGTTCTCCGTCGTTTCGCGAACACCGCTTTTCAGAGCACGCAGCCTTTCCCAGCCTGCTTTCCCCTCAGCCCGTACGTAATCGAAACATGCAAGCAGTCTTCGCCACAGCACACCTGCGTGCAGTGGCAGAGACAACTTTACAAAAGGAAAGCGAGGTGTTTGCAATTTCCCGGTGCATAAACCCAAAGGCAACGAAGTGACGGCGAAGAATGATCGTGCGGAACCGGGCAAACTAAACGTTGGTTAGTATTAGGGACATTAAGCTGATGGAAGGGCGGACGGTTAACGTGGAAGCTAACTAAAAAGTGAGTAACGGCTTCGGTTATCGACTCGTCAATAGCTATCGTCCTCTTCATGCTGAGTCACCGGTTTTTCTTTTTCGTTAAACGTTATTCAAACATCAATTCATTATGTCTGATTATGTTTGTTTTATGGGGTTTAGCGTCCCAAAGCGACTCAGGCTATGAGAGACGCCGTAGTGGAGGGCTCTGGAAACTTCGATCATCTGGGGTTCTTTAACGTGCACTGACATCGCACAGCACACGGGCGCTTTGTTTTTCGCCTCCATCAAAAAGCGTCTGCCGAGGCCGGGGTTCGATCCCACGACCTTTTGGGCACAGTAGTCGAGCGCCCTAACCACTGCGACACCCCTCCGGGGTATTATGTCTGATTATGTTTCTACATATATACTGCTCTCATATATAGAGAGATATATACATGATCATGAAGTAATTTTTATGGTGCAAAGGCATCTTAGGCCAAAGAGCGCCAAACACAAGGTGAGGTGTCAACTGAAGTTAATAAAATGTCCGAGGTGTGGTGTTTAATGGTGTACTTAAAAACGGTGGTGTATAGGGCCTAAAAGTTCTTTCGGAATGTATAGAGAGATATATACAGAGGCTCCATAGTGAAAGGCCCAAGATAATTTCGATCAAGTATCGTTTTTTTAGATGCGCTGGCATCGCCCCGCCTATGCAGGCGTTCAAACATTTCCCCTTCATCTAAACACGGCCGTTACGACCATGATTCAAACCCACACTACTCCAGGTCAGCAGCCCACCGCCGTGATGAAATAAGCATTCAAGAAAAGTATACACGAAATGCGAACCGCCATCGCAGTCACCTGATAAAGAAAAAAGGCCTTCTAGATCCAGACATATTCACATTCGGCTTTCAACGCGTAGGCTCGCGATGAGCCAGACTACGACACAAAGCCCGTGACCTGTCAAGAAACGTAAAAAAAAAAAAAAAACGAAGGTTGCCGTTCTTCACAGACAATAATACTTAAACCACGGTTTACGTCAGTGCCATATTCCGCGAAAGTACCATGTGGAAAGTAACCCATCTATCCCCTGCGCGCTCGAACGATCGCAGATCGCTTTGAGCTAGGCAAACAACTCGCATTAACGCATCTGCTAACGGAACGCAAAATGCAAAAGGAAATGAATCGACAACAGCGCAATGCGATCTCCGCGATAATGCGATTCCAGCCTCACACTAGCGAGGCGGGCACAGAAAAAGCACCATTTTCGTCTCCAACTGCAAAGCGCATGATGCACGCGAACTCTGCGTTCATCCCTTTCCTCCACATTCCCTCCTCCACATCTTTTTCTTTTTTCCTTCCCCGGTGTAGAGCGACCAACCACAATCTCTCTTTAGTTAATCTCTTCCTCTCTTTTACCTGACTTGCCTCCCTCTCTCTACCTTTCTCGGTCCGTGAAACATTACTGTGCGAAAAAGAAAAAGAAATCACACTCGCATCCCACCTAGATTCTACGAGACGAGAAAGCATTCCGCAGAAGCGCCCGCTATACCACAGCGCCATATAGCCCTGTCGCAGCCCAGCCGCGTCGCGACAAGTGTCACTACACGAGTCACTCATGCCGAGCGCACACACAAACGCGCCAGCAAACCCGCGCCATCCACTCGAGGCATCCCGCGCGCTCGCATACACGCACAGCACGGGAGTAGCGCGGGAAAGCGAAATAGCGCGCGCAAACTGCCCCGTAGCCGGCGGCGCCGAAGCGTGCGCGAGAGGCGTTGGTTGGCTAGTTGGTTCGTTGGTCGGTTGGTTGGGCAAGTGGAGAGAACGCGCGCGCGCGCGCGCGGTCGCCTTAATTGCATTCCAGCATCACGCCGAGCGATCACCAGACCGCTACACGGCGCGGTACATACATAATCACGCGAGCCGGCGCACCGTGTGTAAGCGAAAGGTGTCGGACGGGAAAGCGAACTTTTGGCAGAGAAAAAGGAAAGCGTGCGCCGTTCTCCCTTATCCCGCTCAAATGACGCCTGGCGACGAGAAACGTCGAGATCTTCACCGCAGTCGTACGCGAAGCAGAAAAAGAATGCGATTTCTGCGTGTCGCCACTTTTTGAGCACGCATTCTATGCAGCGAAAGTGAAGCCGCAAAAATGTGCCCGTTATAAAAAAAGAAACACGGCAGTTGAAAAAAAGAAAACTGCCGTGACAATTTCCACTTCGTTGACGAGCGTTCGTTTCGCGACCGAGTGCAGAGCAGAAAAAAAAAAATAGTTGTGGTTTAGCTCTGGTAAACCCTACTTGAATTGCGAAAGGAACGGTGGAAGCTTCTTTTGCCTGCTACACTATTCCCCTATTCCGCCCTATCAGTGTAAGGTGTTACATTATTGGGGACACTTACGCTCATTCTTTAAGGGTACGGCCTTACAGCGTAAGGTACCAGCTCACATATAAAGTCACGCTTCAACCAAGCCGTATGGAGGTGCCTGCGTGTCGTAGGGATAACGAGAATGCGAACTGTTCTGGCAGGCTGATTCTGATATCATCCTCCAATATGAAAGGAGCGACCAGAGTTGGCAGCTCCTGCCCGTGGCATAGGGGTAACGTGAATTCAAATGTCATGGCAGGCTGATTTTTTATGGCGAGGCCGTATAGCTACACCGTGAAGAGGCCTCTTCACGCCTCTTCGCGGCGTACCTGCGGCCACCCGAGGTCTCGCTTAGGCTGTCGTAGTATTGCTTTCGCAATAAAAAGGTCCTATTTGACATTGCACGCGACAAAGTTTCACTGCGTAGAAAAAGGTATATTGTAAGTGAGAGCCGTTTGTGAATCTACCGATCAACGCAGCAGAAAACTGTTGTACACGAAACTCGCAATGCATCACGTTTTACAATTTCATTCGGAGACCCACAGCGATCAAGCAAGCTGAAGTTAATATTGCGAAAGCAATACTACTCTAGGCGTGGAAAAAGGGAAAGAGCGAAACCTACCTTCTCAATCTCTTTCTGTCCCTTCTTTTTTTCGCCTTCAGGCTATTTCATTTGCGCTAACTCTCAACCTACTCTGTGAGCGGCAGAAAATCTAAAGGAGACCTAAAGGAACACTATCGTCGCGTAGAACCTGCTAACTTTTTCAGAGGCGTCCCAACTTGAAAGGCAGTATCAATTCGATAGCAATTTCGTGGAACGAAAGCTCCCCCCCCCCCCCCCCCCCCCGGGAACTTCAAGCGCGCGACAGAGTGAGTTCCAAAATTCGTCGCTCTTTCGTTTTCGCCTGCAGTCAGCTTTCGATGACTTAGTAACAACGATTCGGCCGTACGGATGAATGTGGGCTGCTTCAGAGGAGAAGGCTACGAAAACGAAACTTTAAAGAAACAAGAAGCTCGTACACGAGCATAAAAAAAAAAAAAGCGTCAATCCGCAGTAGCGCACGCCACAAAAAGCGAAGGATGGTTCTCATAAATGTTGCCTGAAAGCAGAACAGTCTCTATGAAAGGAGACATGCTTCTTCCTTTGACCTGAACAGTATTTCTTCCGTCCCTTTGGAAACCCGAGGTAAATGACACTCTGACGTGAAATGTTAAGCCTGGGAATAGGTGTTGGTTTCAGGATAAAAATAAACATAAACTAGGCTAGAACGCAGCGATACCAGCAACGAGAGGTTCGATCGGCCAGAGAGCCCGACGAGTGACGCAGACTTCTTTCATTCTGGACACAATTTCGGCGATTAAATATTAATTAATTCCTCAGGAAAGACTCGCGGATCTATACGGGATAAAGAGGCGAAACAGCTCCCGTGTTTTTCTGTCTATACCATTCCTGCTTGCAATTCTACCGTGCGCTCAGTAGAAGCATGGAAATTTAAGACAAAGCAAATGAGAAGCGTTCTGGATGTCGCGGTGCCCGCCTCAATGTGCCCGCCCCGAACGGAAAGCTTAAAAAGGACACCGAGGACACCGCTACAAAAATTACTGTCTCTAGCAAAGAGTGAACATTTGACTATTTTGGATATGACGCCGCCCTTTTTTTAAACATTAAACATTAAGTATTAAACATTTTTCATGTTAATCAATCCGTCGACCACATCCACCCACTGAGGCTGCTCAGGCTGACTACGGAGAACATCTCTGAAAAAATTGGTTAAAGCGTTCGGCTGGAGATCCAAGGAGTGCCGGTTAGATACCCCCTGTGAGAGGATTTATTTATTTATTTATTTTTAACTATTTTCCTCACGGTAGACTGGCCGATGATGTCACCAGGTGATGGCTTCACAATCTCGCGGTATCCCGCGGAATCTCAAACTCTCGTGGCCGGACGGACAGGGTAACGACCGCGAGTATGAGCCATTAAAGGTTTCCCCCTTACAAATCATGCACCCAGTCAATTCACAGCCGATGCATCTTTATCGGAAGGGAAGGGGTCACCACTGTTTCAACTGAACGGCAGCGTACAGTGTAGGCTGTGGTGTCGAAGCAGGATAGTTTTCTTTTTCTTTTTCTTTTTTTAGCTATCGGATTATATTCGTTTCTGGTGACAGTGGCCTCTCTGTAATTACACGTGGCACACTGCCGATACAAACCGAGTTCGGTGTGTGTCCTTAGGCTCCGCCTAATGGTGCTCTTAGCAAGATGCCGCTTTAAGAAAAAAGTAACGGATAGCGCAATTTCTGCCGTTCTGTGGATGAAACGCGTATACGGACATCGCGCTCGTCATGTCCGCTCGCGACTCGGCTTAAACAAGCTGGTGATTCGTTCATTCAACCAGCGGGCAGGTCATAAACGACAGTTACGTGATAATGGCGTGGCGAGAACACGTAAACTCTATTGAGAGAATCCGTTCTGATTCAAACATTGCATGCGCATGAGTACTGGTTTGTTCCTTTCGTTCATGCGTTTGTTTGTTTGATTTTGTTTTTGTTTGTTTTTGTTTGTTTGTTTGTTTGTTTGTTTGCTTGTTTGTTTGTTTGTTTGTTTGTTTGTTTGTTTGTTTGCTTGTTTGTTTGTTTGCTTGTTTGTTTGCTTGTTTGTTTGTTTGTTTGTTTGCTTGTTTGTTTGTTTGTTTGTTTGCTTGCTTGCTTGCTTGCTTGCTTGCTTGCTTGTTTGTTTGTTTGTTTGTTTGTTTGTTTGTTTGTTTGTTTGTTTGTTTGTTTGTTTGTTTGTTTGTTTGTTTGTTTGTTTGTTTGTTTGTTTGTTTGTTTGTTTGTTTGTTTGTTTGTTTGTTTGTTTGTTTGTTTGTTCTTTACTACAACCTCTGCATGAGCAACATTTGTACTCGGAGCACGCATACGAGGGCTCGGAAAACAACGTGAAGTATGACACTGCAGTGTTAAAGGGCCCCGTCTCCCCTCACGAATCCCAGTTCGCGAACGTGCAGGTTCCTGGAAGACCTGCATGATACAGCCGATAAACAGGACTCAAAGATATCAGAGGGTCGGAAGCACTACAGCAAACGCTCTATATGCGACACATTCGTAACTGAGCATCGAAGGAACAGCACAAACTTCAACAACAACGCGACGCCTCTGCTAACAGCGAAGTGCATGCAAATAAACGGATAAACAGAAGCACGGAGGCGGAAAACGAAACTAAAGAAAAAATAAAGAACGCCGAAGCACCCGGAAATACGCCAAAGCGTCTACACACCACGGATCGAGACAGGTGCACCTATCCTCGCCTTCTACTCCCCTCTTCCAAGAAACAACGCATCCCAGCATCAGCAAGATGCTTTATCTAGCGTCGGCGCAAAGTACAACAAAGGCGCTAGAGGAACTAAATAAAAAAAAAGAACACGCAGAGAAAATGGACGCCCAGCTCAAAACACTCGCTAAGCAAACGACGTTTCCTTCGCATAACACGGCTGGCACCATGCTACCGCGCACGAAAGCAGGCTTCCGTCTTCAGCAAGCAAGCAGGCAGCGTCCGCTGAGCGAGCGAGCGCATTCTAGCGACAAAACTGTTTGCGCTGTGCGGCAACTCAAACAAACGGAGCGACGACGAAGTAGCCGATCTCTTCTCACCTCCGTCTCCCGCATCCTTTTTCCCTTCCGTCCCGGGCGACGGTGGCACAAACACGTGAAGCACACTCTTCTACGCCTAAGCGCCCATACCTGAAGGACAGTGCGTGCGTGCGTGCATGTGTGCACATACGCCACTCTGCACAAGCGCATCCAGGTGTATGGGTAATGCGTATGCGACACAGACGCCGTCTGAGCGTCTTCCTCAAAGTTTGTGCGCTTTTCCATGATGGCACTATGGTGAGCAAGTTGGTAAGCGCGCCACATTTTCTTTTCAAACAACTGCGCGTAAAAGGTGCGAGAGCGGCACACTGCGCATGCGTGCGTGTGTGCGTTCGTGTGTCAGTGTGCGTGAGCGCAGAGCTTACAAAGTACAGAAGTCCATGAAATGTAACCTTTTACGTTCCAAGTAGGTATGGTTTACGGGTTTTAACTTCAGAGAGCGACTTTCGATTTGAGGGACACCTAGTGGAGTGCTCCGGATGCTTCGACAACCTATACGGTTCTTTAACGTACACTGACATCTCGCAACATACAGGTTCCTTGCGTTTCGCCTCCATATTTTCACACTGCACAGCAACCTAAGGAGTAAAGCGAAGATGCAGTGATAATTATGATGATGATGACCCATATAAGTAAAATAATAATAATAATAATCAATCTTTATTTAATGTGCGCAGGAACAACCACGTGGTCTTCGTGCTGCAGCACAAAAAAAAAATGAAAATGCACACACAAGTTTTACACACACAGATAGAACACAAAAATAAGAAACAAATAACACATGAAATGAAACTGAGACGAAAAGTGCCACGGAGAGAAAGAAATCAATGAGTAGCATGTCTTATATACACAGTGAGAGCCTTTTTGAGCACATCACGAAAAAAAAATAGACAGATAGAGAGGAAAAACAAAACAAATAACTGACATTGATTATAGTTATATAGAAATATACATAAATTAACCATTCTAGGCGCAACAAGTGCCTGGTACTTAAAACACAGGCTAGAAATACAGGGAAATACAACAAAGAAATACAGTTGAACGCGGGACAAAGATTCGAATATAAAGTTTCAAGTTAAAATATAAATAAGAAACGGATGAAACGGATAAAAAGTAGTTCAAGATTCAGACCGCATTGAACAGGAGAAAAAGCAAAAAGTGAAGTAAATGCAATATTTTAGGCTAGAAAGTGGGAGTTATATGTGATAAAGTACTATTTAGAATACAACGCTACGAACATCCAATATAAATGAACAGAGCGAGTTTTGGAAGATAATAATAATAATAATAATAATAATAATAATAATAATAATAATAATAATAATAATAATAATAATAATAATAATAATAATAATAATAATAATAATAATAATAATAATAATAATAATAATAATGAGCGTTGTCCAAAAGACCGATGCTTCGGATCAAGCACCACACTTCCCGTGCTCCCTACAGGTTCATCATTTTCCGCGAAATAACGACGAGAGACACTCTGCTTCCGCTTAAAAGGCGTGCCCTGCATGATCGCAAGTGAAGCGACACTGACTATTCGACTCAACAAACTAGTCAAAGGCAGCAAATGGCGCTCGCTAACCAATGACCAGCCTTCGACATACGCCGCTAACGCGCTTCCGCATGACATTTTCCGACCGTTTGACGCTATCGTCTAGATTCAACCATCGTCATTTGACGCTATCGTCTAGATTCAACCATCGTCGTTTGACGCTATCGTCTAGATTCAACCATCGTCATTTGACGCTATCATCTAGATTCAACCATCGTCATTTGACGCTATCGTCTAGACTCAACCGTCGCCATTTGAGTAGTGAGAGCTCTAATGCAGCAGCAGTCTGCAACTGAGCGCTGCCCAGTTTGATCGATGCGCTTCTCTAAATGCGTAACCAAAACTTCGGAGCGAGAGCCGAAATGAGTGCGCATGTGTATTTATAAGTTGAACTGGACCTTTAACAGCAGCTTATAAAGTTTAACTCGGCAAAGAGTTCTTCACCGGTACCTTCGTTTTCCTTTTTTTCCCCCTTTCGTTATTGGGGATATGGAAAGGCCCATCTGCTCCTTTATGAAGCGAGGATTTCGTTAATCGCTCGAGTTCCTTAAACTATAGCAGCAATGCGGAATCTCCCGCAGAAAATAACGGCGCAACAGTTTCCTCCCTCACTCGAAAAGAATTTCACGAACTTCTCACAGCTCGATGCCTTTTGGAGCCAATTACTTAAACGCCGCATGACACAAAACAGATTTGGTCGAATGGGTCCAATCGAACTATGTCTCCAGTGCGTTTATCTTTCTGCACATCGGCATCCTCGAGCTCTATTTTGCGTCGAATAATCCGCCGAAACCCGCGGCTTCGAAACTTCGCTAAAAAATAAAACTTTTCACACATTTTCCGCCAAAAGTCGTCTGTTTCTGTGCCAAGTCGGTTTCAAAAGGTGTCTAAAGGAGCCGTAAAATATTACATGGACAACAGGGAGAAAGAAATTAATAAAAAAAAAGGAACTAGTGGTCTATTTCTTTCGGCGGCACATTGAGGTTGATCAAAATCTCCCAAAACCAGTTAACGAGAAATTTGCAACGCGGCGCAGGTCGGCGCAATTAGCGTTCGAGTAGATTCCGGCCATTTACTGGAGCAGTGATTGCAGACTAGAACGATCTACGATATAGCGAGCTAGAATATAGACCAGGATTCTCAAATGCGTCTCAGCACGCGGGCAGCAGTACCAACTTCCGGCTTCAACCGGCCCAAAAGTCCGATAAGTAATGATCAAAAGAAGGGGCAAAAAAGTCTGAAAAAGTAAGCAAAGGTAGGTAAAAGGGTATGGAAGCGCACGAAAAACCGAACCCAAAAAGCCAATATGCAAGGCATCGAATACCACTTGTCAAACCTGCAAATGTGCAATTAGCTTGTTTTATTTACTTTAGCAAACATGTATTTAAAGTTCTGGGTCTTTATTAAGGAAAGCTAATTATTAACACAAGCAAGGACGACCGGATGTCGAGTTGTCAGTTACACGCACACAAACACACACACACATTGTGCCGCCTCAGTTTTGCTCAGTATATATAGTATATATATATATATATATATATATATATATATATATATATATATATATATATATATATATATATATATATATATATATATATATATATATATATATATATATATATATATTATTTATACAGGTAATTAATGAAGTTAACGCCTAATATTGTCTGGAACCCCTCCAAAAGAGCCGGCCAGAAAGCAAAGCCCGATGGGTCACATGTTTGAGATCGCTGGTATGCAGAGAGAGCGCGACACCGTTACAATGCAGCAGGCTTTCCGCCGCCAAAGCGTCCAGCTAGTTAATATACCCCAAAGTCAGAACTATGCCATATATCTGTACCACCAAAAATTACTACACCTTACTACCAAAAGCCATTATCACTCCTCACTAAAAACAGCCACTGCAGTAGTCCAGTGTCGCATCTCGTTACCTAAAACTGGCAGCGCCCGTGATCTAGTACTTAATGTTATAGTGTCCACTCATACGATAGATCTAGAAGCCTGTGCGCCACCCCAAAATATCACTAGTAAATATCAAATGCCATAAATAGGCATCAGCGTTAAACATCACACCTTACTATATATGATCAATTACATACCATCAATGTCATGTCTCATAGCAAATGGCCAATGTTAGGCACTTTCAACAGCGTACGACGTAATTTCAGTATTGTGGATATCATGCTTCACTGTCAAAATCATACCTCACCATCAACAGCCAATATCAATTCAACATTCAAATGAAGCACCGGTTTATGTCTGGCATATTTTACCTCCAAATAAAGAGCCAAATCGCCTCCCATAACGAGCAGCGAATATCATGTGCCCAAATATCAACAGTCAATGTCATTATCGCCCCATTAAGATGCCGCTTAGCGGCCACAGTTCCACCTCTCTGGCGCCCTAATCCCCAAACCGATCATATCAAGCGACGCCCGCTATCAGATCCGGTGAACAGCACGTGCCGTTTCAAGCTCGGCGAATTGTTTCAGATAAACTTTCATTGCGAAAAAAAAAGTGTCAGTTTTAATGCCGAAAGGACGCTCCGACCGACCCAGCTTCACGTCCTTTCCGAATCAGATCAAGCCAACGCGAACAAAGGAGCGCCCGGAGGGGGTAACAACTGGGGAAAACAAACTGCCGCTCTGAAAACGCCAGCCCCGAGAGATAACTTCAGAAAGAGGTGAGAGAGAAACTCAAAGCAGCGTAACATTTCGGGGGAAAGAACTGAGGGAGGGGGGGGGGGGGGGGGAGGTGAGGAGGAGAACGGTGAGCGCTGAAAGGTTTCTGCACCGCGTTAAGCCGATACGCGCAGCATCGAGAAAGCTGCAGCTGCACAGTTGGCCATGAAGTACTATTTTGAATTCGTCCAGCGAGAGACGCGTCACCAAATGTCGAACTGTAGCGAACACCCAGAATTGTAAAACTCCTGTAGCGAACACAGAAAATGGACGCCAGTGCTTTCAGAAGTGTTCCTTCGCAACAATAAATTTTAGCGGAAATAGCCACCTTCTCGTTCTCGCAAGTACTGGTTTGAATGTAAAGTTTCGCGGGAGGTACCATGACACGAAAGAATAATGTAACCAACGAATACCAGTGCTCTCATTACCGATTCGTTTTCCCTTCATCCCGTGTTCGTAGTGAATTACAGGCTCTCTCAAGCCCCAATACTTGCAAGCTTTCCTTCCGGACATGTCGGGAAGGGTGAGGGGGGCTGCTAGAAAAAGCTATGGCAATAAAATGGCGATACGAGCACCACATGATTTTCGAAGCATGCAGTGTAACTGCGTCAAAAACTTCCTTGTTAACACAGAGTCTCGAGTACACCTCTTTCGGAAAATATAAATAATAACTGCTGATTTCTAAAGGCGGTCTGGAAATCTGATCCCCTTAACCTCAAATCCTGGTCTCGGTTCTGGACTACCGATATACTGCACGGTTCTAATTAGACAGGCCAGCAAAGTGACACCGGCGGCAGGTGGTACGACTAGGAGTGGAGGAGAGAGAGGGGGGGAGGGGGGGGGGGAGAGATCATTGCAAGGGGGATGCAGAGAGAAAAGGTGTGCGCGAGAGAGAGAATCGCTATCGGAGTACGTGTTTTCTATAATGCGCATTATATTGGGCGGAGTCTTTCACCCGTTCTCTCTCTTTCCCGAACCTCCTTTCTCAATGCTCAGCTCCGGGTCTTTTCCGGCCCCGATCACGTCCTACCGGCTGCGGCCCCCGCCGAACGCTCAGCGCGAGTCGCATTCCGCTGCGGACGCCGTTGTGTGTGTGTGCGTGCGTGTGCGCGCGCGCGGTCGATATTTAAAATTCCGGCGGAAAGCGACCCAGCCAGCTGCAGAGATGCCGCCGATATAAAACTACCCTCCAGCACCTCCTCCTTTTATTCCGCGCGCACGCGCTGCCTGAGTTTGTGTGTGCGGCCCGTGTTCACCGACGGCGTAAGTAGTGGTGGTGACGGCAACAGCGGGACGTACGGCGTCGTTGAACGGGGGTGCGGTGCGTCGAGAAACTCTTCTCGAAGTTCTGCGATCGAGTGCGCGAGTACCTGAAACTGAAACTTTACAATATCAGGACATATTGGCAAAAGTCAGAGATGTTACAGAAACTCTGTAGTATTATGTCGCTATACTAGCGCGCTGCTTTCTTTTTTCAAAAGATCTTTCTTTCGGTTCCCTCGATCTATCGCCCATCTTTATCATCATTACCTTCCTCTTCTCCTCCATGCTGTGGTAGCAGTAAAATTTACTGATGGCATCATTGAAGCGGTCGAGCAAGGTCGTGACACTAATTTTCAGTTTGACTGCAATTTTCTTCAATCTGTGCGTTTGATTGATTGATTGATTGATTGATTGATTGATTGATTGATTGATTGATTGATTGATTGATTGATTGATTGATTGATTGATTGATTGATTGATTTCGGGAATGACTTCACCTACTATCCAACGAGAAGAGATTAATTCTTACAAGGTTTAACTATTAAATCGTTCCATGCTTCTCGCGAAGGAACTGGTAGGAGTATTTGGCCGTGGGTTTGTAGGAGTGATCGGCCCCCCTAGAAGTACACCCACTCTCAGCCAATAACAAGTGCGCCGTGTGACCGATGACATCAACAACACGAGGCATTTATGTACGCCGAAACGAATGTTCTACCCGAAGAAACTTACGCCCCATATGTGACCACAAAGGTGACTATAATTCACTATGCTGTCTTTCTAAATACTTTTTTTTTGTCTATAGCTAAACAAGCTGTAGGAAAACAACAGCTGGTGCATTATTCAGAGTGAGAACTGCCAAATCCACATGCTGCTCAAGAGAAAGAAAAGAAGACAAAAAGAAGGAAGGGTATCACGATTAGTGCGACCACCTTAAGAAATAAAAAAGGGGGAGGGGGAGGGAGTGTTGGACGGACATGACGGCTCCCGCCGAATGCTTTTGTCATGGCCTATTTATTTCAATTAAGGCGTTACCTAGTTCAACATAACGGCTTGAGGGGCTAGTTGGTGCTGCATAATACCCAGAAATGTAGACATGTTGGCAGGTTACAGTTTTTTCAATACGTAAGGACTTCACAAGTGATGTTTTTTGGATAGACATGTTGGCAGGTTATAGTTTTTCAATACATAGGGACTTCACAAGTGATGTGTTGTGGATGGACATGTCCTACTGCACATGTATGGTGGTGGTTATTAGTGTATGACTATGTGACTATGTGGTGGTCTTTGTGACTGTCCAGCGTGGTATTAGTTTCTGGGCAAAGCAGAGGTGTGGAGAAGCAAGTGAGTGTAGAATTGGTGACTGCCATGCTTGGACGATGTTTACGTTCTGCGGGGAAGAAAGTGCCAATATCTCCTTGGCAAAGAAGAGGAAGATGAGAAGATGTACTTGAGTGTAGAAGAAGAGGAGTGGTGAAGAGGAAGTGTGTTCAGATCCATATTACAGTTGGTATTGTGCGCGTGTGTTATGTCTCTTCGCTTGTGTTTGTGTTAGTTGCGCCACATTTCTGGGTGTTACCTAGTTCAGCCAAACACTGTTTTTTTTTTTTTTTTCCCAACTCAACGCTTGGTGAACGTTGAGGGTCTTTGCTTAAGTCACAAGTCGTTAACGACGAACCCCTTTACCCCCGAAGAAAGTCCTTCAAACAGTTACCATAAAGCACCAGCGAAACCTTGATCGATAACCCGTATGTTCAACAAAGGCGTACACCCCGTCCAGTGGGTGAAAAGTACATAACGCCTTTGCGGCCGAAAAAAAAAAAAGAAAGAAAGAACGCTACCTAGCTTCGACGCAATCCACAGCCGCCGGGCGGCGGCGGATTTCCCAATCTCCCAATGTTTCCTCCTCGGCGGTCTTGGGGCTCGATCCGATGTGCCCGGCGGACCGTGCCGCTCGAGTCGCGCATACTTTGTTCAAACTTCGGTTCACCATAGTTTCGCAAATCGTTGCCTGATTTACCGGGCCACGAGGAGGTTTAAAAAAATATCAAACTAGGCATGCGCAAAGGTGCGTGGAGGTGATGGAGAGCCTGTCTGAGAGCCACGAATCGAACGCAACCTGTCGCACCGGCGGGGCAGATGTTGGTGCCCGATGCGGCGCGCACGCACATTCTGGAATAAAGGAAGAAGCGGGAGAGGAGGCTGACGAGAAACAAATTTCTATGTGGATCTAAAGAGAGAGAGAGAGAGGGAGGAATCTATTTGCCGCATAATTAACTCACCGGGGTTAACGAGCATTGCTGGAGCCATGGCACCGATAATGCGCTTAGGATTCGCGCATAATTGAAGAACGCCGGCCAGCGAGCAACGCCGGGTTGCAGCATTGATATACCGCGTTTGCTCTTTCGTAACTCGACCAGGATGAAGAAAATAAAGAAAGTAAAAATTCCAGACCCTCGCTGACCTCAGTGATTAGGATACGGCTATATTTGTACTGGGCGGGCTCTCACTCGCCATACAAATGTAAGCCTACCCGCCGCCCTATGGGATTACAAGGCTGCAAGTGATGCAGCCGTTTTCAGAAGTCTTAATGCCACAGGATGCGTTTTTGGGAGCCATGCGGTTGGGTAGGTTCACAAAGCAGAACTTAAATATCTTTTGCACCTATCTTTCTCCTTTTCATTCCGTATACACCTTTGTCGCATTAAGGCTGTCGTAAATACCTAACTGTGCGGATAGGAAAGTTTTCAAGCTTGCAATGTGGTCCGTAAACAATAGCATATGCTTCACCCACCTTGTCACTAATCGCTAATATCATTGCCGCACGTCCTTGAAAAAGTTGTCTTAGTCCGCCGACACACATAAAGCGCTTCGCCGTCAGCAGAGTTAGCGCACCACGCCCAAATAATTCGGTCCCAATGACTTCGTCACTCATACGTCGCTAAACCACCTGATGTCGTGTAACCTGGAGGTAAGGGTGCAGTGTACGATTCACCATCAAAAGAATAGCTCGTACATTTTTCCTTTTTCACCGCGACGCCTTATAGACAAATTCAGCGGGAGCCTTGACGCTTCAAATTCGGTTAACGAGAACTACGGCAAGAACTTCACACTTTGAGTGGCCTCCGGAGTTTGCGGTTTCTCAAGGATGCACAGTAAACCTCAGCCCACAATACTCCGCCCTAAAAAAAAAAAAAAAAAAAAAAAAAAAAAGTGGGGGAAGAGGGGGGTATGTCTCCCTGCAGACTTGCTTCAAGCTACGAAATTACCGAGAGGCGGCAGCGCTGGCGTCGCCGTAGGGGTGGAGTGTACCAGAAAGTTCTAGTACACTGTAGTAGTGGTGTTTAGTGACGGCGAAGGTTCGCACACTATAACGTACTAGGCCAAAACTGCCTTTCGCATGACGCACAGTTTGCACCTAGTGACGGGACACTTCCGCTGCAATCCTCCCCCACACTACTGACGCACCAAAAGCTCAAGGAGCCACGAATGATGAACCTGGTCGTTGCAACAATAAATCCACTGGCTATGAAAACTGGCAACTTCCACGGAACACACAGTAGTCGGAAAGTCAAACTACCACTCTCGCAAAGCCATGCCGCTTCTGTTTATAAACGCTCACTGCAGTGGCCCATTGGCTACGGTGTTCCACTACACAGAACAACGTCGTGGGTTCGATTCCCGACCCGCATTTCGCCCACTGAAAAAGTTCCTGTGCGCATTTTAAGGAGAGTGCTGAAGAAATACATGTGTGCGTGCGTGCGTGCGTGCGTGCGTGCGTGCGTGCGTGTGTGTGTGTGTGGGGGGGGGGGGGTGAGATAGAGAGAGAGTCCCCACAGACAGCAATGTTGCTGTGTCGTAACAAAAAAGACTAGTGTCCGACTATTTGTTTGCAAACAGGAAACAGTTCGATTGTGCGGGAAATTGCGGTATTCAGAGGAAAGGACGCGCGGCGGTCGCACGGAGGAGAAGGGGCACAGTGGTTTTTCCGAAGGAGGAAGAGGCGAAGGAAGCACTGCGTGCTGATTGATTACGGGAGCACGCGTTCGCGTTGTCGATTCCATGATTAATGGGCGCGCGCCTGGTCGGCCGAAGAACGCCCCGGTGGTGGCACAGGTATCGATCGCTCGATCGGTCGTGCTCCCCCTCACCCCTCCCCTATGCCCTCGTCCTTCGTGTAAGGCACTCGGAATGCCGACATCAACAAAAAAGAAAAGAAACAAAAAGAAAGCTCGCCGGCGTGTACGCGGAAATGAGATTCGGGCCCCGTACGTGACATGCGTGGTTCAGTGCGCGGGTCTAGCATTCTGGGCGTGAGCCGGGAGTGAGCGCGACTTCAAGCTGTGAGCCCTATCAGCATTTTGCTCGGCACTAACAGCATCGAATGCGTAGGGCCATCTGTGTTCCTATGTAAAATAGCGAAGCATTCTTTTCCTATTGCGGGACGTGGAAAAGCTGAACAGGTTGTGGCGAGTCAAAGGTTGACGCAGAATTCGTGCGTTGCTCAGAAATCTTTGAAGACAGCTTACTCGAGCACAACCTTAAAGTGTTCACCTAAACAGTTCCAATTTATAGTCGACATACTCTGCCGTTTATTGCCAAAAATAACCAGTTAATACGTACAAATCAGGGGGACAGAAAAGCTGCTCCACCGTTACAGGTATGACGCGAGAGCAAGTGCTCACGGATGGTGCTTTTTTTTCACTTTTTTTACTTCGTTTATTTGTTTATATTTTTTATTTATAGCTGGCCGGGCGATGACGTCACCGGTAAGCTCAGACGCCGCTTTCTGAAACTTAAAGCGTGCAGTGAGCGCTCAGCGGGACGCACTGTTTAGGTTGATGCAACAAAGAGAAACCACCGTTAGGGGTATTCGCTCACAGGGACAATGTTTTTTTTTCTTACTTTCAATACTTTAAATTTGTATACACCGATATTTAGCAAAAGCATCAGAAAACATTTGATCTCCATTCCGAGCATTTTGAGTCCTTTGTACAATACTCATTCCCATATTTCATCTTTTCAATTATTTCAATTAATTCATCATTTAACGCAGCTTTGAAGCGAAAATTGCGAAACCAAAAAAGGCCTTTTCCAATTTTACAATTTTTCAATTATTTATTTCAGTAATTATTGAATAAGACATCCAAATTTTTTTTTAATTGGCGCCATCAAGCATTCGCTTTTCATTCTGAGCATTTTGAAATCTCTTAAACCCTTGTTTCCCATTTTGTCCTTTTTTATTTCTTTAATTAATCAATTATTACAGTGATTCCATTAACTCGATATCGTCTATCCACACACAAGTCACTTGTCAATCACGAAAACCACAAATTACCATGATGTGAATTTTTCGCTCAGCCCCTCATTATTTCCGACAGGCGGCGCCGATAACTCGTACTACTACGACGCCGACGGCGTTTCAGCCAAACGAGCTGTAAAGCTATCGCTTAAAATGCCTAACCAGAGCCGGTGTTGGCCTCCCCGCGCAACAGTATGGCGGGGGTGACGTTGATATCAACTGCTAGGACAACCCATTCACATAACCCCCCGTTACTCCATTAAAATACTTCACTCTTCTTGACGATGAAAAAGGCCATACGTTCAGAACTCGGGGGCAAGACTACGGATGTAATGCCAAAAACTTCCATTCTCCGTAAACTCTACCGAACAAGAAAAATGAGGCCAAACTTAAAGCCACATTCTTGACCTTTCCCTAAAAATGAGTGGCAGCTGGCAAAAGACTGAGGAGACATTCAAGATCGTCGCTAATGGAAATTGTGGTTATAATGCTGTCGGGAATCTGAGCACAAAACCAGAACAAGTGACCAGGGAGGCATGCTTTTAAAACGAGGCTGCTCGTGCCTTGTTTGCGGACACAGCACGAGCGGCCTTACTTTAATATTCCCTTTCAGCCTATTCCAGTCGGCACTAAGGCACTGCCTGTGAACGCCGAACTTAAAACCTCCGTAGTAGAGCGTAGAAGGGCGCTACAGAACCCCCCCCCCCCCCCCCCCCCCCTTGCTTATAAGGAACGGCAAAACGGACACGCCGAGGAGGGTGGTGGTGGTGAAAACATTTATTATATGTACAGAGAGGTATAGACACTAGATGGGATGCTTAGACAGGCACTCCATTGGCGTTTGCCGCAGCCCGGGCGCGCTGCGTTAAGACCTTTTGGGCCTCTATAGGGTGCAGCAGCTGGACTGGGTCGCCTCCCAGTTATCTCGGGTGGGTTTGGGGATAGGGGGCAAAGATGGGTTTTTCTGGCAGGCCCACACCATGTGGTAGGTGTCAGACACCTCCTCATAGTGCGAGCACAGCCCGTCAAATTGTAGATCAAAATGTTTGAGTAGCCGGGCACAACATTGCACTGGTGAGCAGGCGCAGGAGCACCCGCTCTTAAGCCTTCCCCAGCCCTTTGCACGGGGTGGGAAGGGTTTGGCGCGTGGATCTGTAATATTCACATTTAAAATTTGTAAGCTGGGCTGAAATCACAATCCTGGTCCGCGTCGGGTCCCATGGGAAATGCCCGGAGAGAGAGCGCGCGGGCGGCGGCGTCGGCTGCCTCATTCCCTTGGAGACCTTGGTGACCTGGAGCCCAAATGAGAGATCGGTACGCGGGATCCGAATCTCGACTACAATTTTGGTAGATGCGGTAAGCTAGGAGAGCAGTCCACCCTTGCTGGACGTTCCGACAAGCACCTCTCGAGTCGGTTATTATGTATTTGTAGGAGGAGTCAGAGGCTGCGAGGGCGATGGCAACCTCTTCTGCGTGGGTTGGTGACTGGCCCTAATTGAACGTAAGGCCGTTTACTGTTTTGCCCTTGTGGAAGACCGTGGCTGTGTACCAACCCCTAGGGTTCGGTCCGGAGACGTCCACGTAGAAAACTCCTAGTTTGCTTCCATAATAGCGGTCCAAGGCTTCCGCCCGCGCCAGGCGCCGACCATTATGGTCCTCTTTGGACATGCTGGCGGGGAAAGGCCGAACATGGAGGGCGCGTCTCCATTTTTCGGGAATGCGACATCTCTCCTCTGTGAGTTGGGTGTGTTGGATGTGAAGTCGGGCAGGAAGACGGGGACCCGACTCTCTTTTTGTCGGACGCGTGCACTGATAGGCCACCACACCTCGGCCACCGCACCGAGGTGGGGTGGCCGAGTAACTCGAGCTCGAAAGACCACAAGAAACATTTCTGGACGTTGGCAACGAAACCATATTGTTGAAGGCGTTGAAAAGCTCCTGGAGGTAACGCTCATGGTCTTGCGGAGTATGTATACTGGCGACAAGAACGAGGTCGATGCATGCAAATACAAGCAGTACCCTCTGTCTAAATCGCTGAAAAGTTTGGTCTGTTGCATAGCCTGAAGGGCATATGCACTTACTCAAACAGTTGTTGTTGTGGCTGTAGGAAAAAGGGAAAAAACATGCATGGGCCTGCTACTGGCTCTGTAGCTAAGCCACCTCCGCTACCTCGTGCAATAATATAATAATAATAATAATTGGTTCACAGGAAGGGAAAGGCGCGGTATCTGTCACACTTGCTCTGTGGACACTTGAACCGCGCCGTAAGGGAAGAGATGAAGGTGGGAGTGAAAGTGGAAAGAGAGAAAGGAGAGCCGTAGTGGAGGGCTACGGAATAATTTCGACCACCTGGGGATCTTTAACGTGCGCTGACATCGCACAGCACATGGACGCCACTTCGTTTCGCCTCCATCGAAACGCAGCCGCCGTGGTCGGGTTCGAACCCGGGAACTCCGGACAGTGGTCGGGCGTCTTACCACTGCACCACCCCGGCGGGGCCTACCTCGTGCAGACAGAAGAGAAAATAGAGAAGAAAGAAAAGGAAGAGGGAGATAAAAACGCGCGCCGCAACAACAGCCGTCGTCCATCACGGGTGCAACGACGGCCTACAACAGATAAAAATTCGGTGGCAGGATAGCCCCCGACGCAAGCGGCTGTGACCCACTTGTCCCAGCCCCATCAGGGGAGAGAAACGGTATACCTACAGCCGTCTTCAGTATGTCAGCAGGATTGGCAGTGATTTGATGGCATATGCTTTTACGGGGTCCACTTTGCTAAAGATCGTGCAGCTAGCTCCGAATTGGCGGTGAAATCTTGAACATGTGCAGGGGATAACTGTAGTGGACCATGTGAGCGTTGTGCCCTGTAATCTCCGCATGCCTGCCAGTCACCCGGATCTTTCTTGGACGTCAAATGGAGAATCGAGGCCCAGGTGCTGACCGAAGGTCGTATGATGCCCAGCTGGACCATGCGGTTAAATGCCCGCTTAGCTGTCGCCAGACGCTCCCCGAAGAGGGGATACGGACGAGCTGCGATGGGTGGACGGCGCATGATAATGTGGTGAGCCACGCTATGCTTCGGTGACTGGGTATGAGGCAGGGCTTTGTGACCTCGCGAAAACCTTCTAAGATCTTTGGAAGGTTTAGGGCAAGGTGGAATTGGGGTCCCGATCGCAGTGGGCGCAACCGGCCACATCACGCCTAAAATGAAAAGGCACATCTTGATGTCAATGCGAAGATGTCGCCACTTGTTGGCGTCCAAACTGAAGTAAAAAAAAAAATGAAAGATAACTTAGCTCTGCTATGCCTGGATATAAGTAGCGAAAAGCAGAGACTACCTCGGGATAAAAAGAAGTTAATTTCTCCAGTGTTCTGCGCCTTTCGCCAGCAGCTAAACTCTCATTGGCTTCCATGTCGAGCGCGTCTAAATTCACCGGCGTTCTATAATCGTTTACAGGGAAGGAAAGGCGCAGCATCTGTCACTCGTGGAAGGCAAGAAGCGGCGCCCGGCGGCATTGGAGCACACTCGTTCCCGCTTGGTCCTCGTAGCTGACGGCAGATGGGTGACATCACATCCTTGACGTCACACTAATTGAGTGACTTAACTATTTTAGTCTTTAGTACTTTCAAATTGCGCGCCAATCGCAGTACCTGTCACTCGCGGAATCCGGCTATCATCCTCACGGTAGACAAGCGGAATTATGAATAGCGTTTCACCCACGCCCCAGTGGTAAAGCACTCGGCTAGGGATCCAAGAGATGAAAGTTCGATTCCCGGATGGATTTTTTTTCTTTTTTTAATGAGGAATCGCACACCGCTTACGCTAGGCAACGCCGGTAGTCACTCGGTCACGGCATACGCGAAGCTCGGCTCCGACCCTCGTATTAAAGCTTTTCGCTTCAACGGCGTTTCAGCCGAACGAGTTCTATAAGCTATGGGTTGATGACATAGTATAGAACATTACACAATTATGATAGCTAAAAACTTTTTCCGGGTTCCACAAAACATAATGATTACCTAGTCCATTGTAAATATTTAAGATAAAAGCAATACTTGTATAGCAGTATGAGTAGGAAGAGGAGGACTTTCGGTGGATCTAGACATTTGTATTATTGCATGTTTGACAAGACTGCAAATTATTTTGTGCTCTTCAGAGCGTTTTCTAGCATGACGCTTAGGCGCTTGGGAAAAGCACCCTCAGCGCTCCTGCGGTAGCTTTCTGGGCTCAAGTTCAGTGTATATAGTGCTTTGTGTAAAGTTGGAACCGAGGATAAGCCGGTCAACGTCGACTGCTATGTACATACACAAAACATGCACCGCTATAGCAATGGGTGTAGAATTTGCCGCACGGAGCAGGTTCCAAAGACCTGGAACTGCGGTCAGCCTTAGTGGTCGGTGGAATGCTGATATCAGAATCCACAAGGAAATGCAGTCCTGAAATCCAGTCCATGACAATCGACCAGCGTGGAATGCCTTTGGAATGGGACTTTGTGCCGTGCTTGTGCACATAACCCGTGCTGCCCAACTTTATTATTGCGAAAGCAATACTAACGTCACTTTTCAGCCGTTCGCGTAACGCGGCGGTGCACATGAAATGACATTTTGCGTAACCCCGTGTGACGTCACGCCCAAGAGCTGGGCGACCAACTTGAGCCGTTCGCGAGGGGCGGCGGTGCACATGAAGCGGCGGCCTAACTCCCGGTCTCTCCACGACGAGCGCCACATGTGTTGCGACGTCACGCCGAAGAGCTGGCGGAGATTCCAGCCCCCGTTCCTCAGGCCTGCGTGCCAGGAGCGGGGAGTAGGGGGCCTCCTAAATCGGTGGAAATTAAAGTTTTGATCAATCAATCAATCTGGCCGACCAACTTGAGCCGTTCGCGAGGGGCGGCGGTGCACGTGAAGCGGTGGCCTAACTACCGGTCTCTCCACGAGGAGCGCCACAGGTGCTGTGACGTCACGCCGAATAATAGTGCCCCCCCTACCTAAAAACATGCACCCTACGTACAACAAGGAGAGGAGACAAAAGAGGGCCGAGACGCTCGCAAAGAAAGCGGGGAAAATGAAGCCGGGGGAGGTCGCTACGTGGACGCGGCTAGCGGGAAGTCGGGGGCGGCGGTGGCTGTGGTCGTCAACGGCCGCGGCGTGCCCGCCGCCGCCGCGTCCGTTAGAAGCCGAAATGTAGACACGGCTGAAGAAGTTGCAATAGCGCTCGCTTGCGTTGGAACGGAAGCCAGCATAGTTATTAGTGACAGCAAAACAGCTGTCTGGAACTTTGCAAAAGGGAGGGTCTCGACGGAGGCAGCCAAAATTTTAGAAAAAGGAAAACTTGAAAGATTCGAATTATTTGGACCCCCGCGCACGAGTCCGTCCCCGGCAACGAGGCGGCGCACGAGCTAGCCCGAGCTCTCTACTTCCGGGCAGCCGTAGAACCGCCTGATTGCGATGGGATGGACGAGAGGCTGCAAACTTATAAGGAAATTTTAGAACACTACAGACTTAGCAGAAGGTCCCTGCCACCACCGGACCGAACGCTAACTAACAAGGAGGCCGTCGCTTGGCGGCGCCTGCAAGCTGGGAATTTCCCAAGTCCCGTCTGGCTTTTCCACACGCAAGTGGAGGAAAAGGCGGACGATAAATGCGAAACCTGCGGAGAAAGGCGTACTCTTGATCACATAATCTGGCAATGCCTTGATTCCCCTGGCGCCAAGGAAAACATAAACAGTAGAGAAGCCTGGGAACTGCTACTTCGGAGCGAGTCCCCCGCCAACCAGCAGCAAGCTGTCCGCCTGGCGGCTGAAGCCGCGAAGAAGCACTGTCACTTCGCCTGTCTTTAGTCGCGGAGGCCCCGGCCTCCGTCCCATAGGCCTGCGTGCCGGGGGCGGGGAGTAGGGGGCCTCCTACATCGGTGGAAAAATAAAGTTCATAACAACAACAACAACTGGGCGGCCTACCTGAGCCGTTCGGGAGGGGCGGCGGCGCACATGAAAATGCTGATATCAGAATCCACAAGGAAATGCAGTCCTGAAACCCAGTCCATGACAATCGACCAGCGTGGAATGCCTTTCGAATGGGACTTTGTGCCGTGCTTGTGCACAAACCCGTGCTGCCCAACTTTATTATTGCGAAAGCAATACTAAGATCACTTTTCAGCCGTTCGCGTAGCGCGGCGGTGCACATGAAATGACATTTTGCGTAACCCCGTGTGACGTCACGCCCAAGAGCTGGGCGACCAACTTGAGCAGTTCGCGAGGGACGGCGGTGCACATGAAGCGGCGGCCTAACTCCCGGTCTCTCCACGACGAGCGCCACATGTGTTGTGACGTCACGCCGAAGAGCTGGCCGACCAACTTGAGCCGTTCTCGAGGGGTGGCGGTGCACGTGAAGCGGCGGCCTAACTACCGGTCTCTCCACGAGGAGCGCCACAGGTGCTGTGACGTCACGCCGAAGAGCTGGGCGGCCAACTCATGGTAGAAGGCCAACTTGAGCCGTTCGCGAGGGGCGGCGACGCACATGAAGCGGCGGCCTAACTCTCGGTCTCTCCACGAGGAGCGCCACAGGTGTTGTGACGTCATATAGTTGTATAAGTAGGCGACCGACTTGTGTCGTCTGTGAGAAGAGGCGGTGCACACGACTATGATGGCGCCTACTGCTAAGGCGGCTCGTCGTAATGAGAGGTTGAAACAACGGCGTGATGCGGAGACAACCGAGGAGCGAGAAGCGAGACGTGCGAAACAACGTGCTCAATATGCAGCTCGGCGTGAACGTACAGCCTCTTTGGCACAAACTGTGGAAGATGACGGGGTTGGTTGGTTGGTTCATAGGAAGGGAAAGGCGCAGTATCTGTCACACTTGCTCTGTGGACACCTGAACCGCGCCGTAAGGGAAGGGATGAAGGTGGGAGTGAAAGTGGATAGAGAGAAAGATGACGGGGAATGCGCTGATTTCTGCTGGCGTAAAGAATGCCTTTACGGCCGGTGCTGGAGCGGCAATGGTACATTCTGTCATAGCCTCACCCACAACCAGGTACATCGTTGCAGCCACGGCACTCCTTGCCTCGCTACTAGTTATACATAGAATATCCAGGTAGCAACTTGTAATAACGATTGTGACCATATGCTATAGCCAGAGTGATTACTCATAGCCATAGTTCACCACAGTATCGCCACCAGCTACACATTAGCTGAACCTGGGCCTAGCCATGGGTATTGCTTTCGCAACCTTCCGGGCTTAACCAAGCTAGGCCTCTGCCAATTTTTTTTTCAGCCGGCATCAAGGCGTCGCCTGAGAGCTCCGAACTTAAAATCTCCGTGATACAGCGTAGAAGGGCACTGCAGTGCGATAACATTGATGGCGTCTGTCACGGCTGCCCTTGCCCGCGCAAAGACAAACTGTTTCCTACTAAACACTCAGACAACGCTCGGGCGGAGGCGATGTAATGCTGCAATGCGGCTATTTTGATTCAATGTTTTTCTATTGCATCTATTCTTTTCTTCTTTCTTTAGAAATCCATTCTGTCTGGACTAAGCAGTTAGGGTATAGCTTAGCTTCGAGAGCCATTTCCTCTCGGTTCATAAGGAGGGTAAGGAAGGTGGAAATCTAGCCATTAAATGTATTCGTGCATTAATACCCTACTGAAAAAATTGTATGAGGCAATAACCTCGCATTTTCTCACACAATCTCACTCAATTTACATAAGAAATCACATACAAGTCGCATATAATTGCATAAGGTCCCATAGTTTCTTGAACATTATCATAAATTATGGACGATATTTTATGATAATGATGTGAACCGTATGAGAGTCCATGCGATTAGATGAGATTTTATAAGATTATTGCCACGTAGAACTTTCGGTTTTTCAGTAGGGTAAGCCCAAGCTTTATTCAAGAGAAACACTGAAGTCAATCTTAATCCGGATACTGCGCTCATAAACTGAAAGAAAGGGGGAAAAATGGAGAGCATGTGAATAATGTACAGGTGCGGACATAAATAAACGGAGCACGCTTTTCCGTTCAAATTAAAATCACGCATTCTACACTGGAGATAAGAAAAGAATACTTGTCCCAGTGAAAGAGCACTGGTGTCCACTACCGGTTCGCACATACCAAGACTGCCAGTTTCAAATATGCAATGCGCGAAAAACGGTAGAGGGAAAAAGCGTGTACCGTTTACTTTTGTCCACACCGGTACATTTTCCCCAAGTTCTATTCACGCGAGCTAGTTTTGAATTAAAATGTGCAAACAATTAAAGCTTTTTGTCTCGCCCAATACTGTCATGCTGGGTCGTCTGTGGCTTCCCTCTAAATTCGCTGCTCCCAACTGTACTGCATTCCTGTCGCTCATTTCAGAAGAGGACAAGAATGCCAGAAAAATACGTTTCTTTCTGAAAACGGAGAGAGCTCTGTGCACAAAACACGTCGGCCCTCCTCGCTCCCTATTCTCTCCCTCTCTATCTCTCTCAGTTCTTCTATTGCCCTCTCATTCACTTCTGCTCATGCCCTTCAATTTTCTTTTCTCACGTCCATTTAGGTTTTTACTTCACTTTCCCGATGTGAACCAGCCTCATATAACGAAACTGCGTACTTCGCTTCTAACCTTACTTGATCATTTAATGAATAAACTGTTCAATGTATCCGCAAACCGCAGCAATGTCTCTGTGCGTCCGCCAGTACATCGTTTGTTCGGGCACACTACAGCCCGTCATCAACCCCCTAGAGACATTCCAAGTAGTCTAACCCTGTCCATCCTTTCACTTCCGTTAAGAATCCCCAGCACGGTGCACCACCCTACGCCTAGGCCTAATGCCTAGACATGCGCCTTTCTTACACTCAACCTTTCTTCCTTTTCTTTTTTGCTTCTTCTACGTTCATCCTTTCCAAACAAGCCACTTGCTCACAGAAAATCTACCATAAGCTTTCCGTGCAGCTGCATAAGATGGTCATGTCGGCTTTTTCGCATTTCACGATGCCATTTAATTTTTCTTTTCTTCTACCAAACGTTGTTACGGGCCTTCCAGCGATTCTATTTTCTTGTGTTCGCCACTCGCAACTAGCCACTTCCTATTTCATTTCCCCGGTATTTCCCTCCTCGCGCGGAATCCTCCAGTGCCAGCAGCGAACACCGCTTGTAATTTACTTTTCTTCCCTCGCACCCGCTCTCGCCCTTCGACCGCGCCTCTTTCTCTCTTGCTTTCACTCTCTCCCGTATAAATATCCCCACAGCCTGGTTTGCCCGAAATGTCCTCCAGCTCAGGGTCTGCGACACTTTCCTTCATCCCCTAAACGTATTTACTTTTCGGGGACGATGCGGGAGACGCGGTGGGCGTTCGGCGGCCGTCGTCGCCGCAATCCCCATTCCTGCTGGCGGCCTGACCCATTTCGCGTCCTGCCTCCCCTCCCACCCGGCAGCCAAGGAATCACAGGGCGTCCTGGAACGTTCTCCCAACTCCGTGCACCCTGTCCCTATATCTCACTCTCCCTGAGGAACACCGCTGCGCAAAGGGGAAGAGACACCATCTTGTCCTCGGTGCCTCTTTAGCACTGCACTTGCTCGGCCCGATTTGCCCAACCCCGTACATACACATAGGGAAAAAAAGGAACGGCGAAAAGAAAACAAGCAACGAAACTAAGAAAAAAAACTTTTTCTCCCTCGTACGCGTATAGGCGTAATCGTGCGTGCCCACGCAACGTCAGGAAATGGTATTTCTCCCTTCTTCGCTTCCTCTATCTCCCTATTTGCATCGCTTTTTTCCTTGTTGCCGCATTTTTCTCTATTCCGGAGTGTCCAGGCGCCACATCGTCACGACCACTATACAACCACTTTCGGGGCGTCCCTATTTTTACTGCTTTATTTCTAGAGGACTTTTCTTCTTCTTCCCTATTGGAGAGTGTTTGCGCTCGCCACCACCGTTACCGCAGCACTTTCCGGTGAGACGAAGAGCGTAGAACAGCGTCGAGAAGTGGACGACGCGTCGAGAAAACAAAAAAAGAAAGCAATCAACGGCCCAGAGCGCACAGAGCTTCCGCAATTTCGCAGAACGCGGGGCGAAAAACGCACGCGCGGTTGGAGCACAGCGCAGGACAAGACGACAAATAAAAAGCGCGCGAACGCTACAGCTCACGTGAAAAGAAAGAAATCAGACAAAAAGGACAGATTGTGAACGTACACCGAAATGCAGCATGCACACATTGACGTGTTCCGCAATAAAAGGGAACTCTAGAAACTACATCGTCATAGCACAGATTACATGTGCAGGCACGTGACGCCGGTATACCAAACATACGGCGCCAAGCAGTGATTCCCCAACTTGTTCCTGTACCTCCCGTCTTCCCCTTATACACTCGGGTTCCCTTTTATTTCTCCTAGCGCACCATTCATGACATCCGCCGTCTTCCCACATACATTCACCGTTTTGTTTTGTACGAAGCTGTAACCCAACCTTTCCGGGCAATAATTTTTTCCTTCGTGTTCTTTCGAAAAACCTAAATTCCTGAGAGGTCCCATTACAACCTGGTTGGCCATTTCCAAATCCTTTGCAATGCCGCTCTCTCAGTCTTAGTTTTTGGCCTTTTAATCTTTTGCAACGCCGCTCTCCCTCCTTTGTAACCATGTGGGTTTCCTTTCGAGGCATTACAGCGGCATACCAGCGAACGCAATAGCGATGTTTTCACGCGGCCGCGATTACATTCCTCTACTGCAGGCAAAACGCACCTCTCCACCTTTTTTTTTCTTCCCTTTTAGCTTCCCTAATAAAACCTCGCACTCTTCGTGCCTTTCAAGTCGTTCTTTCGACCAAATTTTCTCGATGGCATTTTGCTCGCACCAAATGTCTTCGTCTTTTCTTTCCCTCCTTCCGTCCTTCTTTCTTTGTATGCGCGGACACGAACACGACGATTCGGTCGGAGTCTACATTCCGTCCCTTAAGCGAGCGGGTTCCCTTTTCCCTTATTCTCCGCACTTCCCGACTCCACATCGAACGTAAGGACAACGATTCGAATTGCTCAGGTCCTTTCGAACTGTCCCGATTCGCGCCGCGTACTCCCCGGAATGTTCGCGAGGGGGAGTTCGTCACCCGCTATTATAGGCCTTCCCATTACACAGCCTTCAATCGCCTATTTCCGCAAGATGGGGCCTGCAGCTAGCGACACAGCTTAGTCAGAGCGAGGGGCGCTGCCAGGCATTCTCCTTTTCTGCGTTCTAGAGTGCGTGGTACGTACACGCGTGAATGAATTCAGTGTAGCGTGGGAGTATGGCATAGGTAACATGATGGTTAACGAAAAGAGTCTAGTTAATGGCAGTTAGTGGCAGCCTAGTCGAAATCACGAAGAAGCGGGCATGGGCAGGGCAAACGTAATCAGGAGGCAATAAAATCGAAGCTCGCTAAGGGTGGCTCACTGGATTCGATGGCAAGGGCAACGTAGCAGGTGTCGGCCGAAAATCAGGCCGGCGGATGAGGTTGGGAAGTTTGAAATTATAGTAGTGCTGAGATAAGGACAGGATTAATTCCTGCAGCGGACGTGCCAGCTTGATGATGATGGTGGTGATAGTGTTTAATGATGATAATTATATCAAGAAGATGAGCGCCCCACCTGGCCAGGCAGCCGCCACTGCTCTTACGCAGCAGAAGTACGCTTGTACAGCACGCGTACACGCTAGCAGGTCTCTGTAATCATACCAATTTCAGCATCGCTAGTGTTGTATAATAATCGCTTCTACACCTTTTGGCTAAGATCAAAGCATAGTCTATAAGTGAATAGGCTGACGTCCAGACAAAACAAGGCGCTTTAACAGCCTCGGCGGACACCTGCACGATAAAGTTGGAGCTAAGTCCAGACTTATACGGTCCAGACTTAAACGAGCCGAAAGCTTCGGTTCGGCTCGTGTTTACCAGAGTGACGTCCCTGAACGCCCTCAGCAACCACTTGGGGCATTTTTGCTAGTAACACAATCTTAAGCCGCAAAACGCAATGGCACGGATTTTGCACAGTGCAAAATTGACCGAATGTTTACATCTTACCGCGAGGACAGGGCCAGCGCATCCCTGTATTTTCCTAATTTCTCGACTTAGATACCGGGCGTCCCTGCGTTTTAACTAAGCCGGCCTACAGTCGTACGTACAAGCAACTTATTCAAGTCAGGACTGAAGCCCAGTCTTGACTTCAGTCTTAAGCGGCCATGCTAGCGACCTATCCTTTAGACTCCAGTTAAGTCTGGACTTAGCTAAGACAGTCTTAAGATCGTTTCGTGCAAGCGGGCCCTGAACCGTGAAGTGAGGTCAGAAATATGAAGGTAGAAAGACACGCCATAGTGGAGGGCTTCTGTTGCGTCAGCTGAGCTGAAGCTTCTAATGTTCGAAACCAAGGATAACTGATACCAAGACAAGCAGTGGCGATTACTTTCCTACAATATCTAGCATTCCCTGTTCATTGATTCAGTGACTGCTGACGTTCAGCATGCGTCCGTTAGTGCGTGCGTGCCCTGCACCTCGGAGCGCTTTCAAGCGCTCAAATCAAGCTTAGCGGTAATTCCAGCCATGCTTAAATGACGTGGAAGAGAGGGGAGGTAGTTCACGAGGCCAAACAAAAACATACTGGAGTGTGTTTAAGTCTGTTTGGCTGCAGTAATGGAAAAGCCTTGCAAGGCTGCTTGGTGGATTCGCCTGACACTACACTAGCGATCACCGGCCTTACTTGGACAGATGGTGTTTGTGTATGACGCAAACGAAGGGGCGGCGCAGATTGAACGTCATGAACACGATGATGTTCACTGCACAGTACGGCCGTTTGTTGCAGTGGGAATTTGATGAAGATGACGACATTTACTGCACAGTGTGAGTCTATTGCAGTTTTACACGAGGCGTGAAGACAAGGGTCAGCCCGTGACGTCAGTGGATATGCGGCGGCGCTGGTGACAGCACTGAATTTCGTGGTGTAGTCAAATGTCAGGGCCGTCTGCATTAGATGTGCGGCGCTTGCTGTGTTTTCAAGCACAATTTTCGATATTCCGGCAAGCTGTCGTGCGGTTCAAGAAAAAAAAAAACGAAACCTGTTTTCATAAGTTTCTGCTGTCGGGTAGAGATAACAGGGAAGGACAGAAGCGTGAAGCGCGACAAGCAGACCTTAGCTTCGGCAACGGATCGCTTTCTCGGCCTACGTGCGTTGCACTTCTGCACTAAAACTTGATCAGCTCGTCTGCGGCTCTTAACCCTCGTGGTTGCTCTGATGTCGCGCGACGAATAGCGCAAGAACAAATGCTTTCAGGCGGTGTACGTTTTGTTATAAACGTAAGTTTAGGCACGACGTCAAATGCAGGGAAGCCGCGCTCTGTGATATCATTCATTTGCACTATTACCCGACACAAAACTGTTTCCAGTTACTTTTGGCGGTCACACCGAGCGGTTAAGCGCAATGTTTCCCAAAACAGCACCAGACTTGTGAAGCAGCACGCTCTTCTGTTTTCGCTTTTGCGAGTTTGAACAAGTGACTCATCATCGGTCCTAGAAAGCGAACAAACGTCGCATGGATCTCGAGAAAGTCACGCAGCGCTATTTCCCAGATCATCTGAATTTTCTCTTAAAGGTCGTCCAGAACTGAAGTAAAACTTGTTGCTGGGCTAGTTGGTTCATGATCGTATGGGAGAAAAGTAAGCGCAAAAAAAGACAAACACAAGAGACAGGACAACGCGCGTCCAGAACCTGACGAACACAAAATATCGACGTACCACACAGGCACTGATTAAGCAGGATAAGTATGGTATCGAGCAGGATGAGTATGGATAAGTATGGTATGTGTACCGAGTTTAAAGACAAAACGCGAAATCAACTGAGAGCGATGCGAAACAACCAGGATAAACAACGTGTATTTGAGTAACAAATTTCAAGGTATATTAAAACGGCTCAGCAGAGTGAGCGCAATGTTCGCTGCTAGCTCAAGAAAACATTTGCATTTGCGCTCATGAATCTCTCCTACAAAACGAAAAGACCAAAATGAGAGCATTCGTACGGACCTCCATGTATACATCAACATGTGAAGGGCCTTGACTATTCCCTAAAAGGTCTGTTTCGTCGAGCAGAAAAAAAAAAAAAAAAAAAAAAAAGTTGGCGGCGCAATAGGTGAATCTACAAAGAAGTAAAATATCGAGTTCTTATTCAAAGAAACTGCAGGATTTAGGTTGCCGGTAATATTCTACGTTCTGCAGAGCTAAAGTGCTTGGAGAAGCTGAAAGCTTATCAGCACGTTCGTCATATAGAAATAAAGATAGAAATAAATGTCGTCCTTCTTCTTACATGCGCTAGCAATAGGCCCGGAAGTTGAAAAGTGTAGATGACTGGTATTTCTTACACTTGCGCCTTCTCGCTTTCTTTTAATTTAATCAGTCACTATTACTGCCACCCACCGCAGCTGCGCTGTCGTTGCCACGGAGAGTAAGGCTGTTACAGCCTCTGCGCGGTATCTGCATCTGGTTAATAGGCTGAAAAATTGCGGAAATACTTTGCAGGCAAAAACAGAAACATTTATTTACACAAAAGACGCGCAGGCTTGGTTTCGAAAACAGCGCCGCTTGGCGCAGTGTAGGCACGCTGCTGCGTTTTTGCCTACACCCTTGTCGCTGCCGATCGCTGCGCCACCTTTGTTCACAAGCATGACGTTTGTCTAGCTGGTCTGTTGTTCAGGTGCGGGTCCGAAACCCAGTGATAACAATGTTACTATCTTTACTGACACTTCGTGCGGACATGATCTATCCTCAAATCCTGTCCACACCCCTCGTGGACCGAGAAATGTTTTCGCATTAAAAGTCGTCCGTGGTGTAACTGCTCGAACTGTCGCTGGCTTCTTAGAACCTACTCGTTTTGCCAAATGGCACAAACACTGCTCACACCCACGAATTCTCAGAACTAGGTACGACTGCACAACCGGCCGGCAACAATCGAGCGCCGCTCCCCAGCACGCGACGCAAAGAAGTGCCCACGAAGAGTAGTTCCTTTATTTCCCGACACACCGCGCTCGCTGCGCAGGTTCTTTCGCTGAATCGCATTTGTTCCGGGAACTGCAACAACCTTTCTTCCCTACCCACCCTTTTCTTTTTCCTACTTCTGCTCATAAAAAGCGCAAACACGTACTCGCTGTCGCCGCAGGCCGCCCACGTTGTTCGCCAGAATTCGACCGCTCCTAGGACCACCGTTTCCGGCGAAAAAAAAAAATCCTCCAACCCGCAGCGACGGCCGTGAATGTGAAAGCGGTCGAAACTAACATTGGAAACAATGAAAAACAAAAAACAAAAGGAGACTGAAAAGAAAAGACCGCCCGGGAATGGGAGGAGCATGGTTTCGGGCATCGGGTCAATATATTACCGCGCTCCGTTCCTTGAATCTCACATCTCGCTCAATAGCGCAACGAATACTATTTCGTGACTCTTGTCGGCTAAGCACTCTCTCTCTCGATGCTGCGAGAAACGCAGTGCAAATGTCACAGACATCGCAAACACCAGAGAGCAACAGGTTCGACTCCCAAACGCAACTGGTGCCTATTGACAACGGCGAAATAATAATAATAATAATAATAATAATAATAATAATAATAATAATAATAATAATAATAATAATAATAATAATAATAATAATAACAAAACTCAGGCCTATCACTCATGTAAAAGTGAAAAATCTACGAGACGATCAGATATGTGATGCGAAAGCATGGTGACTTGCCTCCGATAGCGGATACCTTTACTCTATCAAATGTATTCTCTCTACGCCTGGACTTCACACATGATAATTTTTCTGGAATGTAAAGGTTGGCGGAAGTTGCGGCGGGTTGGTGGCTAGCTATAGCCTTCATTCACCTATTGGTCATCTAATCAAAGTAATCAGCATACTCCTTTTCGTCGTCAAGTTATTGGCCATACAACCACTTATCGCCACCACCACGATCCACATCGACCACTGGCCCATCTTCAAACTGTCACAGACCATTGTAGACGCTTGCGCTCTTACAGGCATCTTACATTCAACATCTTGTTCGAAGACATTAGGTATTTGCAGTTCTGTTGTTACTACTCTCGCTGCGACTGCTACAAGAAACGCGTGGAAGGTCGAGCCCTCCTTTCGCGAGAAAAAAAAAAAAAAAAAAAAAACACTTTTTTTTCTTCTCTTTACGAACTTTCCCGACTGATGTGAACCGGACCTTCCGCACAACGCCATCAGCAATGAGCAAATAAACCATAAACCTAATCCCCGCAACGGAAAGCACGGCAGAACAACATGCGGCGAAATCTCGAGGTCTTCGCCCCGTCGACCTTTGCAGTAACATTCCCTTTTTAATCCCCAATTTTTCTTCCTCTCGTCCACCAACTTCCTGGCCCCAACAAGTCGCACGGAACCCTTTCTTCCCAAGAACGCCCCCGCCGCCGTGAGGTCAGCCGCAAACCGGAACCTGCAACCAGCACGCAACATAAACAAGTCCCGCTCGGCGAGACCGGCGGAATCTCGCCGCCACGGCAGCGGCGACAGGTGCTACGGACACAGGCGTGCCCCATCCATCAGATGGGAAAGAAGGAACGCTTCCCGAAAACCGGCGCGCGCCAGCACAGTGCCCTTCCCGATCCCGAATTCCCTCACCTTCCTTTGCCTTCGGCCTCCGACCGCCCCAGGGGAAGCGGAAAAGAAAAAGCGCGAGCCCGTACATATGTTCTAGACAGAGGAAGAAGGGAGGAAGCGGGAATATATCTCCGGGGTCACGCCAAAGGTTCGCCCCAAAGGGAAGAGAAGGGGCCGCTAGGGCACGACAGACGCAACGCTATGTTCCGTTCACTTTGCTTCGCGGAAGAGGCGACCGCCAGCTTGGCGACGCCGCTGCCACTACAACGCTGCAGTATCATGCAAACATCTTCCCCAGCTTACGACGAGAGTGAAGATGACACTATCAAATGAAATCCTGCACGGAGCACCCCTTCATTCAGTCATACACCGCATGTTATCAGCGGCGATGAACTTTCGGCGGCGGCACACCAGCGCTGAATGTCATCGAGTAGAGGAAAGCGTAGTGCACGCTGGCAGCGCCAAAATCGGTCACCTCTCGGTCAGACACCAAAAAAGCACCCTGAGTGTGTTCCTGCCCTATGGGCAAACAGCCTGAAGTGTCGTATCACGAAGTACGGTGCGACAGACAAAACATTCACCTCCGTTCTTCACAGACGCCGCAAGTCTACAAACACGCCGCTGACTGCCCCTCAGATGGTGCACACTGCGTTAAAAAGTCGCATGCTCCACGAGAAAGTACGCATTGACGTATGCATTTCTATACTTCGCTAGCTCTCTCGCATTGCTCGCAATTACATCTCTTTAAAAAGGGGGGGGGGGGGGGGGGGGGGGGTAGGTGAAGGGGAGGCATTTAAATCCGGGAGTCGATGCTCTCTGAACACCTGTAGCAGCTATCTCACGAACCCGGAGTGGGCTGAGCATCAGCCAATCATGCAGTTAACGTTTATGTGAACAAAGGGTGACGGTAAAAGCCTTACCAAACGAAACTTCCTTTTGTTTTTCATACGGGGATCCTTCGTCCCTAGCGAACAGCTTGATGCTCCTTGCACTTTACGCTTGTGGGAAAAAATGATCGCTGCTCGGATCAGGGGCCAACGACGCCGATATGCGGCACGACAACGCAAGGTGTCCGCAGCATTAATCTCCCGGGGACCGAGGCGGCCGCGAAGCGCGCGTCGGCGGCGCTTTATCACCGAGCGACGCAAGGGTTCAGATCTGTTCTCGGCAGCTTGGAAGCCACGAGCAAAAGAACACTCGCTGACACTGTTGCCCCGCGTGCTTCCTACTCGGAAGAAACTGAGCGACGCGACGGAAATAAGGGAGAAATACGAAGCACCCATCGTACCCACACGGCTCTCCAGACGCGTGTTTATGATGGAGCCCCGAAAAGCAAATAAAGCCTTTTGTGTGCTCTATTTGTTCCTGATGTGCGCGAATGACCAATTCCACGTTTCGCTGCTGTTACAACAAGGGGAAGATCGTAGTTTGGCCCACGAGACCCGGAATCGGCGTCGCGTTGGCTCAGGAGTGGATTGAGGGATTATTAAAAGACCGCGACGGACGTGGCCGAAGAGAGAAGGATGGCGACGGCGCTGCCGTGTGTGTCGCCTTATGTCTCCGTTCATTCTTCTTCGAGAATTGTGAACAACCAACCGGCCAGCACAACTAATCTTGCAGTGTGTGAAGACGGACTCAGGCGACGTGACCGGCGCTGAAAATGGCGGAATGTCAGCTGATACGGGCATTATACCGCCCAGCATCCCAGGTTTTCTATTCGACCCGCCTCCCTTCCGCTCATCCACCTCCCACTCCGGAACAGCCTGGGGCCGCCGTACTACGATTCGAACTAGCGACGTTGGCAAAGACGTCGGGTGTCGCGAGTTAGCTTCGTTTAGGTTTCTGCATTTCCTTTTTCTTATTTCATCTTCGTTGCACAGTTGAGCTGCAGGAGCTGCAACGAAATAAGTTTTAATACCCAGGTGAACATACACGTTTTGTTTTGTTTCGTTTTGTTTCGTTTTTTTTTTTTTTCTGCGCTACAAGAAAATCTCGCGACATCACCCCAGGGCACTTGAGAAAATAGCTATTCGTGACGAACTTGCCTTTCATCTGGTGCTCTATTTTAGCACCCAGACCGTTTTCAGCGGAGCCAGCCTGCATGCCGTTAGAAAACGTAACTCGCAGAGCTGGGCTATCTTCAATTCGTACTACCTCAGTCCTTTTTAATTACGCCGAGTACTGAACACAAGCCCGAAGGAATATAAAAGGAAGTGATCTGAACGTCATCATTCTTTCTCGTTGGCTTCAACGTGCACCTAGCGAACGCACGGTGAAAGTGAAGCAAGAGCAGATGTTCTGATGATGGGGAGTTTTAATAGGGCGACCCAATCAGTTAGAGGGATAGTGTAATTGCAAGGCGACAATGCGCATGCGTGGAATGCTGCGATGAAGGGGCAGAGGGTGCGGTAATCTTTATATTACCCCATTCCCCTAACAGATAGGGTCCCCCGTTCTAAAACTCCACATTATATGCGTGTACACCCAAAGGTGTTCGGCCTTCCTACCTGGCTGATGCGGTTGAAGCCGTACTGGCGGAAGCGCTCGTCGTAGAAGGGTGCCGAGTTGCGTCCGAAGTAGAAAGGCTCCCAGGGGTCGCGCCACAGGACCTCGAAGAGCACGGCGAGCCGGTCTCCCGGCGGCTCCCGCTGCCAAGCCTCGTAGTCCGTGTGCTTCTGGCACTTCCAGCACAGCTCCAAGTAGAAGGGCCGCGCGTCCATCGCCTCGACACGCTGCAGTAGCGAGGCCTTGTCCCGAGGAGAGGGAACGCCGTCGCGCACCTGCACATCATCGGCATCATTGGCCCCTAATGACCGCTGGTGGGGCACTGCGCAGTGGGGGCGGGGCACGACTCAACAATCAAACTGCGTCCGAGAACGATCTTCGATCGACTGACTGCACGTGTATACTGCAGCCTTGTACGACATTTAAATGCGTGAGCGATGGCCACGAGCCATGAAGCAAATTTCGCAGTAAAACATGCTTCTTAAACTCTGTCAATTTTCTATTTCCCATGGATCACTTGAGCTTACATCACTCACGCTTTAGGCAGTCTTTTGCATACACTAGGCTTAGTTTAAGACAGGGTTGCATGTCGCGGGAGAAACTAGACAAACAGAGAGAGACAGTGGACCATTTGCGAAACTCTGGAAATCAGCTTTTCTGCACAGCAAAAGCCCATTTACCATTCTAGAAGTGTGTAATGAGAGGTGTTATGCCTTCGGAATCCATTTACCATAGCGGCCAAATCTGTTTTGAGGGCAGGAACTGGGTGCAGTGCAGGAGACATCTATTGTGGTAGTAATGGTCATGTCCATTTCCTGCATACCCCTCTGCTTTGTATTACTGTTGCAATTGTGAGATTGATAGCTCCTCTTGGAATCCAATGTCTCACAAGTGCCATTCATACTCTCTCCCTGCACCGCCACCTCCTTCTGGTTTTGTGCATGACATCAGGCTTGATATAGAAGTACTCTGCACTGCACCCAACTCCTGCCCTCGACTAGCGCTGCCATCATGGTAAATGGGCTTTTGCTATGCAGCAAAGCTGACTTGCAGAGTTTTGCAAAGGGTCTATAAGCAGAGTGTCTCTTGTTCTTTCCGCGGTGTGTAATCCTCACTACGTTCCGCCGCTCACTGGCCCCAACTGCTGTCATAGTGTGCTCAAGCCTCGAGTCTCGGGTAGCCCAGCTCACCTCGAAGGCGGGCGCCACGTAGACGGTCTTGTCGTCGCGGTGCGACTCGACAAACAGGCGATTCTCGCGGGCGAACGCCACGAACATGGAGTGGAGGCCGTCATTGGGTAGCAGGTCCACGTCCAGCACCAGAACGAACTCGGTGAGCGCGTTGCGCCTAGCGACGTTTCGCAGCAGGTTCACCGGGTACGACACGCCTAGGTCGTAGTTGTCTGGGCCCGGCACGGATCGCTGCAGCCGAGCCGCCAACGAGTCGCACGACCCAGACGAGCCGCCAAGAGGCGACACTGGCGTGGCCGTGTCGGGAGATGCTCCGCCCACGCCGCCGCTGCTGATGTCGTCCTGGGGAAGGATGTTCGAGCCGTCCGGCGGCTGGTGCGAGCCGGGGCTATTGAGCGGGTAGACCAGGTGGAAGCTTGCGTTATACCTGCACCCACCAAATGAGGAGGGAGTCAAGAGAGGCTGTTCACGGCTGCACATACGAAATTTAGAGACATAGTTCTCTGCAGAGACCACTCGGTTCCGTCACCTTGAAGCTGAGCGAAACTGAAACAGCCTGTCTAGCGACAAGACTAGCCCAGTGTGTCATCCTTTATGGTAAGCTTGTGCATCACCACGCGACTGACTGACCACTTGACCATGGCCAATGACATTTGGCCTTGACAGGCGACTGACTTTCAACGTAAGAGCTTCCGTGAAAGGTGCGCGATGACGCCTGCTTAACGCGTGTTATTAGCAAACCCAAGCAAAGCGGAAGTATTGCTCGTCGAATGCGTTCAACCACTGCTAATTTTTTGTTGCCCTCAAGACGTGTGTCGCATTGTGCAAAGCCTCTTCATTTATTGTGCGTTCAGTTACGCATCAACGTCACCGTAATGTTGAGCAGTATCAACTGGAAAAGTTTCATGTGAACGGGTTTTTTAAGAATGAAATGCTTCTAGCTCCAGTTGTTATAAAACCGCGAGCCAACATCCGGGAAAAGATTCTCTTTCATCCAGGCACCGATTCTTCCTCATCCGGGCACTGATTTCTCTTCATCCGGGAAGCGAAACGTCAACATCCAGGCCCCAATTGAGCTTTCATGAGACGAGTTCGCTCTCAGGCTTCCACACCCTCCCCAAGGATGGTGTAACGGTGCAACACGCCAGCCCGTAAAACGCCACCCGACGCCGGCGGTCGAGGGGGCAGCCGCTCGAAGAGCATTCGATTGTTTGGAATAGAGTTGATCACAGCGTTTTGTCGTCAGCTCATGGCGTTTATCTAACTAGCAGACTGCGATACAGACGCTCGGGGAGCTCTCGAACGCGCCGCTTCTCCTACGTCCTTGTCAGACTAGCGTCTATTTGCGGCTGCGTATGCATCTGCAGTGTTCTGCATTTCACTGCCGCAATCGTCACAGCTGCTCAAGCCCAGAAATGGTGGCTAAAGGTTTAAGGCGAGCAATGAAGGAGGGTAGTAAGCGCCTCACAGGACAAAAGGACAGGAGACGACACAAGCTTTCCTTTTTCGACAGGGCGAGAGAAAGTGTCGAAAAATAAAACTTTATATCTTGAGAAGAGTTCGCCACGTGAGTGAAAAGGATGAGCTAGTTTTCTTGGTTTTTATTTCAATGTTGCGTGCACACCTCCCACCAAACTGTACTTATGTGTGTTC